>NC_140006.1:26590677-26782434 GCF_964263955.1 Coregonus lavaretus | reverse complement strand
TGAAAAGAACAGTTAACACTGGGTTGTGCCAGTTGAGTGAGTGTGTAATTATACACTCACACACACACTCCATAATGCATCCTGTGAGTGTGGTCCTGATGTGAGATTAGACCCCCCCCCCCCCCCCCCCCCACCACCCCCACGGCCCATTGTGGGTCCTCGCTAGACACTGATGTTGTGTTTCATGTCGCCACACTGTCCTGTCACATTTCCTTCTTGTCTGCCAGGCGCGTGGCGGCTGGGTGATGGTGGTGTGATGACCCCCACACGGTCTGACATGTAAGTGGCCTCGTCTCCAGCAGATCGATGGTGGCTGGCACTTCCTTCCACCAGCCCAGGAAAAAACAATTAAAACCTATCGATCCTGCAGCGTCCCCCTCAATGAATATGCAAGAGGCTCTCCTTGACCTTCAAAGCCTAGGAAAGCCAGGTGACTTCATTCTTCATGCTACTGCCGCTACAAGCGTTCGGGTCCCATCAAGCCGTCGTCAACGCTCTGTTCGTCTAGCTCAGTAGTAAATCTCCTTGTTTGCATTGCATGCAGAGGTTCGGATAATTTATATTGTGTTTCTTTGTCATGTTGACAGCTTGCATGGTGTAGTGTGTTCCTCTTGCATGCAACGCTTGACATTGGTGTCTGCTTTGATTGCAGACAACATGCTAATTGTTGTTGGGCTAAGTTCACATCGACATCGGAGATGTGAGTGAACTGTTAAAGGACACTGCTATTTAGCTGGCTGGAGGGGAAATGTAAAACATTGAGCTTCAGTTTGAAGAAAATAATAAATATTATGTTAAATGATCAACACATTCTTCACATTGAGCAACCAGGCTATTTCAAATAATTATCACAATTTCAACTGTGGCATAATATAATGACATTTGAATAACTCCACAATTTGATATGTAGGCCTATATCTAAATTCAGATTGATTGATTTTGTCAATAAATGCCACTGGTATCCTGCTGTGATGTATGTTTAAGATCATTAACTAGAGAGAGCGAGAGCGAGAGAGCGAGAGCGAGAGCGAGAGAGAGAGAGAGAGAGAGAGAGAGAGAGAGAGAGAGAGAGAGAGAGAGAGAGAGAGAGAGAGAGAGAGAGAGAGAGAGAGAGAGAGAGAGAGAGAGAGAGAGAGAGAGAGAGAGAGAGAGAGAGAGAGAGAGAGAGAGAGAGAAATAATCTTTATTGGGTCTGGGAGCCCACCACACAAATACTCATACAAAACAGTATTTACACATCAATTAAAAACACAACTCCAATTCCTCCTCCACAGTAACTGAACACAACAGCCTCTGAATACCCCATATACTCATAAACAGATCAATATTGTTAACAAGTTTATAATAGGCAAACTCAACCCTTAGTCTTGCTGCCAACATTCCCTCCAGCATTCCCACCACATCCACAGACCCCTGTCCCCGAATACTGTTCTTTCGGGTCTTCCACATGGCTAATTTTGCTGCCCCTAACACAAAATTAAGCAACACAACTACACCTTTCTGACTAAACCTGTACTTTGGCCCAAATATATACAGTTGGGAAGAGAAAACCTCTCCCAGAGCTGAGAACCAATTAGTGATCAGGTCCATCATCCCGACCAACCTGGGACACTGTAAAAACAGATGTGCCAGAGTTTCAGACTGAGCACAGAATGGACACCCCTCCCCAACAGTAGGATCCAGGTGTACCAGATACATGTTGGTGGCTATGGCTCCATGTATTATCCTCCATTGGAGGTCAGCTGTCCTCTTATCAATAGGCAGTTTGTATAATGTTCGCCAACAGCCTTTTGGGGAGGCACCTGGACCAAGCACACCCGCCCACCTCGTCGATTTTACCCCTTCCAGGGAAGAGGCATGGGACACCTTTACACATATTCTGTACATGGCCTTCTTTCCCACCTCTTTGAACTCCCCCAGCTCCGGGGTATCGAAGGAAAGCAGCATCCCCACGTCCTCCTCGAATGCCCCCGCCGCAGCACTAACAATCAGTGCAGGGAACACATAATCCAGACCCTCCTTCCACCGATCAGAATTGGAAGTGTCAGTCACATACTGCAGATGAAGTACTGGCAAGGAATCACAGACCTCAGCGACGACCTTCCTCAGTAGGCGAGACGATCGGATCCCCGCTCTTTCTCCCAGCTCCTCCAACGACCTATTCCTGTTCCACATCAGATGACCCAGCTTAGTACACCCCACGCCTAACAGGCATGAACGTAGGCTAGCTGAACCCAGAACACGGGACTGGATGGCAGTGTTGTGAAAAAGAGGCTCTTCAAAAAGCCACATCCCTGGTGGCGTGCAGGCCTTACGGGACTTGACCAGAACTCTCCAAGCCTGCATAACAGACTCATAAAATGGAGTCAGGCCAGGCAACTCACCCCCCTCCAGCTTTACAACAGTCTCTGGGCTGCTTGAAGCCGGAAAGCCATGATCGTGGAAGAAATGTCCACCAGGCCTTGCCCACCCTCGTGCAGTGGCAGGTACAGGGCTGAAGCTTTAATCCAATGTTGTCCAGACCAGAAGAAATTGACAAGGGTCCTCTGAAGCTCTTGTATCAGACCCTTTGGTGGCTGTAAAATCATTAGTCTGTGCCACAGGGTAGAGGCAGCAAGATTATTAGCTACCAGTACCCTTCCCCTATAAGACAGCTGGGGCAGCACCCGTTTCCACCTAGACAATCTGGCACACACTTTCTCCACTACACCCTCCCAGTTCTTTTTCTGAAAGACATCGGAGCCTAGAAAAACCCCCAAAGTCTTCATCCCATCTCTGCCCCACTGAAGCCCCCCTGGTAACCGTGGAGCGGACCCCATCTGAAGCTGGCCTGCCCACAGCGCTTCACTCTTTCCCCAATTGACTCTAGCTGAGGAGGCCCCCTCATACACCTTTAAAGCGTCTGAGAGAACCTTAACATCCTCACCCCCTGTAATAAAAACTGTCACGTCATCTGCATACGCAGACAGTGCTATCGTCGGACCCTTCATTACACCTGGCACAGAGAAACCAGTAAGCTTCGCTCTTAAAAAACAAAGCATTGGTTCAATCGCCAGACTGTATAACTGCCCTGAAATTTGGCATCCCTGCCTGATGCCCCTTTGGACAGGGATGGGACAACTCAAACCACCCCCCACCTTCACCATACACGAGGCCCCAGCATACAGTAAATTCATCCAAGACAAAAAAACATCCCCAAAACCAAAGGCTTTCATTGTTTTAAACAAGTACTGGTGGTCCACACGATCAAAAGCCTTCTCCTGATCCAAAGAAAGTAAACCCACATTTACATCAGACAGTTTACAAATGTCTAAAACATATCTTATTAGAAACAAGTTGTCAACAATAGAGCGATCAGGTACACAGTAGGACTGGTCCTTGTGGACCAACAATCCCAGATACTCTTTCAACCTGTTTGAGAGACATTTAGAAACAATTTTATATTCTGCACACAGCAAAGCAACAGGTCTCCAATTTTTTATGAGAGCCAAATCCCCCTTTTTTGGCAACAGTGAAAGTACCGCACGTTGACAAGATACAGGAAGAGAGCCCTAATGAAAAGATTCACACACCACTTCATAAAAATCCTCCCCAATAGACCCCCAAAAGTGCTTATAAAACTCAGATCGTAAACCATCAATGCTAGGGGCTCGGCCTGTTGAGAACTGCTGTGGACAGCTCTTGCAGTGTAATGTCAGAGTCCAATGCGACTCTTTGCTCAGGTCCCAATTGAGGAAGACCGTGTAACAACTGTTCAGTACACAGAGAGTCACAATCCTCCGCCTTATAGAGGCCAGAATAGAAATCCACGGCATGTTGACGCATTTCACTGTCATCCGTGGTCACCTTCCCATCAGGGAGACGAAGGCAGACCATCTGTTTACGTTGCAATGTCGACTGTCCTAGGTAAAAAAAAAAACACTAGGAGCATCCATATCCTTGAGGGAAGCGAAACGAGACCTAATCAAGGCACCCTTCACTCTTTCATGCAGAAACGACCTCAGTTCATGTTTCTTGTCCTGTAAGTTCATGACTAGTCCGGGGTCATTCTGAGTGAGCAACTTCAATTCAATAGATTTAATGTCCTGTTCAAGGGCCCTGATAGTCTCTTTAACTTCAATTCGAGACAGAGCAGTATACTGTTGACAAAATAATCGTATTTGGGCCTTCCCAACCTCCCACCATTGTCTCAAGGACTCAAAATTCCCTTTTGTAACCCTCCATTTTTCCCAAAACAACAAAAACCTTTCACAAAACATGACATCATGTAACAATTTAACATTAAAATACCAATAAGATGATGACCTTCGTGGACAGGACAAGTGAATATCAACAGTGACAATATGGTGATCAGAGAAACCCACAGGAGTAATGTCACACCTTCCAACCCTACTACACTATTGCTCAGATACATACAACCTGTCTAACCTTGCTGCACTGACATGACCTTCATTAACTTTTAGCCATGTGTACTGCCTAACTTTTGCATTCCTTACTCTCCACACATCAGAAAGCTCAAACTCAGTTAATAGACCAGACAGACAAATTGCTGACCGCAGGTGAGGTTCTTCAGTGTGCGATCAACAGTAAAATCCACTGTACAGTTCCAGTCCCCCCCTAAAACCATACACCCCTCTTGGTCACACTGTCTTAAGGTTTCCTTTATTTTATCAAAACCAACAATACGCTCTGTACCCTCATTAGGAGCATAAACATTCAAAAAAAAAAAAAAAAAAAAACATAACATCCACCTTGACCAATAAAACCCGACCCTTGACAATCTCTGTTGTAGATACCACAGTCACCCCTAAGCCTGAAGAAAACAAGACTGAAATTAGTACCATGACTGAGTATATGCTGCCCCTCCCACCACATACCCCAGTCAACCTCATTTTCCTCATCACTATGTGTCTCCTGTAGGAAAACTACATTAAGCCTTTTCTGTTTTATTACTTCTAATACCCAAGCCCTCTTATTCCTGTCCCTTCCTCCATTAATATTGAGAGAACCTACCCTTAATACCTCCATATAGTAAAGGAAAAGGAAAAGCAGAAGATACCACAGAGAAACCAGACAAAGAGAATAGAACACCCTATGAGGCATAATCATCATCATTATTTAAGTTTTCTCTTAACCTGACCACGTTTCCCACCACCTTTTGCTGCTGCAACAGCAGTAACACATTTCCTCAAGCGAAACCGCTTCTTCTCACTCAACTGGTCTAACCCCACCGTCTTCTGTAACATCACAGCTGACCTCACAAACTTATCAACATCAAAATAATCTGCCAATTTGACAGATTTCCCAAAAGTCTGATCCAGAAACCCATTTACCTCCTCTAGATCGTAAATTGAGTCCTCACCAGCTGATATCGTATCAAGAGAGATATCCATATCCTTCTCCTGATCCTCCTCAACTGAGGCCACAGACCACTGACTCCCCTCTACCACATCCCTTTCAACACTCCCCACTTGCACCCCATCACTTGTACCAGGCATCTCCTCCACTACCTGGGAGACTAGCCCCACCTGAACCCCATTACTCGTAGTGGGCATCTCCTCCACTACCTGGGAGACTAGCCCCACCTGAACCCCATTACTCGTAGTGGGCATCTCCTCCACTACCTGGGAGACTAGCCCCACCTGAACCCCATTACTCGTAGTGGGCATCTCCTCCACTACCTGGGAACCTAGCTCCACATGAACCCCCTCCTGTACCCCAGCACTCATAGTGGGCATCTCCTCCACTACCTGGGAGATTATCTCCACATGTACCCCCTCCTGTACTACAGCACTCGTACTGGGCACCTCCTCACCAGTCTGAGGAAATGGCCCTTCAGATCCATCCTTACCTTCTACAACAATTTTTTTCTGCTGCATAACATTTCCCTCTGGTACAAGTTGCACCTCTGTGCCCTCAACACGGACAACTTGTTCCTCAGCAACAGATGCGTGTGGCTGCTCTACCACTGTCAGCCCACTCCACTCCAAAGTCTGCTCAGGTGAGTCCAAAAACATAAACACCTGTCGCCGAAACGACATAACCTCTTTCAACGCCGGGTGTTTGCAACCCAATGGGACAACCTTAATTGAACTTGCAAACTTCCCAAAGCGCAATAACTCGCGCTCCAATAGCTCATTTGGAATAAACGGCGGTACATTTGAAATCGTTACCCTTGTTGACGGAGAAAAAAGCGGCGTAACTTGAATAAACATTCCTTTAAGAAGTACGCCATGCTCAACCATACGATCAACAAGGCGCTCTTCTTTAAGAAATACCACCACCGCTTTATTCATCCGTGACGCATAAGCAACATTCTCATATCCTACCTTCTCTCCTACGGTGACCAGAACCTCCTCCACCGTGACAGTAGCTTCAGTAACACACCTAAAGCCGTGCCGAAGTGACAGGGACGGCGTCCCCATTCGGGCCGCCATCCCCATCAAAATCAGGGTAATTTCGACACGAAAAACAATATACTTAATTCTACCACAACAAGAAAATAGAAATAATAACCTTAATCATGCATAGAAGAAAAAAGGATATCACCAAGAAAAGGAAAACCCAGGATATCTAACTCTACACAACACTCGCACTTAGCACTCACTCAAACAATTCCCAGCATGCACCAAACACTCCCAGCATGCAGAGAGAGAGAGAGAGAGAGAGAGAGAGAGAGAGAGAGAGAGAGAGAGAGAGAGAGAGAGAGAGAGAGAGAGAGAGAGAGAGAGAGAGAGAGAGAGAGAGAGAGAGAGAGAGAGAGAGAGAGAGAGAGAGAGAGAGAGAGAGAGAGAGAGAGAGAGAGAGAGAGAGAGAGAGAGAGAGAGAGAGAGAGAGAGAGAGAGAGAGAGAGAGAGAGAGAGAGAGAGAGAGAGAGAGAGAGAGAGACCTGCTCTACGGACTCCAGAGAGGATCCTGAAGACTTGTTTATCAGTGGAGGTGATATTCATCACTGGACAACAAGGACCGTATGGTGATGTGATGTGAGGAGGGTTGGGGAGAGACTCCGCTTGTGCTGCCTGCTCATACTGTGTTATTTAGTTACTGATGGCATGTGAGTGGGGATACACTTTACTTGTGCTGCCCATGCTGTGGTAGTTAGTTAGTGATGGCGTGTGAAGACTTGGCACTCCTTGCCTAGGCTAACTGACTGAGTGACTGAGTCACCATGGTGGTGCCAGACAGGGACAGAGACAGACTAGCCTCCCCCTCTCTAAGCCAAAGTGACAGGGCGTCCTCTCAGTCGGCACGTCCATCCATCTGCCGGCATGTGAAGAGACGTGCTGCAGCTGTTTGGCGAGAGAGAGAGAGAGGGAGAGAGAGAGAAAGAAAGAGAGCAAGAGAGAGAGAAAGAGGCTCAAGCTGCTATTTTTCAGGGTTTCTTAGCATCTCTTCAGCATGGTTGCTCTCAGTCCGTCCATTGTGTGGGGCAGCTCTGTCAGTGGACGGGAGGTGGAGGGAGAGAGGGAGGGATGGAAAGAAGAAGGGAGGGCGTGCCGTGGGGACAGTAATAGAGAGCGACTGCAGTCACACTCTGGCGGATGTTCAATGAGGGTGCTGTCTACACGCCAACACTAATCTGTGTTTATTGGGCTCTGACCGCAGACCGGGGCCTCTGGAAATATTGTTGTACCCTTTTTGCTGTTGATTGACACTGGGCTAAAATGAAATTCTTTTGTGTTTCTGGATTGGTTTTTTTGCTGCCCCAGATGTGGTTTTTGGTGTGTTTTCATGGTTTCATTCAACGTCTTGGTTGGGTTCCTGATGGTTGCTGTCAGTGCAGGTTTGGTCCAGGTGGGCTGCAGGGTCTGGTGGTTTCCTTTATGTCTGAAGAGATTGATAAATGATTGGAGGTTGATTGATAGAGGTATCAATAATTACTGTAGGCACACCTATATGACAAGCTGTCAGTAAATGTGTAATATTTTGGGCCCTAGTTCGGAACAGCATGATATTTTACTGTAGGTGACTCTCAGATTATAAATAATTTTGCTCTTTTACTTTTAGGCTTGGAGAGAGAAAATAAAGATAAAGAGAGAGAGAGAGAGAGCAGAAAGATAGAGTAGAAAGTGTCACGACTTCCTCCGAAGCTGCCTCCTCTCCTTGTTCGGGCAGGCCTCGGCGTTGGTCGTCACCGGCCTTCTAGCCACTGCCGCTCCTCATCTCATCATTCCATTTGTTTTGTCTTGTCTATTACACACACCTGGTTCATATCCCCTCATTAGTACATGTATAAGTGTTCCCTCTGCCCCCTTGTCCTTATGGGTGATTGTTTAGTGTGAGGAGAGTGTAGCTCGGTTGAGCGCTGTGTGTTTTGTATTGCCGGGGTATATTTTCCCTGTGTGCCTGTTTTGTTCCAGTGCACCTGTTTTGCGGACTGGACTGTTTGACGCTATTCTGCGTAACTCTGTATTCCGGAATAAACTGTGTATTCTGTGATTTACCCTCCTGCGCCTGACTCCTTCAAATCACCCATCACAGAAAGAGAGAGCAAGATCATTATTCTTGAATATATCACTTCCTTTTGATTGAGGGAGCAGAGTGAAATTACTCTTCTCTTTTCTTCTTTTCCAGTCATGAAGGATAATCAAACAGCTCCCCAGCTACTCCTGTATCATTACATCTCCAAACCTGGATTGGTGTGAAATAAAAATATCCTAAGAGTCATCATGTCGTCGTTCAGTTCTGTTGAATCCCAGTACTTGTGATCTGACTACCATGGAGCTACAGAGGAAAGAGTCTGAGAGAGAGTCTATACATTGGTGGTCTACAGTGTTAAACCTATTAAAGAATCCACTGGGGTCCGGACCTGGCACGAGGGAGAGCGGTCGGTCGGTCTCTCAACTCACCGACATGTCTAATTCATGTCAAATGGCGTCTGAGGTCTAACGAGGCCGTTCGTCACAACATAGCCCTGGCGACAGTCATGCAGACTGCTCCACTTGTTTAATGGCGACTCGGGAGTGACGCAGTAAACACTAGCAGGCATAATCGATGCAGGCCAATGCTCATTGTGAGGCAATTTGGTCTCAAGTGCCATAGGTCAGCCCATTCTTATTCCGCACCACAGCCGGCCGAGTCTGGAGTGCCGCACCTTTCAAAATCAGTTGAAATGTACACATATTGAACACATCACACAAATAGTTTCCAAACATATCCACATTGATGTGGATTTCCAAGTGCATTTCCCTCTACGGCTCTGCTCTCTAGGCAAAGTTGAATGTTCATATGGTACCTGCTCTGACTGTCATCAATTTCTGTTTGACTCTTATGTTAAATGCTGTTTTACATTTCATTTCTACATTTAAGTCATTTAGCAGACGCTCTTATCCAGAGCGACTTACAGGAGCAATTAGGGTTAAGTGCCTTGCTCAAGGGCACATCGACAGATTTTTCACCTAGTCGGCTCGGGGATTAGAACCAGAGACCTTTCGGTTACTGGCACAACGCTCTTAACCACTAAGCTACCTGCCGTGTCATTTTTTGTACTGGTGGTTATGAAAATACAAAGAATACTCAAACAAGAGTCTGCCCTGAGATTGGAAGGTCGAGGATTCAATCCCCAGCTGAGTCACACAAAAGACTCTGAAAATTGGACCTGATGCCTCTCTGCTTGGCATTAAGGATATGGATTGGGGTTAAGGCCCTGCAATAGACTAGCGTGGAGCAAGGCCCTCCCTCGTGCCAGGTCCGGACCCCAGTGGAATTAATAGGTTTTACAATGTAGATCATCAATATCCTTTACCTACAGTATAGTTAATACCAATTCTTCACATATCCTCGACTGTTTATCTGTTCGCTATCTTTCTTTCATTCTTTCTTCCTGTCTCATCTCTTATCCCAAACATGTGAAACTGTCCATTTTCAGTGCTAAACGGTCCTTTTTCAGTCCTCTGTCCTTTCCCCAGAGTGCTAGCAGGCAGGCAGAGGGCCGCATATGGACAACGGTGGCAGACATCTCTGTTCCTCCCACAGTCCAGAGCAGCAGCAGCTGAGCCACTGTGAGAAGCCATCATCAACACAGACCCAGCTGGGGACTCGATTTGGTGCTAACCAGATGTGTGAGGTCATAATCTGACCTCTGACCTCTAACACTGACCCCTCCTCCTCACTAGTGCATCAGGTGTGCTGTCAGTGCATAGACAGACACATCAAGGGCAGATACTTTAATAGATCTACAGCCGATGTAAACACCAGATAAGATAACCTGACCCTATTCAGAATTGTGGATTAGGTGATGAAAGATACTGTAGAATGTTATATAAAACATACCAAAGCTTGTGGTTGTATCCTGTAGCACGCTGTCAGACTCTCATAAACAATTGTTGTTTAAAAAAAATTGACAGATTCCACCGACAGCATCCAGAGCTTATTATTTTTCCATGCCAACCATAATGAGCTTGCCTCATAATCAATTGGTTTACATGAGGATGCAGTTTAAGCATATCATTTGACATTTATTTGATACATACAGATATATACCATCTTCACTTTTGCTACAGTAATGTTTATCCCTATTGACAACCGGGCTGATTGGATCATCACTCTCCCCACCCCCCCTGCCAGTGGCCTATGATCATTCACCTCCTGTCAGTCAACTGAACTAATGAAGCATGACTAGCTCATTGATTCCTAGCTATCTGAAAATAATCCCTGAGCAATTAAGCAATTAAGCAATTTCCATGTTAACCAAATATCAAACGAATTGGCCAATTGCCTGTAGTAAACAGGATTATTTGCCATTCTGTGTCCTAAATGGCCCCCTATTCCCTATATAGTGCACTACTTTTAGGGCTCTGGTTCCCATCATTGATGACTCAATGATTGGGTTTATTGAAGGGATGAGATATGGGTTACAGGTGTTTAACGGGTCCCAGCAGGTTAGTCCATAACTAGGAGATGTTTAATTGAGACATAGTTAATTAGGCCAGGCTGTTAATACTTGATCCTGATGGTTTACAGTGATAGTGTCCTCTCCTCTCCTTCTTGGCTTGCCGTGCTGTCACGACATGTTGCTGCCTCTTCATTAAGTGTGTGTGCATGCGTGCGTGTGTGTGTGTGCCCGTAAAGCCGCAGATGAGCATGTCTTTTGAGGATAGTCAATTTTACAGCTCAAGTCGCACCGCAGAACTGACAAATCAATAAATGTTAAGGAGATAAATTATTTAAAGCCAACTCTAATTAGTTAGCTATTCCTGAGCTATGGATTCCTCTACAATATTGACGATGGAGTCCAGTTTATGGAAGGATTTGAGCTCTCTCTTCCTCTGTTGCAGAAACTCACTTTCTCACAGAATACAAATCACATTTGAACCACTAGCCAGGATTCACAGATACATGACTAGGAGAGATGTGGTGAAATACCTAATTAGTTATTATCTCTAAAAGCTAGGTGTCGCGAACTCTGATGCGGATGTGGTGTGAATCAAATGCAGGACACAGGAGCTAAGTCAAACCAGACTTTGCTTGCATAAACCAAAATAACAAAACGGGTCTAACCAACCCGGAGGCGAACAATACGCCACAGTGCGTAAAACACTCCAAAACCGACTGCGCACAAAACAACAGTGCGACGGTACAAAATGAGCGACTGGCAAACAGCACTGCACCAAACGACAGGTGAAAACAATTACACACAACACATGACAAACTAATGGAACATATAAAGGGTACATAATCACACTAACAGGGAACAGGTGTACAACAACTAGACAAAACCAAACGAACATCGAAACATACAACGGTGGCAGCTAGTACTCCGGGGACGACGACCGCCGAAGCCTGCCCGAGCAAGGAGGAGGAGCAGCCTCGGCCGAAACAGTACCCCCCCCTTGACGCGCGGGGACGACCAGGAGGACGCGGAGCCGGGCGTGTGGGGTGCCCCTGGTGGAACTCCGACAGGAGAGACGGGTCTAGGATGTCCCTCCGCAGCACCCAGCACCGTTCCTCCGGGCCGTACCCCTCCCACTCCACGAGATACTGGAGACCCCCCATCCGACGTCTCGAGTCCAAGATGGACCGAACGGTGTACGCCGGAGCCCCCTCGATGTCCAGTGGGGGCGGAGGAGTCTCTCCTATCTCACCTTCCTGGAGTGGACCAGCTACCACCGGCCTGAGAAGAGACACATGGAACGAGGGGTTAATATTCTTATACTCAATAGGCAGTTGTAACCTATAACACACCTCGTTCAATCTTCTCAGGACTTTAAAAGGCCCCACAAACCGCCGACCCAGCTTCCGGCAGGGCAGGCGGAGGGGCAGGTTTCTGGTCGAGAGCCAGACTCGATCTCCAGGTGCGTACACCGGCCCCTCACTGCGGTGGAGATCGGCGCTCGCCTTGTGTCGACGGATGGCCCGCTGCAGATGGACGTGTGCAGCGTTCCACGTCTCCTCCGAGCGCCTCACCCACTCATCCACCGCAGGGGCCTCGATCTGGCTCTGCTGCCATGGTGCCAGAACCGGCTGGTACCCTAACACACATTGGAAAGGGGTTAGGTTGGTGGAGGAGTGGCGGAGAGAGTTTTGGGCCATCTCTGCCCAGGGAATGTACCTAGCCCACTCCTCCGGCCGGTCCTGGCAATACGACCTCAGAAACCTACCCACATCCTGGTTCACTCGTTCTACCTGCCCATTGCTCTCCGGGTGGTACCCCGAGGTAAGGCTCACCGAGACCCCCAAATGCTCCATGAACGCTCTCCAGACTCGGGAGGTGAACTGGGGGCCTCGATCAGACACTATATCCTCGGGTACCCCGTAATGCCGGAAGACGTGGGTAAATAGTGCCTCAGCGGTCTGTAGGGCAGTAGGAAGACCCGACATAGGGAGGAGACGACAGGCCTTAGAGAACCGGTCCACAACGACCAGGATGGTGGTATTCCCCTGAGAGGGGGGAAGGTCTGTCACAAAATCCACCGAGAGGTGGGACCAGGGTCGTTGTGGAACGGGCAGGGGTTGTAACTTACCCCTGGGCAAGTGTCTGGGCGCCTTACACTGGGCGCACACCGAGCAGGAGGAGACATAAACCCTCACATCCCTGGCTAACGTTGGCCACCAGTACTTAGTGCTAAGACAGTGCACTGTCCGGCCAATACCCGGATGTCCAGAGGAGGGTGACTTGTGAGCCCAGTAAATGAGTCGATCCCGAACCTCGAGCGGAACGTGCGTCCGACCCACAGGACACTGTGGAGGGCTAGGGTCGGCACGCAACGCCCGCTCGATTTCAGCATCGACCTCCCACACAACCGGTGCCACTAGACAAGACGCCGGTAGTATGGGAGTAGGCTCAACGGACCTCTCCTCTGTGTCATACCGCCGGGACAGAGCGTCTGCCTTACTGTTCTGGGACCCAGGGATGTACGTGATCTTTAATACGAACCTGGCTAGAAACATGTTCCACCGAGCCTGGCGAGGGTTCAGTCTCCTAGCTGCCCGGATGTACTCCAGGTTCCGATGGTCAGTCAAAATGAGGAAAGGGTGTTGAGCCCCCTCAAGCCAATGCCTCCACACCTTAAGGGCCTGTACCACAGCTAACAGCTCCCTGTCCCCGACGTCGTAATTTCGCTCCGCCGGGCTGAGCTTTTTAGAGTAGAAAGCACAGGGGCAGAGTTTAGGTGGCGTGCCGGACCGTTGAGAGAGAACGGCCCCTATACCGGCCTCAGACGCGTCCACCTCAACCTGAAAGGGTAAGGCGGGATCCGGATGCGCCAGCACCGGAGCCGAAGTAAACAGGTCCTTCAGTTTCCCAAAAGCCCTGTCCGCCTCAGCTGACCACTGCAGGTGCACCGGACCACCCTTCAGAAGGGACGTTATGGGAGCTGCCACCTGTCCAAAACCCCGGATAAACCTCCGGTAGTAATTCGCAAAGCCCAAGAACTGCTGCACATCTTTAACAGTGGTTGGGGTTTGCCAATTACGCACAGCTGACACACGGTCCACCTCCATCTTCACCCCTGACGCGGACAACCGATAACCCAAAAAGGAGACCGACTCCTGAAAAAACAGACATTTCTCTGCCTTGACATACAGGTCGTGCTCCAACAGCCTCCTCAATACACGACGCACCAGGGCTACATGCTCGGCTCGGGTAGAAGAGTACACTAGAATGTCATCAATGTACACGACCACCCCTTGCCCCTGCATATCCCGGAAGATCTCATCCACGAAGGATTGGAAGACTGATGGAGCATTCATCAACCCGTATGGCATGACGAGATACTCGTAATGACCCGAAGTTGTACTAAATGCTGTTTTCCATTCGTCGCCCTCCCTAATGCGCACCAAGTTATACGCGCTCCTGAGATCCAGTTTTGTGAAAAACCGCGCTCCGTGCAATGACTCCGTCATGGTCGCAATCAGAGGGAGTGGATAACTGTACTTCACAGTAATCTGATTGATACCACGGTAATCAATGCACGGGCGCAACCCTCCATCTTTTTTCTTCACAAAAAAGAAGCTTGAGGACGCAGGGGAAGTGGAGGGCCGTATGTATCCCTGTCTCAAGGATTCGGCTATGTAAGTCTCCATAGCCTTTCTCTCCTCTTGAGACAAGGGATACACGTGGCTCCGTGGGAGCGCTGCTCCTGCCTGGAGGTCTATCGCACAATCCCCCTGTCTGTGAGGAGGCAGCTGCGTCGCCCTCGCTTTACTGAACACAAGTGCCAAATCCCCATATTCAGGTGGAATGTGCAATGCGGGCACTTGGTTTGGACTTTCCACCGAGGTCGCCCCCACGGAAACACCCAGACATCGCCCCTCACACTGAGCAGACCACTCCTTGAGAGCTCTCTGTTGCCACGAAATGGCAGGGTTATGAGTACTTAACCAGGGAATTCCCAGCACCACCGGATACGCAGGGGAGTCGATCAGATATAGCTGAATAGTCTCCTCATGACCCCCCTGCGTACACATCCTAAGTGGTGCTGTGACTTCCCTAATCAACCCCGACCCCAACGGGCGGCTATCTAAAGCATGAACGGGAAAAGGATCGTCAACAGGCAGGAGGGGAATCCCTAAATCTAAACAAAACTTTCGATCAACAAAATTCCCAGCTGCGCCTGAATCTACTAGCGCCTTATGCTGGGAATGAGGTGCAACCTGTGGAAAACTAACAGGTATACAAAAGTGCACAACAGAGAGCTCTGGGTAAGTGGGGCGTCTACTCACCTGGGAATGCTCCCCAGTGCATGGCCTGTTGTCCCCTCCTCCTGGAGACCCTCCCCAGCACCTGGCCGCAGTGTGCCCTCCACGGCCGCAATTGGTGCAGGGGACAGCTCCCCTTGGGCTCCTTCTCCTCCTCTCTCTAGCGCCAGCACCCCCGAGCTCCATAGGGCTCGGCTCGGAGGTGCTGGAGGATGGAATGGACGGACCCCACTCGGGACGTCCACGGGTGGCCAGCAGGGTGTCCAGACGGATGGACATGTCGACCAACTGGTCGAAGGTGAAATTGTTGTCCCTGCAGGCCAACTCACGCTGAACGTCCTCCCGTAGGCTACATCGAAAATGATCGATGAGGGCCCGTTCATTCCACCCTGCATCTGCCGCTAGAGTCCGGAACTCCAGTGCGAACGCCTGTGTGCTCCTCCTCCCCTGTCGGAGGTAGTATAGACGCTCCCCCGCCGCTTTGCCCTCAGGTGGATGGTCGAACACGGCCTTGAAGCGACGGGAGAACTCCGCGTAGGAGATGGTGGTGGCGTCTATCCTCCTCCACTCGGCGTTGGCCCATTCCAACGCCTTGCCCGTGAGACAGGAGATGAGGGCGGAAACGCTCTCGTGTCCCGAGGGCACCGGGTGTACAGTGGCCAGGTAGAGCTCCACCTGCAGGAGGAACCCCTGACACCCGGCAGCTGTGCCGTCATACGCCCTCGGGAGCGAGAGCCGAATCCCACTGGGTTCCGGGCCTGGGACGGGCGGACCGCCCGATGGTGGTGGTAAGGTAGGTGGGGGTGTGGGTACCCCTCTGGACTCCCATCGGTGCAGGGTGTTGATGACATCCTGCAGAGCGGTCCCCAGTTGTCGGATCTGGTCATCCTGGCCGCGGACGTGCTCCTCCAGCGACTCAGGTGCTGCTGTTGCTCCTGCTGATTCCATCTTAAGGTGTGTAATTCTGTCGCGAACTCTGATGCGGATGTGGTGTGAATCAAATGCAGGACACAGGAGCTAAGTCAAACCAGACTTTACTTGCATAAACCAAAATAACAAAACGGGTCTAACCAACCCGGAGGCGAACAATACGCCACAGTGCGTAAAACACTCCAAAACCGACTGCGCACAAAACAACAGTGCGACGGTACAAAATGAGCGACTGGCAAACAGCACTGCACCAAACGACAGGTGAAAACAATTACACACAACACATGACAAACTAATGGAACATATAAAGGGTACATAATCACACTAACAGGGAACAGGTGTACAACAACTAGACAAAACCAGACGAACATCGAAACATACAACGGTGGCAGCTAGTACTCCGGGGACGACGACCGCCGAAGCCTGCCCGAGCAAGGAGGAGGAGCAGCCTCGGCCGAAACCGTGACACTAGGCCTATTCAGTGCCATGACTGTACACCAACATGTGCACAAAGGTACACAATAATATATTTTCCTCACTAAACAAAAAATAATAGAACATTTACATATTTGAGTTACAACTACTTACAGTTCCAATTTGTGAAAATACTTGTAATATGCATTTTTTAAATACAGTTGACATGCTCTTATTTATTTCAAGTAGGACAACACTCCAGTTAGTGCTTAAATGAGACCCAAGCCTATCCTTCTCTGTTTCCCTCTCTCTCCATCCCTCTCTCTCTCCATCCCTCTCTCTCTCCATCCCTCTCTCTATCCCTCTCTCTATCCCTCTCTCTTAATCTCTCTCTCTCCATCCCACTCTCTACATCACCCTCTCTCCATCCCTCTCTCTCCATGCCTCTCTCTCCCATCCCCTCTCTCTTCATCCCTCTCTCTCCATCCCTCTTTCTCCCATCCCCTCTCTCTCCATCCCTCTCTCTCCCATCCCCTCTCTCTCATCCCTCTCTCTCCATCCATCCCTCTCTCTCCATCCCTCTCTCGTCATCCCTCTCTCTCCATCCCTCTCTCTCCAATCCTCTCTCTCCATCCCTCTCTCTCCCATCCCCTCTCTCTCCATCCCTCTCTCTCCATCCCCTCTCTCTCCATCCCTCTCTCTCCAATCCTCTCTCTCCATCCCTCTCTCTCCCATCCCCTCTCTCTCCATCCCTCTCTCTCCATCCCCTCTCTCTCCATCCCTCTCTCTCATCCCTCTTTCTCCATCCCTCTCTCCATCCATTCCTCTCTCCATCCCTCTCTCCATCCCCTCTCTCTCTCAATCCCTCTCTCTCCCATCCCCTCTCTCATCCCTCTCTCTCCATCCCTCTATCTTCATCCCTCTCTCTCCCATCCCCTCTCTCTCCATCCCTCTCTCTCCATCCCTCTCTCTCCTATCCCTCTCTCTCCATCCCTCTCTCTCATCCCTCTCTCTCCATCCCTATCTCTCCATCCCTCTCTCTCCATCCCTCTCTCTCCCATCCCCTCTCTCTCATCCCTCTCTCTCCATCCCTCTCTCTCCATCCCTCTCTCTCCATTCCTCTCTCTCCATCCCCTCTCTCTCCATCCCCTATCTCTCATCCATCCCTCTCTCTCATCCCTCTCTCTCCATCCCTCTTTCTCCCATCCCCTCTCTCTCCAGCCCTCTCTCTCCCATCCTCTCTCTCCATCCCTCTCTCTCCATCCATCCCTCTCTCTCCATCCCTCTCTCTCCCATCCCCTCTTTCTCCATCCCTCTCTCTCCATCCCTCTCTCTCCCATCCCCTCTCTCTCATCCCTCTCTCTCCATCCCTCTCTCTCCATCCCCTCTCTCTCCATCCCTCTTTCTCCATCCCTCTCTCTCCATCCCTCTCTCTCCATCCCCTCTCTCTCATCCATCCCTCTCTCTCATCCCTCTCTCTCCATCCCTCTCTCCATTCATTCCTCTCTCCATCCCTCTCTCTCCATCCCTCTCTCTCCATCCCCTCTCTCTCTCAATCCCTCTCTCTCCCATCCCCTCTCTCTCTCAATCCCTCTCTCTCCCATCCCCTCTCTCTCATCCCTCTCTCTCCATCCCTCTATCTTCATCCCCTCTCTCTCCATCCCTCTCTCTCCATCCCTCTCTCTCCATCCCTCTCTCTACCATCCCTCTCTCTCCATCCCTCTCTCTCATCCCTCTCTCTCCATCCCTATCTCTCCATCCCTCTCTCTTCATTCCTCTCTCTCCCATCCCCTCTCTCTCCATCCCTCTCTCTCCATCCCTCTCTCTTCATCCCTCTCTCTCTCCCATCATTCTCTCTCCCATCCCTCTCTCTCCATCCCTCTCTCTCCATCCCTATCTCTCCATCCCTCTCTCTGCATCCCTCTCTCTCCCATCCCCTCTCTCTCCATCCTTCTCTCTCCATCCCTCTCTCTCATCCCTCTCTCTTCATCTCTCTCTCTCCATCCCTCTCTCTCCATCCCTCTCTCTTCATCCCTCTCTCTTCATCCCTCTCTCTCCATCCCTCTGTCTTCATCCCTCTCTCTCCCATCTCCTCTCTCTCCATCCCTCTCTCTCCATCCCTCTCTCTCCATCCCTCTGTTATTGTGGTGGCTCTCTGCGCTGTGCCAATAGCACTTGTTAGCTCCCCTGGGGATACTCTGGCTTGGCTGTGGTAATGCTGCTGCTCGTTTCTCTCTCTCTCTCCATCCCTCTCTCTCCCATCCCCTCTCTCTCCATCCCTCTCTCTCCATCCCTCTCTCTCCATCCCTCTCTTCTCCTCCCTCTCTGCTCTTTGTCTGTGGGTGGGGGTTTAGAGGGGGTGTGGAGGGTGTTGGGGAGGTGTAGTTGTTATCAGGCATAGGGGGAGAGACTATCGATCATCTCTTTTAATTACCCTCAGCATAGCGAAAGGGCTAAATTAACTTCCTCCCCTTCTCTCCCCTGGAAAATCCATGAATATTTCAGAGGGAAGAGCCCAATCGTACGTCACTCAGGTCCACTCTGGCAACACTTATCAGAGTTATTTATCTGTCTCTCTCTTTCTCTCTCTCCCTCTATCCTCACAGCTAACAAACATCTCAGGGTGAAAGACAAAGCTTGCAGCTGGAGAAGTAGGGTGGGTCAGTACACGATAGCTATCCCACCCACTCACGATCTGGTAAGGGTGCTACATGAGAAGAAGAGAAACACATGCATTAGATCTGTTTTACAATTCCAGTCTGCTGTTGTTATTGTGGTAGCTCTCTGCGCTGTGCCAATAGCATTTGTTAGCTCCCCTGGGGATACTCTGGCTTGGCTGTGGAAATGCTGCTTCTCTCTCTCTCTCTCTCTCTCTCTCTCTCTCTCTCTCTCATCTCTCTCTCTCTCTCTCTCTCTCTCTCTCTCTCTCTCTCTCTCTCTCTCTTCCACCCCTACTCTCTCTCTCTTTCCCTCTCTCTTCCACTAGCAGCTACCTCCCTCTCTCTCTCTCTCTTTTACCAACCCCTCTTTCTCTCTCTGTTTGAGCTCTCGGAAGGCTCAGGTTGTGGAGCAGCGAGCGAGACCGTCCATCCTAATGACAGGCTTTAGTGAGTGAGGACATCTGCATGTCAGTGCACTGCGAAGAAGGGGAGGACAACACAAGCTGCTAATATACATTAATCTACTGCCACACCAGACCCAGAGGCCCTGCATGTTGGCTGCCAAGGCCCCCCATCACCCCAGATTAGGACCTAGCTCAGACCTCCTGAAAGGGGGCCAAGGACTGGTGTGCCTACAGATCAGCCAGGATCAGCAAGGACTAGTCAAACAGGAACCAGGACATGAACACATGAACCAAAACCAATCCCCTTGCTGTAGAAACAACCACAACCAATCCCCTGACTGGAGAAACAACCACAACCAATTCCCTGACTGGAGAAACAACCACAACCAATCCCCTGACTGGAGAAACAAAAGAGAAGCAAAATAAGCCTATACTTGCAAGAAAAAAGTACTTTAGAAGTATGCTAATGATATAATCAATAAATGTGCATCTATTCTCAGCTTGCCTGAAATAATCAGCAGTGGCAACACTGTTTTACACCCTAGTGTAAAGAATCAAAGATGAGTAATGGATTGTTTGGTCGTTGGTGCCCCTTCCCGCATATGTGATAACCATCAGCTATCCCCTCCCTCAGTCAGTCAGTCAGGTATTCAGTAACTGTACTGGTGTGGAGCAGGTGGATTTGTGGGACTGTTAGTGTAAATCAATGTAAGACATTTACCCATCTCTTCCTCCTGGTCCCTGTCCTCAGCTCTCTGCATATAAAGCACTACTCCTCCCGCCCTGCCAATCGCCTCGTTCCCCTTTTCCTCATTTTCCCCTTATTGATTTTTGGGGACGGCGGCCTGCTTTGGTGTAAGGGATTACATTTAGTGGGGCAAGCTATCTCTTAAGGATTGAAACATATGGTTCTCAGAATGTTGTGGGAAGGTTATATGCAAAATAACCATAGGACAACCATGCTCTCACCAAGCTCTAAGAAACATTATGTGCTAGCTTGGTAGTATTCCAAGTCTCCACATGGCACAATCCACCATCACTACTGTGTGACTAACCATAATGATGAAGTCAAACCTTGGTTAGTATGCTCATTAGCTAGACAGCCAAACAAGCCTGGATACCTCCTCCGTCCTTTCCCTTTAGTAGGAGCTGGAGCCTGCCCACCTAGCACATTTGGTTCCTTGGAAGTTGTGGGAAAATATGTTTTTGGTTTCACACAGGTTGTGGAAACGAAGCTTATACAGTACCAGTCAAAAGTTTGGACACGCCTACTAATTCAAGGGATTTTCTTTATTTTTACTATTGTAGAATAATAGTGAAGACATCAAAACTATGAAATAACACATATGGAATCATGTAGTAACCAAAAAAGTGTTAAACATCAAAATATACTTTATTTTTGAGATTCTTCAAATAGCCATTATTTGCCTTGATGATAGCTTTGCACACTCTTGGCATTCTCTCAACCAGCTTCATAAGGTAGTCACCTGGAATGGATTTCAATTAACAGGTGTGCCTTCTTAAAAGTTAATTTGTGGAATTGCTTTCCTTCTTAATGCGTTTGAGCCAATCAGTTGTGACAAGGTAGTGGGGGTATACAGAAAATAGTCCTATTTGGTAAAATACCAAGTCCATATTAAGGTAAGAACAGCTCAAATTAGCAAAGATAATCAACAGTCCATCATTACTTTAAGACATGAAGGTCAGTCAATAAGGAACATTTCAAAAACTTTTAAAGTTTCTTCAAGTGCAGTCGCAAAAACCATCAAGCTTATGATGAAACTGGCTCTCATGAGGACCACCACAGGAATGGAAGACCCAGAGTTACCTCTGCTGCAGAGGATAAGAAATTGCAGCTCAAATAAATGCTTCACAGAGTTCAAGTCACACACACATCTCAACATTAACTGTTCAGAGGGTACTGTGTGAATCAGGCCTTCATGGTCAAATTGCTGCAAAGAAACCACTACTAAGGGACACCAATAAGAAGAAGAGACCTACTTGGGCCAAGAAACACAAGCAATGGACATTAGACCGGTGGAAATGTGTCCTTTGTCTTTGTGAGACGTGGTGTGGGTGAACGGATGATCTCCGCATGTGTAGTTCCCACCGTAAAGCATGGAGGAGGAGGTGTTATGGTGCTTTGCTGGTGACACTGTCTGTGATTTATTTAGAATTCAAGGCACACTTAACCAGCATGGCTACCACAGCATTCTGTAGCGATACACCATCCCATCTGGTTTGTGCTTAGTGGGACTATCATTTGTTTTTCCAACAGGACAATGACCCAACACACCTCCAGGCTGTGTAAGGGCTATTTTACCAAGAAGGAGAGTGATGGAGTGCTGCATCAGATGTCCTGGCCTCCTCAATCCACCGACCTCAACCAATTGAGATGGTTTGGGATGAGTCGGACGGCAGAGTGAAGGAAAAGCAGCCAACAAGTGCTAAGCATATGTGGGAACACCTTCAAGACCATTGAAAAAGCATTCCAGGTGAAGCTGGTTGAGAGAATGCCAAGAGTGTGCAAAGCTGTCATCAAGGCAAAGGGTGGCTATTTGAAGAATCTCAAATATAAAACATATTTTGATTTGTTTAACACTTTTTTGGTTACTACATGATTCCATATGTGTTATTTCATAGTTTTGATGTCTTCACTATTATTCTACAATGTAGAAAATAGTAAAAATAAAGAAAAACCCTTTTGGTGTGTCCAAACTTTTGACTGGTACTGTACGTTTTCTGACCTGTAAAACTGAAAATGTTTGAGATGTTCTGAGAACAGAAGTGAACAGTTTGTCTGTTCTGGGAACGTTTATTTTTAGGTTGCAGGGAGGTTCTGAGAACGTTTTACTCTGGTTCCTTTGAAGTTTTCCTGTGAGGTTTTATTAACGCTCTGAGAATGGAAATTATAGGTTATTTTGACGTTTTTTAATAACTTCCTTAAAACTTTCACTGAATGTTTCAATTAGACTTTTAATAACACTGCTAGCTTATTTTGGGTTAACTTTTTTGAACTCCAAGCACAGATAGTACACTTGGAAATGAATTTCCTTAGGCATTAATCATGCATACACACTTTTTTATTGTGACATGGCATCTGTTACGAACCCCGTGGCTTTAAAAGTCTAGGATGGATGGACAAGAGACCCGTAACATAACTCATGCAAATTTGAATGGTGACACGGAAACAGTGAGATCAAAAATATACCGACAACCATAAGCTACCGTCAAACACAAAATGTTTATTATGAACACACGGTAAAGGTTTGGGAAAAAGGGCTGAGCAGGACCCAAGGAATGAAACGATAATGTCAAAAATCCCTAAACTGATCTTGCCTGCCTCAAGAACCACTAAGCTACTGCTAATCTTACAAAAATACAGTGGGTGGTCCGCTCAGGTCTAACTAGTGTTTTTAGACAATGTTCTTTCTACAGGTAATGTATGCCCAAGGGCAACTTGCTAAATCCCCCTTTTCCCAGGAACACACAACATAGTTACCATACAGAGTAACCAGCAAATGAGTGAGTACACAAAAAAACAGGACACCACAGTATCCATACTCACAAACGAAAAGAGTCTCTGTCAGCAAACACAACTGACTGGCTTTTAAAACAATGGGATATGTGATGTGAGTGAAAAAACAGAAACAGGTGGTGCAATGCAGAGGAATGTCCACTGATTGGTCCACCTCAGCAATCAGCAGACAAACGGATGTTGGACAGGTGGGACACCCCAACCACCAATCAGGAACACAAAGGACACCTGGGATTAGGGCAGAAGGAGAGGAAAAACACAAAAAAACACATACAGGATACCTGTATCCGTAACACTCCCATCCTTAAAAGAGCAAACCACAATGGTTTGCGACACACGTACTATCACAACACCCAAAAATTCAAAGATCTCTAAACACGAGACAAAGCGTCTGCCAACACATTATCCGAACCCTTTTTGTGGCGGATCTCCAAATTATAATTTTACACTACAAGTGCCCAACGCATAAGGCGTTGGTTCTGGTTGTACATCCGGTGGAGAAAAAGGGGTTATGGTCAGTATACACTATCACTGGTAATGCACTGGAACCAACATCAACTTCAAAATACTGCAGAGCGAACAACAAAGCTAGAGCTTCTTGTTCAATGGTGGAATAGTTTGTCTGACATTTGTAAAATTTCCGCGAATCAGCAATCAGCAGACAAACGGATGTTGGACAGGTGGGACACCCCAACGACCACCAATCAGGAACACAAAGGACACCTGTGATTACGGCAGAAGGAGAGGAAAAACACAAAAAACACATAAAGGATACCTGTATCCATAACAGCATCAGTGAGATTAAAACCTATAATTTTCTCTCTATCCACGGAATTAGTCCACCATGCCATGAGGATGGAGCTAGAATGCATGTTTTTTACGCATACAAAGCTGTTCATTTTAGTCTATTCATCAAACAGACCCCATTTCAAAAGAAACAAGCACTAATTAAGATCAGGTGTGGCCAATTAGTGGGCACGGCCATCACACCTGAACACACTTAACAAAATAGAGGATAGCGAGAGTTTTATTAAAGCTGAGAATGGAATGTATATGTTTTTAAATATCATTCTTAGAATGCTCTCTGAACATTACTAACGTTTTCTTGTGGTTTTTATGGAATGTTTTCTTAACGTTCTCGGAAAACTATTTGAGAACATGACTTTAAATAGAACCATGAGGAAACCTGTAGGAAACGTTATGTTGAATTACTAAATTTCCCATAGAAGTACGTTGTTTTTTAACATTCTTGGAACAATTTGAGAACATGACTTTAAATAGAACCACGAGGAAACCTGTAGGAAACGTTATGTTGAAGTAGTGAAATTCCCACAGAAGAACGTTGTTTCTTAACGTTCTCTGAACTATTTGAGAACATTTCCAATGTCAAACCAGTTGGAGAACGTTCCTAGAACATTACCAAATTTAAAATTAAATGTAACCATGTTTGAACTTTTCAGAAACATTCTATTATAGTAATAAAATACCAATAAAATAATCAAGTTCCTTAAATGTGCTGAGAATGTTCCAAAGCCAAGCAACTATCCTGCACCATTCCCAGAAAATTGTGGGAAGGTCGTATGCAAAATAACCAAAATAACCACGCTCTCACCAAGCTCTAAGAAACATATGGTTCTCAGAACGTTATGTGCTAGCTGGGTGGATACCTTAACACTGCCGAGCATGACAAGGGACAAGCCTGCCTGTCGTCCTTCATCACTTCCTGCCTTCCTACCTTCCTGCCTTCCTGCCTGTCATCCTTCATCACTTCCTGCCTTCCTACCTTCCTGCCTTCCTCCCTCTCACCCTCCCTGCCTCCCTACTGGGGGATGAGTAAAGGTTGAGGCAGGGGGATGCTGGCCCACGCTCCTCTCCTTGTTCTAATTGAAAAGGAAGATAGTGTGGCTGGTTGTCAGGGCAAAAAGAAGTCAGTCAGTCAGTCAGTGCATTATTCCCCAGTGCTTGGCTGGCCTCCCCTACTCTTCTGTGTAATTTAAATGACTGTCAGGTCAGTGGCGAGAGCAGCACCTCTCCTGTTAAAAGGGAGCCTGCCACCGTCGTCACCAGCCTGCCTGCCACACTGTTGATTGTCTCCCCCCCCCCCACCCCCCCAAAGCCAATGGCAGGCCAGGCACAGCTGTCATCCACCGGTCACAATGCATTTACTTAGTGACAGAATTCTAATTAGTGGCTACGGTGGTGTCACCAGATTGAGAGGGAGAGAGGGGGAGCGAGGGAGTTTGTTGAGTAAGGTGGTGGGTGGGTAGGTGGGGCAGAGAGGAGTGAAGTGACAGGATGTAGTTAACTCCCCTCCTGTAAGGAAATAGACCCACATACAACCGTAACAATGTTCTCATTGGCATCTTATGTCGTCACAGTTTTGTTGCATTCAGTTTTAACATTCAGTACATCAGCTATAAAGCTTATCGTGAACATCTTCAAAGAGCTGACTCATAAACACTGCAGTTCTTTGAGTCATTATACACAGGGGATTGAATCCCCCTTTCTTAAATAATGTCATCAAAGATATTATAATTCTGTGCCATAAAAACCGAACCACAATGTAGGCCTACTGCATAATTGGAGAACTTGCACATCAGGACTTGACTTTACACTCCAACACTCAATCCTAACATTTAGCCATCGAACGATGCAGCTTTTACATCACTCACTCCTCTCCAGCCTGCCAGCGTTTCTCTTTTGATAATATTTGTTGAACTGGAGGTTATACAGTAGAGAATGAGAGCCACACACTTGTCCCCCTTGAAATAGTCACCTGGGGGCCCCAGAGGAGGGCCCTAATAACTGGAAGCCCCCAGTTAAAAGCCCACGGGGGCCCCTCTCTGACACCCTCTGTCTCCTCTGTCTACCTCTCCATCCAAACTGACTGTTCCACTCCATCTCCAGCCCTCGGCAGAGTGAAAGCGTGGGCCTAGAGAGACTTTTAAGCCACTTGAAGAGTTCATCCTGGCCCCATTACCATAGCTCAGGAGTGGAATGTCGTCGGCACCTGGGCGGTACAAGGCCCTGGAGCAGGACTGGAGGGCCCTCCAGGAGGAGAGGAGAGCCCAGCCAGGCGAGGAGAGACGAGGGCCCTTTCTACCTCCCTTTCCTTCCCCCTCCATCCCCTCTTTCCGCACCCACGCGTGGTTCAGCCCAGCCAGGCAGGGGAAGGGCCTGTCAAGGGTCCCCTCCAGGAGCAGTTGAAAGGGTCAAGCACAGCTGTGGAGACGGCGTCGGCTGGCAGTGCCAGGTCACAGCACATTTACTCAGTGACACAATTGTAATTAAGCGACGCTGCTGTGTCACTGCACCCCACAGACAGGGCCACGTGTCGGGAGCATCGGGGCCGCGGAGCACTGAATGACTAATTCTGCCTGTCTGGGTGGCTGGGTGGGGACCTCTTCTTCTTCTCCCTCTGTCGAGAGATTTGTCTTGCCCCTTAGCTAAATTATCTGTTTGGCCATTGTTTTTGTGGTTGGAAGTATCATTTTCAATTCACACGTACAGCGAATGATGTCATTTTCATTTGGAAACTATGTTCAGCTCTGTAGGTTTGCTGTACACGTTTTCATCAGATATTGTATCCACAGAAGAACATGATGTAGACATGATGAGACAGACAGACACCATGTTTTTCCACCAACGGGATCAGATCATTTAGACCTTCGACTAGTTGCGTTCTTGGATTAAGTCTTTGGCCATACCTCAACATCGGTGAATAGTGAGAGAGCCCAGCCCCTGTGGCAGGGCTCTCTCTCTCTCTCTCTCTCTCTCTCTCTCTCTCTCTCTCTCTCTCTTTCTCTCTCTCTCTCTCTCTCAACATTCTGCCTGTCTGCAATCAAATGCTGGGCCGACATAATGACAAGGAAATCAAGAGGTGAGATCAACACGGGTCGAATTAACACTCACAGGAATGGCCCCTGCCTCCATGACCCTGTCTGATCTCTGGGGAGAGCGTTGGCCACATTATGTTAATCACTCTGCCTAGAGACACAGCCAGGCAGATGCACAGAGTAATGGTGTGTGTGGTCTGTGAGTGAGTGTGTGTGTTTTTGTGTGTACATGCGTGCGGGTGTGTGTGTGTTAAAGACATTGAAGAGGAAGGAAACAGCGATGGTATATCTGAAAGGCAAGCCCAGATAAGGTGACGTTCCCGGGATTCATTTGTGCCTGGCCATAAGGATTAAGAGGACAGAGGCTGGAGAACAGATAGAAGACAATTGAACCCCATCTAAAGGTTTTTTCCCCTTTCCCCCTTGCTCTCTTTTAATTTATACATGTGTCATGTCTGTCACGACTGTCAGTGAGATGCGGTTGAAGAAGTCAGGCGCAGAACACGGAACTCTCGGAAACGTACTTTAATCCGATACTGAAAAGATGAACACAGAATAACTCCACACAGGGAGGAAATAACCCGCTCACAAACGACATACGTGAAGGGAAGAAATCACACACAAGATCCCGATGAGAGACAGGGGTAATTATAGGGCAACAATCAAACATAATGTGGAACAGGTGTAAACAATACAGACAAAACTAGACAGACACCGATAACATCGATCGGCAGCAGCTAGTACTCCGGGGACGACGAACGCCGAAGCCTGCCCGAGCAAGGAGGAGGAGCAGCCTCGGCAGAATCCGTGACAGTACCCCCCCCCCTTGACGCGCGGCTCCAGCCGTGCGCCGACCCCGGCCTCGGGGACGGCCAGGAGGACGCGGAGCAGGGCGAGTCGGATGACTCCGGTGGAACTCTGTCAACAGGGAGGGATCTAGGATGTCCCTCCTAGGGACCCAGCACCGTTCCTCTGGACCGTACCCCTCCCACTCCACGAGATACTGCAGACCCCCCATCCGACGCCTCGAATCCACGATGGAACGGACTGAGTACGCCGGAGCCCCTTCGATGTCTAGTGGGGGCGGAGGGGCCTCTCATACCTCATTCTGCTGGAGTGGACCAGCTACCACCGGCCTGAGGAGAGACACATGGAACGAGGGGTTAATGCGATAATTAATAGGCAGTTTTAACCTATAACATACCTCGTTCAATCTCCTCAGGACTTTAAATGGCCCCACAAACCGCCGACCCAGCTTCCGGCAGGGCAGGTGAAGGGGCAGGTTTCTGGTCGAGAGCCAGATCCGATCTCCAGGTGCATAAACCGGACCCTCACTGCGGTGGCGATCGGCGCTCGCCTTTTGCCGTCTGATGGCCCGCTGCAGATGGACATGCGCAGCGTTCCATGTATCCTCCAAGCGCCGAAACCATTCATCCACCGCAGGGGCCTCGATCTGGCTCTGATGCCAGGGTGCCAGAACCGGCTGATAGCCCAACACACACTGGAAAGGCGTAAGATTAGTGGAGGAGTGGCGGAGTGAGTTTTGGGCTATCTCTGCCCAGGGAATATACCCCGACCACTCCTCCTGCCGGTCCTGGCAATAGGACCTCAGAAACCTACCCACATCTTGGTTTACTCTCTCCACCTGCCCATTACTCTCAGGGTGAAAACCCGAGGTAAGGCTGATCGAGACCCCCAAACGTTCCATAAACGCCCTCCACACTCTAGAGGTGAACTGGGGACCCCGATCAGACACTATATCCTCAGGCACCCCGTAGTGCCGGAAAACGTGAGTAAACAGGGCTTCGGCCGTTTGTAGGGCTGTAGGAAGACCTGGCATAGGGATGAGACGGCAGGCCTTAGAAAACCGATCCACAACGACCAAGATCGTGGTATTCCCCTGGGATGGGGAAGGTCCGTGACAAAATCCACCGACAGGTGAGACCACGGCCGTTGTGGAACAGGTAGAGGTTGTAACTTCCTTCTGGGCAGGTGTCTAGGCGCCTTACACTGGGCGCACACCGAGCAGGAAGAAACGTAAACCCTCACGTCCCTGGCTAAGGTGGGCCACCAGTACTTCCCGCTAAGACAGTGCACCGTCCGACCAATACCAGGATGACCAGAGGAGGGTGACGTGTGAGCCCAATAAATCAGTCGGTCACGGACCTCGAGCGGCACGTACCTCCGTCCCTCTGGACACTCTGGGGGAGTAGGGTCGGTACGTAACGCCCGCTCGATTTCCGTGTCGACCTCCCACACCACCGGTGCCACTAGACAAGACTCCGGTAGTATGGGAGTGGGCTCAATGGACCTCTCCTCTGTGTCATATCGTCGGGACAGGGCATCTGCCTTAACGTTCTGTGACCCTGGGATATAAGTGATCTTAAATACAAACCGGGCAAGAAACATGGCCCACCTAGCCTGACGAGGGTTCAGTCTCCTCGCTGCCCAGATGTACTCCAGGTTACGATGGTCAGTCAGAATGAGAAAAGGGTGGTTAGCCCCCTCAAGCCAATGTCTCCACACCTTCAGGGCGTGGACCACCGCTAGCAGCTCCCTGTCCCCCATGTCATAATTGCGTTCCGCCGGACTGAGCTTCTTGGAATAGAAAGCACAGGGGCGGAGTTTTGGAGGCGTGCCCGAGCGCTGAGACAGTATAGCACCGATCCCCGCCTCGGACGCATCCACCTCAACTTGGAACGCCAAAGAGGGATCCGGATGTGCCAGCACCGGAGCCGAGGTGAACAGGTCCTTCAAATGATTAAACACCCTGTCCGCCTCAGCCGACCACTGCAAACACACCGGGCCCCCCTTTAGCAGGGAGGTAATGGGAGCTGCTACCTGTCCAAAACCCCGGATAAACCTCCGGTAGTAAATGGGAAAGCCCAGAAAACGCTGCACCTCCTTTACCGTAGTGGGAGTCTGCCAATTACGCACGGCTGAAACGTGGTCAATCTCCATCTCCACCCCTGACGCAGACAACCGGTGTCCCAGGAAGGAGATGGACTCCTGGAAAAACAGACATTTCTCTGCCTTCACATACAGATCATGCTCCAACAGTCTACCCAGCACCCGACGTACCAGGGACACATGCTCGGTACGTGTAGCGGAGTATATCAGAATGTCATCAATATACACCACTACCCCCTGTCCATGCAAATCCCGGAAAATCTCGTCCACAAATGATTGGAAGACTGAAGGAGCATTCATTAGACCGTATGGCATGACGAGGTACTCATAGTGACCCGAGGTGGTACTGAATGCTGTCTTCCACTCATCTCCTTCCCGAATGCGCACCAGGTTGTAAGCGCTCCTGAGATCCAATTTTGTGAAGAAGCGCGCCCCGTGTAATGACTCCGTCATACTAGCAATCAGAGGGAGTGGATAGCTATATTTAATAGTGATCTGATTGAGACCACGGTAATCAATACACGGGCGTAAACCCCCATCCTTCTTCTAAACAAAAAAGAAACTAGAGGACGCAGGGGAAGTGGACGGCCGTATGTATCCCTGTCTCAAGGATTCGGCGATGTATGTCTCCATAGCAGCCGTCTCCTCTTGAGACAGAGGATACACATGGCTACGAGGGAGCGCAGCGCCAACCTGGAGGTCTATCGCACAATCCCCCTGTCGATGAGGTGGTAATTGAGTCGCCTTCTTCTTACAGAAGGCGCGTGCCAAATCGGCATACTCAGGAGGAATGTGCATTGTGGGCATTTGGTTCGGACTTTCCACCGTCGTTTCCCCTACGGAAACACCTACACACCGCCCCACACACTGATCAGACCATCCCTTGAGAGCCCTCTGTTGCCATGAAATGTTGGGGTCATGAGATGTTAACCAGGGAAGCCCCAACACCACAGGAAACGCAGGAGAGTCAATTAAATACAACTGTATAGTCTCCTCATGACCCTTCTGCGTTTTCATCTTCAGTGGCGCTGTGACCTCCCTAATCAATCCCGACCCCAAAGGCCGGCTATCTAGGGCATGGATAGGGAAGGGCCCATCGACTGGTAATATAGGGATTCCTAACTTATATGAGAAATGGTGATCGATAAAATTCTCAGCTGCGCCTGAATCAACTAGCGCCTTATGCTGGGAGTAAGAAGAAACCTCGGGAAACACAACTTGAATACACATATGAACAACAGAGAGCTCTGGGTGAGTTGGGGCCTTACTCACCTGGAATGACTCATCAGTGTGTTGCCTGCTGCCTCGAATCCGAGGAGACCCTCCCCAGCACCGAACCGCCGTGTGTCCTCGGCGGCCACAGTTGGTGCAGGGGACAGCCTCTCTCCTGGCCTCCCTACTACCAGCACCCCCGAGCTCCATAGTGCTCGGCTCGGAAGTGCTGGCGGATGGAATGGACGGCCCCAGCTCCGGACGTCCGCGGGTAGCCAACAGGGTATCCAGGCGAATCGACATGTCCACCAGCTGATCGAAGCTAGGTTGGTGTCCCTGCAGGCCAACTCTCGACGAACGTCCTCTCTTAAGCTACACCTGTAGTGGTCGATGAGGGCCCTCTCATTCCATCCCGAATTGGCAGCCAGAGTCCGGAAGTCCAGTGCGAATTCCTGCACGCTCCTCCTCCCCTGTCTGAGGTGGAACAGACGCTCACCCGCCGCCTTCCCCTCCGGGGGATGATCGAACACCGCCCTGAAGCGGCGGGTGAACTCCGCATAGTTCACAGTAGCGGCGTCTATTCCTCCTCACTCGGCGTTGGCCCACTCCAGTGCCTTGCCGGACAGACAGGAGATGAGGGCGGACACGCTCTCGTATCCCGAGGGTGCCGGGTGAATGGTTGCCAGGTAAAGTTCCACCTGGAGCAGGAAACCCTGACACCCGGCTGCGGTGCCATCATAAGCCCTCAGGAGCGAGAGCCGAATCCCACTGGACTCCTGATGTGAGACGATAGGAGTGGCCGATGGTGGTGGTATCGTTGGAGGAGGTGTGGGCAAACCTCCTCTCTCCCATCGTCCCAAGGTGTTCATCACCCTTTCCATGGCGGCACCAAGATCTTGAAGCATAGCTGCCTGTTGTAGGACGCGCTCCTCGACTGATCCGGTCGGTGCCGTCGCTCCTGCTGACTCCATGTTGTGGTGTGTGATTCTGTCACGACTGTCAGTGAGATGCGGTTGAAGAAGTCAGGCGCAGGACACGGAACTCTCGGAAACGTACTTTAATCCGATACTAAAAAGATGAACACAGAATAACTCCACACAGGGAGGAAATAACCCGCTCACAAACGACATACGTGAAGGGAAAAAATCACACACAAGATCCCGATGAGAGACAGGGGTAATTATAGGGCAACAATCAAACATAATGTGGAACAGGTGTAAACAATACAGACAAAACTAGACAGACACCGATAACATCGATCGGCAGCAGCTAGTACTCCGGGGACGACGAACGCCGAAGCCTGCCCGAGCAAGGAGGAGGAGCAGCCTCGGCAGAATCCGTGACAATGTCTTCCACAGCACCCCTGCCTTTCTCCTCAACAGGCTCAAGTCATTAGCAAAGGGGTGGTCAGTTCAAGATTAACTAGAAAGTCACACAGCCGGAGAAGTTAAAGGCTTGGGCAATAACACAATAATGGAAAAGGCTAATTAAAATCACAGATAAGTTGGATCTGGGAGGGGGATGACGAAGATGCTAATGAGATGAATATGCCAGATCTTTTTCTTATCTGCCTCTCTGATGAACATGTATCAAGCCTAAGTAAAGATTTAAACATTTAGAGGCTAAAGAAGAGGTCATGTCTCCAAATTAGAATTAGTTCGATATGTCTGGGTTTGCACTTAAATTCTGCACACACAGGTGAAGCACATATGAAGTCTCTGACAACTTTTCTTTGCGATATTGACAAGTCATTGACATGAATGTTAATGAATTAGCATAAATCATTCGACATTGCCCTACTGGTTATGGTAATGATAATTCATTAATTTACTCACAATCAATACATTTATATTTCATCAATCATTCATATTCTAATATGCCTCGTACAAAGACAGACCATGAGAGTGAAAGCGTATTTACAGGGAAAAGCATTGGGATAGGTTGTTGATTAGTGATCGGATGATACTCGTGATCGTGTTTTAATATGCCTAAATACACTACATGACCAAAGGTATGTGGACACCTGCTCGTCGAACGTCTCATTCCAAAATCTAGGGCATTAATATGGAGTTGGTCCCCCCTTTGCTGCTATAACAGCCTCCACTCTTCTGGGATGGCTTTCCACTAGATGTTGGAACATTGCCGGGGACTTGCTTCCATTCAGCCACAAGAGCATTAGTGAGGTTGGGCACTGATGTTGTGCAATTAGGCCTGGCACGCAGTCGGTGTTCCAGTTCATCCCAAAGGTGTTAGATGGGGTTGAGGTCAGGGCTCTGTGCAGGCCAGTCAAGTTCTTCCAAACCGATCTCAACAAACCTTTTCTGTACGGACCTTGCTTTGTGCACGGGGGCATTGTCATGCTGAAACAGGAAAGGGCCTTCCCCAAACTGTTGCCACAACGTTGGAAGCACAGAATTGTCTAGAATGTCATTGTATGCTGTAGCGTTAAGTTTTCCCTTCACTGGAACTAAGGGGCCTAGCTCGAACCATAAAAAACAGCCCCAGACCATAATTCCTCCTCCACCAAACTTTACAGTTGGCACTATGCATTCGGGCAGGTTGCATTCTCCTGGCATCCGCCAAACCCAGATTCGACCGTCGGACTGCCAGATGGTGAAGCATGATTCATCACTCCAGAGAACGCGTTTCCACTGCTCCAGAGTCCAATGGCGACGAGCTTTACATCACTCCAGCCGACGCTTGGCAATGCGCATGGTGATCTTAGGCTTGTGTGCGGCTGCTCGGCCATGGAAACCCATTTCATGAAGCTCCCGATGAACAGTTATTGTGCTGACGTTGCTTCCAGAGGCAGTTTGGAACTCGGTAGTGAGTGTTGCAACTGAGGATAGATGATTTTTACACGCTACGTGCTTCAGCACTCAGCGGTCCCGTTCTGTGAGCTTGTGTGGCCTACCACTTCGCGGCTCAGCCGTTGTTGCTCCAAGACGCTTCCACTTCACAATAACAGCACTTACAGTTGACCGGGGAAGCTCTAGCAGGGCCAAAATTTGACAAAATGACTTGTTGGAAAGGTGACATCCTATGACGGTGCCTCGTTGAAAGTCACTGAGCTCTTCATTACGGCCATTCTACTGCCAATGTTTATCTATGGAGATTGCATGGCTGTATGCTCGCTTTTTTACACCTGTCAGCAACGGGTGTGGCTGAAATAGCCGAATCCACTCATTTGAAGGGGTGTCGACATACTTTTGGCAATGTAGTGTATCTGTCAATTTCTGAGATCATCCACAGTATTAACTCATGACATGATGAGAAACACATCTTCACTGATCTTGATCCTACCAGATGACAAAACAGATGATCAAACAGTTAACTGGTGTACTAGAACATCTGCCAAGGGAGTAGAACCACAGCCAGTCACCCAGTGTTGGTACAGCATAGTCTGGCCAAGTGGCCATGCTGGTGCCCTGGGTACGGTGGCCGAGAGTTAGAGTGGTCCATCCAGACCCTGAAGAGTGCCCTGCCAGCCCTCCACCACTCAGAGAGAGTGATCCCATTTAGGGTACTTCAGCTAAAAGAGAAGTGCTGCCTGGTTAAAGTAGGCTTCGTCCTAAATGGCACACACACCTCTATCCCATCCTATCCCATTCCTCTCAGACCAGTGTGCCCAATGCACAAGTCGCCCGCCTGCCTGGGCTGAGAATGATTTAAAGGTCCAATGCAGCAGTTTGTATTTCAATATAAAATAATTTCTTGGTAACAATTAAGTACGTTACTGTGATAGTTTTCAATTAAAATGGTCAAAAATAAACTAAAATAGCTTCTTAGCAAAGAGCAATTTCTCAAGGAAGAATTTTGCTAGGTCTGTCTCTGGGAGTGGTCTGAGTGAGAGGCCTAATTGGACGAGCCTAATGGGAAGGCTACGTAACCTGAAAATTAGTTGTTATTGGCAGAAAGGTTTGAAACTCTCTTTGTTATTGGTCTATTTACTCATACATACTTCCTGGTGATGTCGCCAGGCAGGCCAAAACTCCATCCCACCAAAACAGGCTTACATTTCAGGCGGTCTTTTCAAACAGCTCTTACACTAAAAGTGCATTATCATAATTTTCACAATTTCTTAGTATTATTCCAACCTCATAATCTGGAAGAATATATAAAACACATGAAATTTCACGTTTTTGACTGCACTGGGCCCAGGTAGGAAAAGTAAATGTCACCATAAATACTGCCGATCTCCGTGTAGCCCTGTTTGATCAGCTCTGGGTGGTTCTCTGGTGATTAACCAACAACCTTTTTATGATATTCATCCTCATAAAAACCTGGTCTTTCTAATGCATCGTGATGTTAAATTAAATCTGGTGTCCTCCAACTATCCACTTCGCCCTCATTGTTACAGTTTTGTATATCCAGTGTTATAGCCTACACTATGGTCAGATTTTAATGACCCATTGTCCAAATTCCCAAACTCGGCTCTTCCTCTCACATTAATTGGAGCAGCTGTTTACATGCATTCAAGTAAATGGCAAGCATGAATGAAAATGTTGTTATTAATATTTCTGTTCTGATTGCTGTACCATCCTATTAGATGTTCCAGTCGACGGTCTAGCCGTTTGTGCCCCTCGGTGGCGGCGGTGCCTACTTTGCTGTCTCTGGTATTTGTTTCTAATGAAAGCTTGGAGCTACAGCTAGTTAGCAAGGGGGAGTGTTTGGGCAGTTCCAAATGGGCTGATTTAAGGTACGGGGTCAGAGGCCGGTCCAATTACGTCCGTGGCGAGAGCGCCTCTTGGCTCTTTGATTCCTCAGTTCTAAAGGGCTGGCTGGATGTAGGGGGTCTATGGCTGCCACATTAAGGGGGTGTTAATTGGAGCAGGTTGTTTTCACGATGAAGCCATCAGGCCAGGGCGCAACAACTGTACTTTTCTAATTGCTGAGGTAAAGGCCTTTATTTCTCTCTCTCCTGAGAAGCCCCGGCGGCAGCAACGGGTAGGGAGTGATGTAAAACAGGCAAAACAGTTCAAATTCACGATATTATGCATGGTGGAAATGACTTGCAGTCGCAAGCTGTGAAAATATGGAGGAAGTGCAAACGAGACGCACCTACATAGGCCATGGTTTTTCTTATCAAAAGCATTTTGTCAGTTAACATATGGAGGAAGACAATGCTCATGACAATGCCACGGTCTGATTTCTGAAACCATTAACAAATTGAACTTTTAATGGCAGCGCTGCTTATTTTTTGTCTCATTTTAAAACAAGAACGTTTTTGTTTCAACCCACTCACATCTGAAATGTTTGTTCATCACAGCCCAGAATTTGGATGGTTAGAACTACCTTTGGCTCAAGGTGTTGTAGCCTAAGCTATAATGGCAGCTATAGGCTTTCAGGTGCAGTCAGCTGTGGCAGAGAGAGCTGCTAGCCTGCTAGCTCACACCATCTCATCCTGCCAGCAATCCTAAACAAGGAATGAGGAGGAAAGACAATAGAGCTGCCGACAGCACTGGGGCCCACCGCCATAGACAGCCTGATAGAGACATCAGATCAGGAGCAGAACAGCCAGAAGACAGAGCACTACAATGAGAACTCTTCCCCTGCATTTGGTTGTTCCCCAAATGGTAGCCTATTCTTATATGGTAGCCTATTCTTAAATAGTGCACTACTTTTGATCAGGGTCCATGGGGCTCTGCTCAAAACTAGTGCACTGTGTAAGTAGTAGGGTGCCATTTGGGACTCGGACTTGGCCTCTCCCCTGGTTTGCACCATTTTCTCCTTCGCTTTTATCAATGCTTGTTCGAGACTAAGTGTGATTATTTGCGTTCGAGGGGGTTATTGTTCCCTGGGTCGTCGACACAGCTCAATTTGTGTGAGATGAGGTATTGAGCTGTGTGAATGAGACAAGCCGTTATAAGGCATTTTGTCTGTCATAAAGTATGTCTTCTTTATTGGGCCCAGCAGCACTCTCTCTCTCTCTCTCTCTCTCTCTCTCTCTCTCTCTCTCTCTCTCTCTCTCTCTCTCTCTCTCTCTCTCTCTCTCTCTCTCTCTCTCTCTATATCGCTCTCTCTCTCTCTCTCTCTCTCTCTCTCTCTTTCTCTCTCTCTCTCTCTCTCTCTCTCTCTCTCTCTCTCTCTCTCTCTCTCCTCTCTCTCCTCTCTCTCTCTCTCTCTCTCTCTCTCTCTCTCTCTCTCTCTCTCTCTCTCTCTCTCTCTCTCTCTCTCCTTCTCTCTCTCCACTTTGTGTCCAGTCATCTTTAATCCGGTGCTAAGAGCAATCTCCTGGGCTTTGACATGCAGGCTAGGGAAACAGGATCAATGCTTGTCAGGGATGTGTGTATTTAAACTACAGGGAGCTGCTAGGGGACTGAGTGGGGAATTTAGTGGGTCTGCTCCAGTGACCGTCGAGTACAATTCCTACACCCTTCTCCTTCGACACTATACTATACACTCAACCAAGGCACTTGACTCATCCCTGGTTTTATATCCTTTTCCCTTCCCATTTGGGTGAGGGCTAGGGAATGGATCCATGTGGATTGACTGACTGCCAGACGGTTGTTTAGTCAGCATGTTTTATTATGTTGAGTATTATGACAGGACAGGGAAATGATAGGGTTCTTAACTACATCCCAAAGTGTGTAGGAGAGGCACAGACCATAAAGGAATGCAAACACATACTGTATAGAGCTGAGCGATAGACCAAGCATCAATCAATCAATCTACCGATTGTACATTAGCATATTGTCAATCAATATGCCTATGTTTTCGTTCATTGATATAACTCATTGTGAGTAACTCTTAGTTTATTCTAAGACAGTTAACGCCTGCGGGACAGAAATACTCAATAAATAAATGGGGTTTTCTAGTGATGGAGAGGCATTATAAAGTAGATGTACAGAATGTAATGCTATTTTTTTCCCCCTCTCAGATCCCTCTAAGAGTTTGCCATTTGTTTGAATGGTCTGTACCTATTGCTTACAGATCAAGTAACACGTGTAAGAATAGAATGCACCCACAGACTTTTACTTAAGGACTATTGATTTGAGAATGGTAAATCTTGATTCTACAAGAGAATACTGCATGCTTCATCTTAGGTTTTTCTCTCCAATAGTGTTCCTTTGACCAGCTCCCCATGTCCCATGTCCCATGGTTCTGGTTCTTCTGGTATTCTTAGCCTGTGCACGTTGCTCTGATCTGCCTTATCAGCATGATCTTAATTGCTTATCATCTCATTACACTAGCTTCTCTTCGCTGAACTTGGCTAAATTATTATTTTCAAAATAAAATGTCAATCTACCTGCATCTTTACAGTAATAAGCAATTTCCCTTTCATCCAGAACCTACATTCTCTAGTGTCCGAGTGTCATTTTTATCTATAAAATATAATTTTGTATTTCTGAGGTACATTTAGCCCCACAACGTCAGACAATTCCTTAATCTTCAAAGCTTCCCATCTTACTTGACTTTTTCTGGACCAGGATAGAGTGGTGGTGGACCCCACCAGGCTCCAACAAAGATATGGCTTCTTCCCTGTCCCACTGTGCTAAAACTGGTTGAATCAACATTGTTTCCACATAATTTCAACCCCCAAAATCAATGTGATGATGTTGAATCAACGTGGAAAACTAATTGGATTTGCAAAAAGTCATCAACGTAAGGGCTTTTCGTCTTTTTTTCACCCAGCTTTTAACTTAAATCCAATGACATGTAAACGCTAAACTTACATCTGTGCCCAGTGGGGTTACATTAATCTATTCTCCATCACCAACCTACCAGTAAAGTGCCCCAGCCAAGAAGAGCTCCCACCCAGTGTGTTCAAAAGCTCCTAAAAATGTCCCTGCAATAGCACCCAGACTGAGCCCCTCTCCAGTCCAGCCACCAGCCACCCTCTCTGGTCCTCATGTGTGTTGCGTATGTCCTGATGGATGGCCCCACTCTCTGGGTAGACACCATGATAAACACCATGCCTGCAGATAGCCCAGGGACGGGCCCTACCTAACTGTGGCAGCCCTGCCGGAACCTGCTACCCCTCTCAGTGCTACAACACCACCATCATCCATTCTCCTGCTTTTATTTATTCATCTGCTCACGGCCTGTTTGTTTTTTAAGCAAGACAAATTGAAAGAAATAAAAGAACCAGGTTAGAGTTTGTTGTTTGTATTGCTCTGTGTCAAAAGGCAGCAGTGTAGGTTGTGAATCATGCCATGTGGGGTATGCATAATATGTTACACAGCAGCCGGGATGATTAAAGGGTTGAGACACACTCAGGTGGTGCCGGCTAGTCTGTTCTGCTCACTGGTTTTACAGGGGTTATTTAACCATGCTAGCTACAGACTCAACATAACAAAGGGAAGCTATAGGATCAGGGTGTAAAATGACCATACAAGGTCATGTGACAACAGGAGAGGAAGAGGACTGTGCAGAGAATTGACATCGAACTGTAAATACTGTTTAGAATTAGAAAAATATCCCCTTTTGATAAACTGAGTACTTTGGCATGTAAAGTTTACATACACTTAGGTTGGAGTCATTAAAACTTGTTTTTCAACCACGCCACAAATTTCTTTTTAACAAACTATAGTTTTGGCAAGTCGGTTAGGACATCTACTTTGTGCATGACACAAGTAATTGTTGACAGACAGATTATTTCACTTATAATTCACTGTATCACAATTCCAGTGGGTCAGAAGTTTACATACACTAAGTTGACTGTGCCTTTAAACAGCTTGGGAAATTCCAGAAAATGATGTCATGGCTTTAGAAGCTTCTGATATGCTAATTGACATAATTTGAGTCAATTGGAGGTGTACCTGTGGAAGTATTTCAAGGCCTACCTTCAAACTCAGTGCCTCTTTGCTTGACATCATGGGAAAATCAAAATAAATCAGCCAAGACCTCAGAAAAATAATTGTAGACCTCCATAAGTCTGGTTAATCCTTGGGAGCAATTTCCAAATGCCTGAAGGTACCACGTTCATCTGTACAAACAATAGTACGCAAGTATAAACACCATGGTACCACGCAGCCGTCATACCGCTCAGGAAGGAGACGCGTTCTGTCTCCTAGCGATGAACGTACTTTGGTGTGAAAAGTGCAAATCAATCCCAGAACAACAGCAAAGGACCTTGTGAAGATGCTGGAGGAAACAGGTACAAAAGTATCTATATTCACAGTAAAACCAGTCTTATATCGCCATAACCTGAAAGGCCGCTAAGCAAGGAAGAAGCCACTGCTCCAAAACCTCCATAAAAAAGGCAGACTACAGTTTGCAACTGCACATGGGGACAAAGATCGTACTTTTGGAGAAACGTCCTCTTGTCTGATGAAAAAAAAAATAGAACTGTTTGGCCATAATGACCATCGTTATGTTTGGAGGAAAAAGGGGACAATTGCAGGCTGAAGAACTACATCCCAACCGTGAAGCACGGGGGTGGCAGCATCATGCTGTGGGGGTGCTTTGCTGCAGGAGGGACTGGTGCACTTCACAAAATAGATGGCATCATGAGGAAGGAAAATTATGTGGATATTTTGAAGCAACATCTCAAGACATCAATCAGGAAGTTAAAGCTTGGTCGCAAATGGGTCTTCCAAATGGACAATGACCCCGAGCATACTTCCAAAGTTGTGGCAAAATGGCTTAAGGACAACAAAGTCAAGGTATTGGAGTGGCCATCACAAAGCCCTGACCTCAATCCTATAGAAAATGTGTAGGCAGAACTGAAAAAGCGTGTGTGAGCAAGGAGGCCTACAAACCTGACTGAGTTACACCAGCTCTGTCAGGAGGAATGGGCCAACATTCACCCAACTTATTGTGGGAAGCTTGTGGAAGGCTACCCGAAACGTTTGACCCAAGTTAAACAATTGAAAGGCAATGCTACAAAATACTAATTGAGTGTATGTAAACTCTCTGTACTATTATTCTGACATTTCACATTCTTAAATAAAGTGGTGATCCTAACTGACCTTAGACAGGGAATTACTAGAATTAAATGTCAGGAATTGTGAAAAACTGAGTTTAAATGTATTTGGCTAAGGTGTACAGTGGGGGAAAAAAGTATTTAGTCAGCCACCAATTGTGCAAGTTCTCCCACTTAAAAAGATGAGAGAGGCCTGTAATTTTCATCATAGGTACACGTCAACTATGACAGACAAAATGAGAAAAAAAAATCCAGAAAATCACATTGTAGGATTTTTTATGAATTTATTTGCAAATTATGGTGGAAAATAAGTATTTTAGTCAATAACAAAAGTTTCTCAATACTTTGTTATATACCCTTTGTTGGCAATGACACAGGTCAAACATTTTCTGTAAGTCTTCACAAGGTTTTCACACACTGTTGCTGGTATTTTGGCCCATTCCTCCATGCAGATCTCCTCTAGAGCAGTGATGTTTTGGGGATGTCGCTGGGCAACACGGACTTTCAACTCCCTCCAAAGATTTTCTATGGGGTTGAGATCTGGAGACTATCTAGGCCACTCCAGGACCTTGAAATGCTTCTTACGAAGCCACTCCTTCGTTGCCCGGGCGGTGTGTTTGGGATCATTGTCATGCTAAAAGACCCAGCCACTTTTCATCTTCAATGCCCTTGCTGATGGAAGGAGGTTTTCACTCAAAATCTCACGATACATGGCCCCATTCATTCTTTCCTTTACACGGATCAGTTGTCCTGGTCCCTTTGCAGAAAAACAGCCCCAAAGCATGATGTTTCCACCCCCATGCTTCACAGTAGGTATGGTGTTCTTTGGATGCAACTCAGCATTCTTTGTCCTCCAAACACGACGAGTTGAGTTTTTACCAAAAAGTTCTATTTTGGTTTCATCTGACCATATGACATTCTCCCAATCCTCTTCTGGATCATCCAAATGCACTCTAGCAAACTTCAGACGGGCCTGGACATGTACTGGCTTAAGCAGGGGGACATGTCTGGCACTGCAGGATTTGAGTCCCTGGCGGCGTAGTGTGTTACTGATGGTAGGCTTTGTTACTTTGGTCCCAGCTCTCTGCAGGTCATTCACTAGGTCCCCCCGTGTGGTTCTGGGATTTTTGCTCACCGTTCTTGTGATCATTTTGACCCCACGGGGTGAGATCTTGCGTGGAGCCCCAGATCGAGGGAGATTATCAGTGGTCTTGTATGTCTTCCATTTCCTAATAATTGCTCCCACAGTTGATTTCTTCAAACCAAGCTGCTTACCTATTGCAGATTCAGTCTTCCAGCCTGGTGCAGGTCTACAATTTGTTTCTGGTGTCCTTTGACAGCTCTTTGGTCTTGGCCATAGTGGAGTTTGGAGTGTGACTGTTTGAGGTTGTGGACAGGTGTCTTTTATACTGATAACAAGTTCAAACAGGTGCCATTAATACAGGTAACGAGTGGAGGACAGAGGAGCCTCTTAAAGAAGAAGTTACAGGTCTGTGAGAGCCAGAAATCTTGCTTGTTTGTAGGTGACCAAATACTTATTTTCCACCATAATTTGTCTGTCATAGTTGGCGTGTACCTATGATGAAAATTACAGGCCTCTCTCATCTTTTTAAGTGGGAGAACTTGCACAATTGGTGGCTGACTAAATACTTTTTTTTCCCCACTGTATGTAAACTTCCGACTTCAACTGTACTTTCATCAAAGTACTTCCCCAAACCAAGTACTTTCTTCAATCAAGGTGGCATTAACAAATTGCAAATGCACCTACGATTATATGTTGTTGTATAACGCACAGTTTCTATTGTGTTTACAAAAACCCACTGACCCACAGTTTGATAGATCTGGCTACCTGATCATCTGAAAGGAAAATACGCAGATACACCGTCTTTTCTGTAAGAGGTCGGTTTGGAAAAACACATAAAAAACAAACGTAGCCTGGCTGTCTGAGAATGCCTCTCAATGCAGTGTCACACATTGTTGTCATATCGGTATAAGTGCCGTGCCTGACGGACTGGAAACAGAATCAAAGTCCCCAGATGAAAGACAAGCAGAGTGGAAGGCAGTTGTGCACAGAGAAGGGCACATCAATCATTTTGCAATGCTCTGACCGCTCCACGCACTGAGCTCTGATGAGATCCCCTAACTCCGCTGGCTATGCCTGGACCGCAAACCTCTGGGTCCACAGACCAGGTCTGGTCTGGTTTGCTCTGGTCAAAATAATTGCACTATATAGGGAATAGTGTGCCATTTGAGACACACCCTAGTTCATCACCTTTGGTGCCTCAGTGCTCTCTCCTCATTCCCCTGCGGCCTGCTCTGCTACAGAAAATGTTCAGCACCCTGGACAGCAGCACTGACTCACTGTCAAAGCTCTGCTACCCTCAGTGCAGCTACTCAAAACAGTAACTCAGAGGCACAGGCTAACTACACCCATCCAGGTGGGAAAGGTGGAGGATTCCATCCATAGGATAGAATAACTGTCTTTACGGATCTACTTTTTGGGAAAGGGAAGTAGGAGGGAATATAGGCTGATGTCAATGAATCTTTGTGTGGAGTCCAGAGGAGTTTAAAGCCTTTTGAAGTGTCCTGGTTTCTGATAGGACATCCAACCCGTCCCATTAATCTGGGTTTGTGTGAGGATGAGGGACACTCCCACCGGACCATACAGAGGAGTTCCAGCACACTGCTTTTACAGGACAGGACAAAAGCACTTCAGTCTGCTCTGGCTGCAAGAGAGAGAGAGAGAGAGAGAGAGAGAGCTGAGAGAGAGAGAGAGAGAGAGAGAGAGAGAGAGAGATGAGAGAGAGAGAGAGAGAGAGAGAGAGAGAGAGAGAGAGAGAGAGAGAGAGGAGAGAGAGAGATAGAGAGAGAGAGAGAGAGAGAGAGAGAGATGAGAGAGAGAGAGAGAGGAGAGAGAGAGAGAATCATCCCCAGAGTGTAACTCAATAAAGGAGAAAGTGTCACGTTGACAGGGTGAGATATTATTTAGAACAGAGACTATTTAAACGACATGTACAGGGTGAGATATTATTTAGAACAGAGACAATGTTAATGGAAGTGAGGGCGGCAGCGGTGGTGGTTGGCGGGCGACGCTGATGTCCTACATTTTTATCCCCCACCCTGCGCTTGTTTATCACTGCCCCCCCCCCCCCCCCCCCCCCCCCCCCCCCCCCCCCCCCCCCCCCCCCCTCCCACCCCCCCCCCAACCTGTGAGTCTCAATCACTGCCTTTCTTCCAAGCTGGAACAGTGCTGCCTACGGTGGGGAACAGGCAGGCACGCTGCCTCTGACAGAGAGTGCAAGTTTTAATTTTGTCCAGAGGGGCTTATTCTAGCACATTTCTCTATCTCCTTTGGAACTAACAAATATATGTCCTCATTATTAATTAAACAGGGAGAGGAAGAGCACAGATGGAAATTGACGACTACATATCCACACGCACACACACACACAGACACTAAAAAACACACCCTCTGAGACACACTTGCATATAATCGTACATTCCCCCTGGCTTGGAGAAACGACTTGCTGTTGTGATTTACGAGTGCTGTTGCATTTGGGCTCGGGCGTCCACCTGTAAGCTATTCATAAACAAAACAGCTAAATAATAAATGTCTTTGACTGTGGCGCTTGCCATGTGGCGTTTAAATGAATAGGAATTAGTGGGGAAGAGTTGAGAAGGGAAGGGCCCTATGTGGGATGTTGTTTATGTGTATGGGGAGATCCATTTATCAGACTGTGCTGTTTGGTGGAATAGAGAGGAGAGTAGAGGAGGGTTGGCTGTGAGGAGAGAACCGTGGGTGGTCCTGGAGCATGCTGCTCTGTTTGATTAAAACCCCCGGCGACCCCATTCACAAAAACAACATGGACATCTCTGCTTACTGCCAAAAGGATTTTATTTCACCCACTTCCTTGTAGAACTGTTGTACTGTACAGTGTATGGGCCTAAAGGGAAGAAATGCTCCAAATGAATATAATCAAATACAGCACACATCTTTTATTGATTGTTTATGCCATGTGTGTTTCATAACGCAGCCCTTTCCACACACAGACTCTGTCATCCTGTATATGGGTTGAAAATGGCAGATTTGGTCATTGATAAGCGCCTAAATTGGAACAAAGTGGCTGTACAGTAACATGCTATAAATGACGTCAGAGCTCAGGTTCTCCGCTTCAGAGCTCTGTATTGGTTTTGAGTGACAGCCGTTATAAACTTGAGCACTGCACGCGACAAGAAGATGCCCCCCATCCCTACTGCTAATTGGGCTACTTTTTCACATTTGTTGTTGTTGAGTGAGGGAAATGCTGTAAATCGAGAGGAGTTCATGTGTTCTGAAAGATGAGACGCTGGGGATTACAATAATTGTCACTTTGATATCATACAAGCAAACCACACACCAATGAGTCCAAATGTGCATTCACATTTCCATATTTGAAAACAATTACAGTATCAACATTTCTGATCGATATGTTTGAACCACAGTTACAAGGATGACGTGTTATATCCTGGGTTGTCCTGAACAAAATGAGCCTATTTTTGTCGAATTGTGAAGAAGATTTGACGTGGAACACGCACTTGAATGCACTCATGACTCCATTCTATGCGCACCAAAATTACAATCTGTTTGTCTGAAGTGCCTTTTGAAAGCCTAACACTGTAAGATCATATTTTGTAATTTAGCTAGTCATGTTGGCAAAACTGGGCAAACACTGGTGGAATCACGGTTGTTTCCACATCATTTCAACCCAAACAATCAATGTAATGATGTTGAATCAACATGGAAAACTAATTGGATTTGCTAAAAGTCATCAACGTAAGGGCATTTCGTCTTCTTTTCACAAAATATTTTACCTAAATCCAATGACAAGGTGATTTTATTTGTTGATTTCACGTTGAATTCACGTTAGTTGATAACTCAAAACTAAACGACCTCTCACTTAAACCCTTGTAATCGTTTTTTCTTATCTTGCACCTACTCCAAAATGTAACTGGATATTCTTATTATGTTACTGAATGTATCCAGAGTATTTTCAGATTTCATTTTTGACAAAATGCTGTGAGAATTACAGTAAATATAAAATGCACATGAAATCAACAGTGTAATGTTTGGATTCAGTCTTGTGTCAGGTGACCTGTTGTGTCCTCACTTTTGGTCTGACAGTTTCCCCATAATGTCCAAAGTGTTCTCTTTCAATTGCTACCATGGTCATGCATATGTTTTTTATAGTTCTTCTGTTAGAAACACTGCAATTTGGCCCTATCCATATAGGCCAATTTCTACGGGTGTAAGGGGTTAATGATGCTATGCCAAGGTCTTTAGTAGTCATAATTACACTTTAACTCATTGTAAAACCCTGGCTGGTTGCTGGTTTTTCTGAGGTCTTCCTCCCTCCATCTGGAGCGTTTAGTCTGTCTGTAAATCAGCTGGCGTGGGTAAGAGGCTGACCTTTCCACTCTCCAGCGGCTCAGCCCACAGTCAGCACACAGCTAATGGCACCTGCCACTCATCCAGCCTCTGCCCTCGCTGCTGCCATTGGGGGGAGAAACTGTCACAAGTGTTAAGAATTAGTGGGCCGTGTGATCTAATGGCAAGATAGAAGGAAGTATGGAGGGATGGCTAGGCTAAGGCAGGGGAGGCAGAAAGGGACCCCCCCCCCACCCCCCCCAGACATGGTTTCTGAATACCAGCATGATGGGCATCACCCGGGGCTGATTGACAGCTGTACATCTGGGTTAGGACAGACTGGATCCTGTCACACACAAATGCATGATGATGATGCTCAGTCTTGGACATACACAGAAGGTATATCACTCAATAAAAACAACGCACAAGACTTCAGTTGCTACATTATTTAGTCAAATAATTCTGATGAAGATTTTTTTTTTTTGATAAACAGGATGTCCATTTTCTTCTTCTCTCTTCAGATATTTGGGGGGAATATTTAGTTAGAACATTAAGGTGTAGCTCAACATAATACTGTACATATTGAGTAACAACAGGAATATGTAGTCTACTATAGGTCTGAGTGTGTAATGAAAGCCCTATCTGATGTCCAGCCCCACCCTAATTACGTGTAATCAGAGTGACCCAGAGCCCTCCCAGAGCCCTCACACTGACACAACACTAGCAGTTGTGACAGCAGCCAGCCAGGAGAGAGGAGAGAGAGCACTACCCCTGGGCTATCCTTGCACCTCCACTGACATTTAACTAGAAACCAATCTCCATGTCTATGAGTGGGGGCCCTTACCTGAGGGCTGCTGTGCTGTGTACTGGATGAGCTTGTGGTGGATGTGTGTGTGTGTGTAGTGTGTGTAGTGTGTGTGTGTTTAGTGTGTAGTGTGTAGTGTGTGTGTGTTTGTGTGTGTGTGTGTGTGTGTGTGTGTGTGTGTGTGTGTGTGTGTGTGTGTGTGTGTGTGTGTGTGTGTGTATTGAGTGTGTGGCTATGTGTATACAGTAGGGTGCATGTTAATGCTTGTGTACAGCTCAAGTATATAAATGTGTATGCTTGTGTATAGCTCAAGTATTAAATGTGTATGCTTGTGCATAGCTCAAGTATATAAATGTGTATGCTTGTGTATAGCTCAAGTATATAAATGTGTATGCTTGTGTATAGCTCAAGTATATAAATGTGTATGCTTGTGTATAGCTCAAGTATATAAATGTGTATGCTTGTGTATAGCTCAAGTATATAAATATGTATGCTTGTGTATAGCTCCAGTATATAAATGTGTATGCTTGTGTATAGCTCAAGTATATAAATGTGTATGCTTGCGCATGCTTTGTATGTGTGCACTACCTGGTATGTGTGTGTCCACGGGTCGCTGTGTGGGTGAGCCAGAGTAGCAAAGGGGATCTCTGCAACCAGAAGAGAGGTCAAGGTCCGACACACTGGAACATCAGCATCTCCATCTTATCAGCGTTGTAATAATTTGACGATAAAATAAAATAAAAAATAAAAAAAGCACCATAATCCCAGCTCTCTGGAATTGGAAACTTATACAAGGGTTAGCGATTGGAGGTGGATGACGCCCTTGGGCCTCCACTGTGCATTGGCAGGGGAGAGAGAAAGAGTGAAAATGTCCTTCTGTTTGACATATTGCACATCATTTCGCCCGTCTTTTACGGTTCTGCAATCTTTAGCATTTCACAGAAGGGTCTCCGAGTGCAGGTTAACTAGTAGCCAGGGGCTAAAAGAATTCTGTGTGACAAATGGGACAGTCAATTGGAATGGGGAAGTGGAGGGGGGAGGGGGTGGGAGAGGGCTGAGTAGGGGGTGGAGGGGGGTGGGGGTGTCCAGGGGAAATGGATGGAGTGGGCTGATCAGTGGTGTGTTGTAGAGGGGGGTGGAGGGATGGAGCTGGAAGAGGGAGGGAGGGTTGAAAGAGTCAGATAAATCTCTCTGGTTGGATTGCTTTAACCAGGTAGGTAAGGAACATGGACGCTCTGTCAGGGTCGAAGGTCAATGGCTAGAGTTCTAAGGGCCATCGGGGGAACCAGGCAATGTGATTTTTTATGGCGCCCACTGCCCCCAACTGACACAGCCTGCCGCCTGCACTATCAGGTCCTAGGCCTCACTGACTCTCTGGTGAAGATAGTAAACACACTAAGTATTATCCTGATATCTAGTTTTTACCACCAGGGTTGGGGAGTTCTGATTACGTGCTGTAACTGTAATAAATTATGTTAGCAGCAAACATATTGTAATCAGATTACAAGATGATTACTAGATGATTACTTCTTGGATTCTTTTCAAATTCAGAAAGGGTGTTGTGAAAAAATACGTTATGACAGCTTTCTGACCACAAGTCAGATACCACTAATGCCTCTTCTAAGGGGAAAGTAATACAAAAGTAATCAGATTACATTACTGAGTTTGGGTAATCCATAAATTATGTTACTGATTCCAATTTTGGACAGGTAACTAGTAACTGTAACAAATTACATTTATAAAGTAACCTATACCCAACCCTGTTTACCAGCTACACATATAGATGTTTCATGTATGTGTTATGCTGTTCTCATTGCAAATCATTTCTTGACTTTACTGAAACATCTTCTCCTCATCCTCCAACCTATTTCAAACAGGTAATACTGTTGCTGCATTTACCATAGAGCTGTAGAATTTAAACAAGTTGGTTATTTTGTCCAAGTTCTCCAAACTTCCCCCTACCACTGAAGCAAACATTTAGCTTTACAGTCCATAGACTCTTATTCATTCTTCTCACTCTCTCTTTTCTCTGTCATGAAAAGGCCATCAGCTCCACACGTTTTTCCAACTTCCTCATCCACTCATTTTCCACCAGTCCCCATCCCTCCATTCCCATATCCCTCCCTCCATCCCCATATCCCTCCCTCCATCCCTCCCTCTGTCAGTGGCACAAATGCATTTGTTCAATACCTCCAGCAAACAGATTAGAGGGCTCTTATTGGAGACAGGGAGTACGTGATAATGGTTTTCACCAGATCCCTGCACTGTCACAGATTAAAATGGCCCCGGCTGAAGCGTATTAGCAATCTGTTTTTTCTTCTTCATTTTTTTGTCTCTGCTTGCCATTGGATTTCCTGTCCAATCTATTGTCACAGGACCCTAAAGATACAAGGAGAAGTCAGTTTCAATCTGATAGGTGATTGTTTTTTCCCCTCTCCCTGTTGCTGATTCCCTGGTCTGCCATCGATCGTGGCTTCGCTCGGCTGTTTGTCACCTTGGTGTGTGTGTGTGTGTGTGTGTGTGCATGCGTGTGTGCGTGCGCGTGCATATCTGTGTGTGTTTGTGTGTGTGTCTTAGAGCTCACCTCCCACTCTTCCTTTAAACTTGATCCACAGTGATTGATCTTGGGGTCCACTGAACAAAGGCAGCCAAGTGAGCCTGAGGACAGACACAATGTGCCATGCCACGCACCCACTGACGCTCAATTACCAGGGTTACCCGCTCTGAGACTACACCTCCCAATGGGCACCAAGGCCCCAGAGCCAATGGTGGCTGGTGGCACTTTAAATCGGAGGATAGGCTCATCGTAATGGCTTGAACCGAATGAAAGGAATGGTATCAAACACATCACATGGTTTCCTTGTGTTTGATACCATTCCATTCTTTCCCTTTCAGCCATCAGTATGAGCCATCCTCTCCTCACTAGCCTCCTCTGCCCAGAACCCACAACTCAACAGGTTCCCCTACCACAGATGGTACACTATATTTTTCCCAACACGCTAATTTGCATCCAACCACAGAGAATGTATAATAATACTTTATACCTTTGTGATTTAAACCTGTCTGGCTTTTCATGGAATCTATTTTCTGCCACCTGTGTAGCGGGATCCGGTGAAGCTGGTCTCTAACTAGAATAACAGAGCCATAACAGCGTAGTTATGCCTCTGCAGCAATGATTAATGAGCAGGATGCAAGCGTAATGTTTCCCTGCAAAGCCCCGGGCAACGAGAATCAAGTCAATAATTGTCGTTAGGATGGTACATTTTTTACAACAAACACTTGTCGTTTTATCAGCGGGGCAGATCATGCTCATTAGGGACGTGTGTGTTTGCAGAGAGATATGGTGCTACAGGAAAATTGATAAAAACTGGAATAGTTTGGAGCTGCTACCTGGCATTACTGTACCTTACTGATATAGGGCTGGTCTCAGAGGTGTTCTGACAGGTCTTGAAGACATGAGCCCCCTAGTTCTTCCCTGTAGATACAGTAGTGCATAATGTGTTATCCTCCAATATCTACCTTTGTCTACAGACTGACTGCCTGACCCTCATTATTTTGGAGCCCTCTGCCGGTGTTCCATCCCAGGTCCAGGGGTGTTCTCTCTCTCTCTCCCCATCTCTCTCTCCCCGCCTCTTTCTTCCCGTCTCTCTCCCCATCGCTCTCTCTCTCTCTCTCTCTCTCTCTCTCTCTCTCTCTCTCTCTCTCTCTCTCTCTCTCTCTCTCTCTCTCTCTCTCTCTCTCTCTCAGCCCACCCTGGCCTATGCATGGGAGCCCATTAGCAGGCCAGTCCTATCCCTGTGAACACCTCAGCCCTCCCTGTCCCTGTCCATGTCCCTGTCGATGGCAGGAATTTACTGCATGCAAATAGGCCCCAGCGAGCGCCTGCCTGCTGAGGGTGTGTGATGAGATATCCATATTTAATGAGACGGAATGAAACGTGGGCGAAGGCAAGGAGGGTGGAGGAAGTGCATCAGACCACCGTCACCCTCCTCACACACACACACACACACACACACACACACACACACACACACACACACACACCATCACCCCCATCTCCTCGTTTGGCTGTTTTTATAGACTTGTCCCTTACAAGGCATTAAATGTCAGTGCTGTTGTTAATCCCACTACAGCTGAACTAATGAGATGAGGCCATACTGGTGTCTGTGTCTTTGTGTGTGTGTGTGTGTGTTTATGTGTGTGTGTGTGTGGTGCACCTGAGTAGAGTGGGGTGGGGGGGCTGCTTCTCTGAACTCTCAGAAGAGAATGCCACGGCAGGCTGTTTTTGATGTCAGAAGTTCTATTGTGTGCCCCAAGGGTCTTCTAGCAGTCATGTTTTCCCTGTGTAGTGAAAATGATTATGTGGCTGGGCCGTTTAGCCACGCAGGTTCATCCTAATGAAAGCCTCCCACAGGAACAGGACTGTGCTGCTCTGCACTGCTGTAGAGGTTGTCTCTCATTCTGCTGGACCACCTCACAATCACACTGCTTTACTCAACGGGCTGAGCTGCCAGGTGCACACACACACGCTCGCAAACGTACACACTTAGGCCTGCACGATGTACTGGGGAACTTTACCCTGTAGCTGCAACACACACAACACTCCTTGATCTCTGTCTCCTGCCTCTGAGGCCAACCCTGTCCTCTTCCCGCCCTGAGGGGAGACCCAAATCATTTTACATAGAGATTAAATTATGCATGCCTGTTAGGAGCACATCCTGTGTCAGACTGGGGCAGGGTAAGGATGTGTTGCGAGACCTTAGCTCACTGACTGTCACCGCTGTTGGGAAACCACTGTAGTAGAGACCCTATTTACAGTGTCCTTAGGATGGGGACAGGGAAGGAGAGGAATAGGAGCTGCCAAACAAGCTAGTTTAGAGCTCAAATTAAACCTAATGACTGGAATATGATTTTGGATGGGATTTTCTCATTTTATACCTATAGTATATGTCGTTAAGTCTTGCCAGGGCTTAGATGGTGGGGGTTGGTTCATTGGTTTGTATTGTTATCTTTGTGCAGTAACGTTGGCTATACTGGTAAGGAGATGTCTTAGCATCCGGGCTCACCGCATGTGTAAATCAGAAGAAAATTGGATCTCTCTGGTTGGATTGTTGTGGTAAATGAAAGTGTGTTTGTTGAGTCTGTATGTGTTTGTGTGTGTGTGTGTGTGTGTTTGTGTGTGTGTGTGTGTGTGTGTGTGTGTGTGTGTGACTGTCTGATGGGATAAAAGTAGCCTGCAGATCTCCACTTATGAGACAGTAGTGCAAAGAATGACGGCAACTACTTTTGACTGTGACAACATTCTCTAACCTGCCAAATCAGTAAATGGTATGATCACATATTCTGTAACATTTAGTCTTTTATTCTTTTGAATGAAGAGACTGCTTGAGCTGAACAGTATTGAAACAATAAACCATCCTTGAATTATCGGAAAACCAACATGAATTAAAAAAAGAGAAGAAAATCTATATAAAAACAAAACTCAAAAACTCAAAACAAACATTGGCAGGATGCAATGAAGTAGAGTCTGTGTAAGCTCCCCAGAAATGGCCCAGTGTTAGTGAGCCTGTGTAGGATTGGCAGCATCCCCCTGGCCGGTGCCAGCGCAGTCTCTGTCACTGTGCCATTATTATGAATAGTGAGCATAATGCATTGCCATGAATAGGATTGTCGGCCTGATTGTGATGTATAGTTTTTCATTACTGTTCCCCAGCCCCTGCCATTAGGCATGTGGAAAATTCTATTTATCCCCTAATTTGTAAAAATCCCTTCCCTGTCTGATAGCAATCAGAGGGCTGTAATTGTCTGTGCAGCTCTGACGGCTGGGGGCTGATGAAGAGCTATGTGCCGGAGCCTGGCCGCGGAGAACGCCTGTCCTGTCGCCCTGCTGCCGCCAACGTCACCGCCCGCCCGTCGCCCTGCTGCCGCCACCGTCGCCGCCCGCCCGTCGCCCACCAACCCGCACCTCATCCCGCCATGCAATTAATAACCATTTGCAAATGGCAGACACGTAACAGCTCTCCCTGTCCTGCATCATCCTACACCACGGCCACGGCCACCTCTAGTCTACAAACAGACACCCTACCTGCATGCAGGGATATGGACAGGGATAGAGACAGAGATAGAAAGGTGGTGTATGAAGTTCAGGCTCGACCTAGACAGGCAGGGTAAATAAAGATTTAAGGGGTGTAATTAACGATTGCGTGTGTCCTCTGGATTCTGTGAAAGAGATTGTTAATTGTGGGTGCACCATATTTTTTCAATGTGAAGAAAGAACAAAGACAGTAGAACTCCCCACAGAGAATTTATGTATTTATTGAAGTCAAGTGTTACTTTTTATGTTGTGGCAATTAACTGAAGATACACTTTTCTCCTCTTAGCTTATAAAGGTAAAAGCATGTATAGGAAATAAAATGATAATTTACAGTAAGCACATCTTCTCCCTAGCTCATCATTCCTTTCATCTAGTCATGATCTATGCATGTACTTTATTTTAGCCAATTCTGAAAGCTTTACCCGTTAATTCAGTTATTCTAATTTATGATACAACATTATGCAGATAATACTGAATTACTTCTTGATTGAGGACCACTAATAACACTCCTTCCCAACCCCCCAAATCTTAGCTACAGAGCTGGTTTTTTTCTACCCAGGTTTACAGTGAAGTGGCTCAGCATTTTAGTGGATCCTTTCTAAGTGGACATTGTCTGTCTTGATAAACACTTTATGCATATCAGGCTCCGCATGTCTCCCGGCAGTGAGAATAATGGCTGTCTAATTGTCTCATTTGGATGCTTTTTGCCTACAGGAAGGAGGACCTTGCATTAACTGTTTGATCTGCCTAATTTCCAAACACATCATTAGGTCCATCTTGCTCTCCTCTCTTAATAAGGACTTTATGAGCCTCGCTGCTTTAAAATTATTTTTCTCTTATCGCCAGGTCCGGGACCGGCTAATTAAGTCAAATATTTCAAAATATGGTAATGCAGGACCTGTTTGAATAAGTGTCCGCCATTTCCATTATTTCATGATCACGTAAAGCACACTAATTGTGTCAGAGTGTGGGGCAGTGCTTGGCAAAAATGTTATACTAATTACAATGAGAGTGGCTGGCCAAGCTGAACTCCCAGCCTTAGTGTGAGTAAGCAGCCAGAGACCATTTAGACACTGTGTAGACATTCTTGGCCACAGTACAGTGTTGGTTAGCCCAAGGGTCCTCTTTCATGTGGATGGACTAATGGCTTGCTTATTTTTATTATTATTAATACATCTAATTCCTAAAAGGTCAATGTTATTTTATCCATTATGAGTCCAAGACCACTAATTCTAAATGTTTTAATTTAAACAGAAATATCAAACTCTACTATTATTATCGTTTTTAATAGCACTGTCTTGTGTTTTGGCATGTGGATTCAGTTCTTTCCCCCACTACCGCCAGTGAGGGAATGCTGTTTACATCCTGCCTGTCTTCCTCAAGTCGTAGGATTGTTGTTGTTACAGCCCACAGCTGTGACTATTGGTTCAAGTAGAGCGTCACCACACTTCCTCTGTATCCAAATGGCTTGGACCAAAATAATCTCCTGCCTGTTGTTCAGCTTTCCTTATTTACAAACTGCCATGAAATACAAAGTCTGGAAGTTGCCGGAAACATCTTTATATGAAAAAGGAGAACTGGCTCTGGTCATAATTCATATACCTTAAAATCAAATTAAAATGGTTGATTTGATGTTGTTGCTATGTCATTTGTCATTCGGAAACACTTTGTTTTTTGTGTATCAAATATTGAGTCTAAAGAAAAGCACATGTAATGTGTAAAGAAATTGTATGAATATTTGAATGTTTATTATGAAGATTCCGTCAGAGAGGTTTGAAAAAAGGAGCTGAAACGGTGCCTTTCCATTCATGGAAATAGGTGACCTTTTCAGAGATATTAAAGTTATCAGGATTATCAATTTTAGTAACCGGGTTTAAAAACATGGTAGGAAAATGTAATTCTTGAGTGGGCTTTTAGCCATTCAGGGTTAGGCTAACAGATTAGAATTTCCCATCTGCTCCACCTAAATCATCTCTGACTCCGCTTAGCGCAAAGGGCATGCTTCTCATCTCTCACTGCTGGACAGATTGCATTACAGAGCAATATATGCCTTCCATTTAATCCTTACCATGTAATGGAGCAATGCAAAGTCCAGTAATAAGACACAACAATCAAATGTAATCAGTCGTCTGGGCGATCAACTCGGTACTGTTTACCCAGTGCATTGTGTTACAGAGACTGTGTCAAAACATTCTTGTGAGGAGGAGACAAACAGTTGAAAACCCCTTCAGCACCACCATCTATGGCTCATGCATCTGTAATCAACCTTGATGCTTAGCGCTGTTGTTTCCATTGATTTTTCTGTTTCACATGTGGGTGAAAATTGCACTTTAAGTTACCCTGAGTGTTAAATTAATAATGAAACCACAAGAGTGCCCTCCTCTGACTTTCAATTAAAACGATCAGGCTTATTGGGATGGAGAGGAGGAGGAGAGGACAGCAGAGGAGGAGAGAATAGAAGAGAAGAGAGATGGAGGAGAGAAGAGGGAAGGTCGCTTTGCAGATGTTATCGCAGGTGCAGCGAAATGTGCATGTTTCAAGCTCCAACAATGCAGCAATATTTCGAAATACATTAACAATACAAACATAACTACACACATAAACATAAAGAACAAGAAGTTAAGACATATCAGAAAGAGCAATATCAGAATGAGCAATGACAAAGCCTGGAATATAAATACATATTTATGAATGTGAATAGTGTGTATAGACAATATGGACAGTATATGGATAGAAAATGTGTGTGCAGCATTAATTATATAGGATGAGCCATGACTAGAATACAGTATACAGTATACATACAAAGTGGGTAAAACAGTATGTAAACATTATTAAAGTGACCAGTGTTCAATGACTCTATGTACATATGGCAGCAGTCTCTAAGGTGGTAGCCAGCTAGTGACAGTGACTAAGGTTCAGGGCAGGGTACTGGGCGGAGGCAGGCTAGTTTAGTATTCTGATGGCCTGGAAATAGAAGCTGTATCAGTCTCTCAGTCCTAGCTTTGATGCGCCTGTACTGACTCCACCTTCTAGATGGTAGCAGGGTGAACAGGCTGTGGCTCGGGTGGCTGAGGTCCTTGATGATCTTCTTGGCCTTCCTGTAACACCGGGTGTTCATTAGGGTCTCAGCGACCAGGCCGAATTTCATTAGCCTCCTGAGGTTGAAGAGGTGCTGTTGCGTGATGTGCACACCAAGGAACTTGAAGCTTTTGACCCTCTCCACTGCAGCCCTGTTGATGTGGATGGGGGTGTGCTCTCTCTGCTGTCTCCTGTAGTTCACTCTATGTGGGGCCCCCGTGTTGAGGATCAGCGTGGCGGAGGTGTTGTTGCCTACCTTCACCACTTGGGGTTAGCCCGTCAGGAAGTCTAGGACCCAGTTGCACAGGGAGGGGTTCAGACTCAGGGCCCTGAGATTAGTGATGAACTTGGAGGGCACTGTGGTATTGAAGGCTGAGCTGTAGTCGATGAACAGCATTCTTACATAGGTGTTCCTTTTGTCCAGGTGGGATAGGGCAGTGTGCAGTGCAATGGGGATTGCGTTGTCCGTGCATTTGTTGGGGTGGTATGCACATTTTAGTGGGTCTAGGGTGTCGGTTAAGGTGGAGGTGATATGATCCTTAGCTAGCCTCTCAAAGCACTTTATGATGACAGAAGTGAGTTCTACGGGGTGCTAGTCATTTGGGTCAATTACCTTCGCTTTCTTGGGTACAGGAACAATGGTGGACATCTTGAAGCAAGTGGGGACAACAGACTGGGATAGGGAGAGATTGAATGCTGTATGTCCGTAAACACTCCAGCCATCTGGTCTGCACATGCTCTGAGGACTCGGCTTGGGATGTCGTCTGGGCCGGCAGCCTTGTGAGGGTTAACACGCTTGAATGTCTTACTCACATCGGCCACGGAGATCAGGAGCACATAGTCCTCGTGCTCCCACACTGGGAGAAAAGGGTCCATATCAGGGAATATCTTTACATGACACGTTTTTGATTTTCTACAGAATAGAGACCATTTCCAATGCATATTTTGAGCTTTGTGGATGCACCATATCCTGACAAATTCTGAATCCAGATGTGTCATTTAGACATATATGATATTGGGATTACGCCGAATATCACACATGGATATTCTCTATGGCCGGATACGGGCTCATTCAATATCCTGAGATATGTGACATCATATTTTCTCTCTTAATGTTGACAAATACTGACTGTATACATCGCATATCTTTGTTTTTCAGCACATGCTCAATAATTTGACAAATATGAAATCCATATTTTTCTTTCAAGCACAAATCATTTTTGGATTCCCTCCGGATATCGTACATGCTATGGCCAGATATTGACTCATTAGATATCCTGAGATAGGTCTATGTGGACATTTTATTTTCTCTATATGATGACAAATACTGACAGTATGCCTACAGAGTATATTTCCTCAAAATGGCATATGCTCTTGACTTAGGTGTACACTACCGGTCAAAAGTTTTAGAACACCTACTCATTCAAGGGTTTTTCTTTATTTTTACTATTTTCTACATTGTAGAAGATAGTAATAGTGAAGACATCTAACTATGAAATAACACATATGGAATCATGTAGTAACCAACAAAGTGTCAAACAAATAAAAATGTATTTTATATTTGAGATTCTTCAAATAGCCACCATTTGCCTTGATGACAGCTTTGCACACTCTTGGCATTCTCTCAACCAGCTTCACCTGGAATGCTTTTCCAACAGTCTTGAAGGAGTTCCCACATATGCTGAGCACTTGTTGGCTGCTTTTCCTTCACTCTAAGGTCCGACTCATCCCAAACCGTCTCAATTTGGTTGAGGTTGTGGGATTGTGAGGCCAGGTCATCTGATGCAGCACTCCATCACTCTCCTTCTTGGTAAAATAGCCCTTACACAGCCCGGAGGTGTGTTGGGTCATTGTCTTGTTGAAAAACAAATGATAGTCCCAATAAGGCCAAACCAGATGGGATGGCATTTCACTGCAGAATGCTGTGGTAGCCATGCTGGTTAAGTGTGCCTTGAATTCTAAATAAATCACAGACAGTGTCACCAGCAAAGCACCCCCACACCATAACACCTCCTCCTCCATGCTTTACGGTGGGAAATACACATGCGGAGATCATCCATTCACTCACACCACGTCTCACAAAGACATGGCAGTCTAATGTCCATTGCTCGTGCTTCAGGGCGGCAGGTAGCTTAGTGGTTAAGAGCGTTGTGCCAGTAACCGAAAGGTCGCTGGTTCTAATCCCCGAGCCGACTAGGTGAAAAATCTGTCGATGTGCCCTTGAGCAAGGCACTTAACACTAATTGCTCCTGTAAGTCGCTCTGGATAAGAGCGTCTGCTAAATGACTAATTATTATATTATAATTCTTGGCCCAAGCAAGTCTCTTCTTATTATTGGTGTCTTTTAGTAGTGGTTTCTTTGCAGCAATTCGACCATGAAGGCCTGATTCACACAGTCTCCTCTGAACAGTTAATGTTGAGACGTGTCTGTTACTTGAACTCTGTGAAGCATTTATTTGGGCTGCAATTTCTGAGGCTGGTAACTCTAATGAACTTATCCTCTGCAGCAGAGGTAACGCTGGGTCTTCCATTCCTGTGTCGGTCCTCATGAGAGCCAGTTTCATCATAGCGCTTGATGGTTTTTGCGACTGCACTTGAAGAAACTTTCAAAGTTCTTTAAATGTTCCGTATTGACTGAGCTTCATGTTTTATAGTAATGATGGACTGTCATTTCTCTTTGCTTATTTGAGCTGTTCTTGCCATAATATGGACTTGGTCTTTTACCAAATAGGGCTGGTTGAGAGAATGCCATTGAGTGTGCAAATTTGTCATCAAGGCAAAGGGTGGCCATTTGAAGAATCTCAAATATAAAATATATTTTGATTTGTTTAAAACTTTTTGGGTTACTACATGATTCCATATGTGTTATTTCATAGTTTTGATGTCTTCACTATTATTCTACAATGTAGAAAATAGTAAAAATAAAGAAAAACCCTTGAATGAGTAGGTATTCTAAAACTTTGGACCAGTAGTGTATATGAGGATCTTATGTACGCTACACAAGGATTATTTCTGATGCTTATTTGAGTTTTGGGGACATGCTTAATAATTGGACAAATATTACATCCATATCATTCTTTCAGACACTAGCTATAAAACATTTATTCCCTCTGCATAAAGGTGCGCAAACCGCAAGCTAAAAGCACTGTAACTGGTAGCCTAGCAACAAGAATCATGTATTTTCTGCTGTGAAGTTCCAACTGTCATTTTTTAATTTGGGTGCCATAAATGAGTGTGTATACAGTGTGTGGTCGAACAGACAACTGGAGAATCAAAGAAATTAGAAGCTGTTCAGAAAATACCTTAAAGAAGTTAATGCTAAAACGAGTAGCTAATTTGAGATGTTTTATTTATCTTAGTAACTAGAATTAAGAACGTTGGCTAATTTGACCAGTAGGGCTAGCTAGCTAGCTAGGCTCGATAGGGGGATAAAAGCTAATTGGTTGGCTGCCTAGTAAACTAACAAATAACGAAATTGCCTTCCCTTCAATGATTTTTTTGTTACCCCCTATCAAGTCTCAAGGTGACAGCTAATGTGTTCATACATTTAGGCATATTTTGTATTGCTGGTTAATATAAGCTAGCTAACTACCTAACTAATTTAGCTAGCTAGCTAGCTAGCTAGCTAACTATCAACTTGGCTAGCTCGCTAGCTTGTTCCAGTTAGTTTTCTCATCATGAATGAAGCAGGTAGAGTAGCTACCTTGTGGTATGGTTATGTGAAATGACAATATTTTCTTGCAGTATTAACACAATTTTGATTTACCGATTTTGCATTGACATTTTGGAATGGATCACAGACCAACATTACCACCACATTGGGTCTAAACTGTGTGGGACCACCACAAATGAACCAATCTTCTCCCTTCAAATTCATCGTCCATGACAAACAGGGCAGGCAGGGGTTTTGAGGGTTTGCAACTTTTTTTCTGTTAAATAAATAAAATATATTTTTAGCAAAGATTATGTTTGCATCTTTACAGAAAACATGTTGTGATTTGCTGGATTTGATATGCTGCACAGAGATGTGCTTTGGAAACAGCAACTTGGATTAAATATGACAATGTTTGTCTTTCCATGCCCTGTATTACAATATTACATATCATGTCAGGATATCTATTTTAATTCTGGCAATTACATGGCAGTGACAATAACCAAATAAAATTATCTCGGGTGGTAATGCGGTCTGCATTTTATGGTGAGATATTCCAGATTGGGAGAACAAAAGGACTTAAGTTCCTGTACATTACCATGATCTCACCACATATTTTTATAATGAGACATACCCCTCCACCTCTGTTTTTCCCAGAGAGTTATTTCTTCCTGTACGCATGACGAACCAAGATCCCCACTGGCTGTATGGGGCAATATATCCAGAGAGAGCCATGATTTCGTAAAAAATAGTATGTTACAGTCTCTTATGTCTCTCTGAGCTCGTCTACTTTGTTGTCTAGGGACTGAACGTTAGCGAGTAATATACTCGGAAGCGGTGGATGGTTGGCTCACCACCTGAGCCTGACTACTAGTAGTAGTAGGCCTAGTATAAGAGATTTGACTCGTAGGCCCAGTATAATAGATCAGACTGGTAGGCCCAGTATAAGAAATCAGACTAGAAGTGGTAGGCTCAGTAGAAGAGATCAGAATAGAAGTGGTAGGCTCAGTAGAAGAGATCAGACTAGAAGTGGTAGGCCCAGTAGAAGAGATTAGACTAGAAGTGGTATGCCCAGTATAAGAGATCAGACTAGAAGTGGTAGACCCGGTATAAGAGATTAGACTAGAAGTGGTAGGCCCAGTAGAAGAGATCAGACTAGAAGTGGTAGGTCCAGTAGAAGAGATCAGACTAGTAGGCCCAGTATGAGATTAAGATCATTTTATTGGTCAATTGTACACAAGGTCCAACCGAAATGTGACTCCTACTTTTAACCCAACCCATCCGAAAGACACACATACAGGTTTTTGGAGAGTAGCGGGAGGCTGCCACACTGGGTGCCGTTATGTGTCTTGCTTAATGGCTCAACGGCATCTAGGATTTGACACCAGCAACCCTCCCGTTGCCAGCTCACTTACTACCCGATTTTTACGTCAGACCCAAGATTCAAAGTGGCAACCCTACGGTTGCTGGCTCGCCTCGCTATCCGCTAGGCTACCTGCCGCTCACTATTATGCCCAGTATAAGAGATCAGACTAGTAGGCCCAGTGGAAGAGGTCAGCCTGGTAGTCCCAGTAGAAGAGCCTCTACAGACAGCTGAGTCACGTGACCACAGGAAGCCGACCAGAGCCAGAGCCAACAGGCAAACAGGGAAACAAACAGCAGTGTTCCAGAGGAAACAGGTGCCTGCTGCTGCTTTGTGTCTGGGGCTCTAGGGCTGGCTTTGGAGCTGGCGGTGGAGTCCCCTCGCTGTCCCCTCACAGCTCCCCATTTAGACTGCTCATCAACCAGGTGCTTCCGCCACAGAGGAATGTCAGGGTCCTTGCGGTCTGTCAGCATGGCATGCACACAGCAGGAGAGAGAGTGTCCTGTGGTCATTGGTCAGTATCAGGGCAATGTCATTCAGGAAAATAACATTGTCAGCATTGGAATGTGGTCACTCTGACAGTCAGCCCAAACATGAGGTCAGTCAAGCATATGTAGATGACAGACATGTGACTCATACGGTGTAGGACACTGACAGTGAGTGAATTAGTGAGTCACTACACACAAAGGCAGAGATCTTGCATAACAACATGTCATAATGGATGTCTTTTGGAAAGGTCTGTTGTGAGTCACTTACTTGGTGTGGGAGTGCAGGTGAAGGTAGAGTGTTGATGAGGTAATGTTTTCAATAGATTGACTGTCTGGCTAATGTCTTCCTCTTCCTGTTGCCCTGGTGTGTCCTGGTGCGTCCTGCTCCCTGGTCCAGGCAGGGTCCACCCTCTGGGCCACGTGGAGCCATGCCCATAAAAACACACGACAGACCCGCCTCTACTCCCACACACTCCCCCCAATTCGTCTCACACACAGTCAGCGTGCAGGGAGAGGTAGCAGGTGGGACGGGGGGCTGGATGGAACTGTGTGTGTGTGTGTGTTTTTGTGTGTGTGTGCGTGTGTGTCTGTGTGTGTGTGTGTGTGTGCGAGTGTGTGCGTGTGTGTGCGTGTGTGTGCGCATGCATGCGTGTGTGCCCTTACCATTTTTTTTATTTTGTAATCACATGTCAAATCAAATCAAATCCAATTTTATTGGTCACATGCGCCGAATACAACAGGTGCAGACATTACAGTGAAATGCTTACTTACAGCCCTTAACCAACAGTGCATTTATTTTAAACAAAAAAGTAAGAATAAAACAACAACAAAAAAGTGTTGAGAAAAAAAGAGCAGAAGTAAAATAAAGTGACAGTAGGGAGGCTATATATACAATAAAATAAAGTGAAAGTAGGGAGGCTATATATACAGGGGGGTACCGTTGCATAGTCAATGTGCGGGGGCACCGGCTAGTTGAGGTAGTTGAGGTAATATGTACATGTGGGTAGAGTTAAAGTGACAATGCATAAATAGGCACGTGAAGTTTACATGGATTTTCAGATGTGTAAATGTATTTATGTAAATGTTATGTTGTTTATTGTTTTTGTCTATATACAGTGGGGAGAACAAGTATTTGATACACTGCCGATTTTGCAGGTTTTCCTACTTACAAAGCATGTAGAGGTCTGTGATTTTTATCATAGGTACACTTCAACTGTGAGAGACGGAATCTAAAATCCAGAAAATCACATTGTATGATTTTTAAGTAATTAATTTGCATTTCATTGCATGACATAAGTATTTAATACATCAGAAAAGCAGAACTTAATATTTGGTACAGAAACCTTTGTTTGCAAAATACAGAGATCATGAATTTTATTGCATGACATAAGTATTTGATCACCTACCAACCAGTAAGAATTCCGGCTCTCACAGACCTGTTAGTTTTTCTTTAAGAAGCCCTCCTGTTCTCCACTCATTACCTGTATTAACTGCACCTGTTTGCACTCGTTACCTGTATAAAAGACACCTGTCCACACACTCAATCAAACAGACTCCAACCTCTCCACAATGGCCAAGACCAGAGAGCTTTTTTTTTTCTTTTTTTTATTCCGTCTCTGTAGACCTCTACATGCTTTGTAAGTAGGAAAACCTGCAAAATCGGCAGTGTATCAAATACTTGTTCTCCTCACTGTATATATTATTTTTTTAAAGTACAAGAAAATATTACAAAAAATAAAATTAAAATATCACGTGAAAAAAAACATGGTTTTTAGACACGTGAAGTTTCACATGACTTAGACACGTGGTTTCCCAACATTTCACGTGATATTCTAAATGTCATATATGTGTTTCTAACCAGCGGGATTAGAACCTGGGTCTCACACGGGAGAAGCCAAAGTCTTGACTATTTGACCAAGAAGGCCAACACTGTGTTTCTCTTCCAATGTAAATTTATTATCAATTTCTCTTTCTCTCAGAATATTCACTGTTCATTTCAAAATAGGTTTAAAAATGTAATCAAGTTAATCGCAGGATTTGCTGTGATTAATCACGATTAATAACAAATTCAGAATTTGCTGAAATTGATCTGTAATCTAAGATTTTTTATATAAATGCATCACAAGAATATTGATGTCTTGATTTTGTCCAAAGTAACGGTTAGCAAAATCTGGTAAATTGATAAAGCACACTTGTCACGGATTCTGCCGAGGCTGCTCCTCCTCCTTGCTCGGGCAGGCTTCGGCGTTCGCCGTCCCCGGAGTACTAGCTGCCACCGTTAGATGTTTCAGTGTTTGATTGCTTTTGTCTGTCTATTGCACCTGTGTCCGTTTGTGTCTGATTATGTGTCCTATAAGTTGCCTGTTTTGTGTTGGTTAGTTTGTGTGTTGTTATTCGCCTGTCCGTTAGTGCTGCGTGTTTTCTCTGTTTGTTGTTTTTGTAGTTTACGCAGAGTTTGCGTAATCGCTCGCCTCTGGTTTATGTTGAGGCCGTTCATTTGTATTGTGCCTTGTGTTGCACTAGTCAACTTTGTTGGACTAAGCTTCGGTGTCCTGCGCCTGACTCCCACACCACATTCACCTCAGCCATTGACAGAACAACACACCACATATGGAGTCAGCAGGAGCAGCGGCGGCACCCAAGTCGCTGGAGGATCGGATCAGCGACCAAGACACCATGATCCGGCAACTTGGGGCCGCCATGAACGAGGTGTCCAACACTCTGCGCCGGTTGGTTACGGGAGAGGTGCCCACGCCTTCGCACACCTTACCATCACCATCGGCCAGTCCTCCTCTCCCAGCACCGGAACCCAGTGGCATTCGGCTCTCGCTCCCGAGGGCATATGATGGTTCTGCAGCCGGGTGTCAGGGGTTCCTCCTGCAGGTGGAACTCTACCTGGCCACCATACACCCGGCGCCCTCGGGATACGAGAGCGTCTCCGCCCTCATCTCCTGTCTATCCGGCAAGGCGTTGGAGTGGGCCAACGCCGAATGGAGGGGAATAGACGCCGCCACCATCACCTACGCTGAGTTCTCCCGCCGCTTCAGGGCTGTGTTCGATCATCCACCTGAGGGGAAGGCGGCGGGGGAGCGTCTGTTCCACCTCCGACAGGGGAAGAGGAGTGCACAGGAGTTCGCCCTGGAGTTCCGGACTCTAGCAGCGGATGCGGGGTGGAATGAGAGGGCCCTCATCGACCATTACCCGTGTAGTCTACGAGAGGATGTTCGTCGTGAGCTGGCCTGCAGGGACACCAACCTATCCTTCGACCAGTTGGTGGACATTTCCATCCGTCTCGACACCCTGCTGGCTACCCGCGGACGTCCCGAGTGGGGGTCGTCCATTCCACCCTCCAGCACCTCCGAGCCGATTCCCATGGAGCTCGGGGGTGCTGGCGCTAGGGAGAGGAGGAGAGAGAACCCGAGGGGGGCCGTCCCCTGCACCAACTGTGGCCGTGGAGGACACACTGCGGCTAGGTGCTGGGGAGGGTCTCCTGGGAGAGGGGACAACAGGTCACGCACTGGGGAGTCATTTCAGGTGAGTAGGCGCCCCACTTACCCAGAGCTCTCTGTTGGTCACCTGTGTATACCTGTGAGATTTCCACAGGTGGCACCTCATTCCCAGCATAAGGCGCTAGTAGATTCAGGTGCAGGAATTTTGTTGATCGTGAATTTTGTTATAGGTTAGGAATTCCCCTTCGGCCGGTAGAAGCCCCCTTTCCTGTTCATGCCCTAGACAGCCGGCCGCTGGGGTCGGGGTTGATCAGAGAAGTCACAGCACCACTTAAGATGACGACGCAGGGGGGTCATGAGGAGATCATTCAGTTTTATCTGATCGACTCTCCTGCGTATCCCGTGGTGCTGGGGCTTCCCTGGTTAAGCGCCCATGATCCTACCATTGCGTGGCAACAGAGGGCTCTTATGGAGTGGTCTGCCCAGTGTGTAGGGAGATGTCTAGGTGTTTCCTTAGGGGCGACCTCGGTGGAGAGTCCGAACCAAGTGCCCGCAATGCGCATTACCCCTGAATATGAGGATTTAGCACTTGTGTTCAGCAAAACTAGGGCAACACGGCTACCACCTCATAGACAGGGGGATTGTGCGATAGATCTCCAAACGGGAGCGGCACTTCCGCGGAGTCGTGTGTATCCCCTGTCTCAAGAGGAGACAGCGGCTATGGAGACTTACATAGCCGAGTCCTTGGCACAGGGATACATACGGTCCTCCACTTCCCCGGTTTCCTCGAGTTTCTTCTTTGTGAAGAAGAAGGACGGGGGTTTGCGCCCGTGTATTGATTACCGTAGTCTCAATCAGATCACGGTTAAGTACAGTTACCCTCTTCCTCTGATTGCGACTATGACGGAGTCATTACGCGGAGCGCGGTTCTTCACAAAGTTGGATCTCAGGAGCGCGTACAATCTAGTGCGCATTAGGGAGGGGGATGAATGGAAAACAGCATTTAGCACCACCTCGGGTCATTACGGGTCACCCATGCATGGGCAGGGTGTGGTAGTATACATCGACGACATCCTAGTGTACTCTTCTACACGAGCCGAGCATGTAGCCCTGGTGCGCCGAGTGTTGAGGAGGCTGTTGGAGCATGACTTGTATGTTAAGGCAGAGAAATGCTTGTTCTTCCAGGAGTCCGTCTCCTTTTTGGGTTATCGGTTGTCCGCGTCTGGTGTGAAGATAGAGGTTGACCGTGTGTCGGCCGTGCGTAATTGGCAAACTCCGACCACTGTAAAAGAGGTGCAGCAGTTTTTGGGTTTTGCTAATTACTACCGGAGATTTATCCGGGGCTTTGGACAGGTGGCAGCTCCCATTACGTCCCTGCTAAAGGGGGGTCCGGTGCGTTTGCAGTGGTCAGCTGAGGCGGACAGGGCGTTTGGTAAACTTAAGAACCTGTTCACTTCGGCTCCGGTGCTGGCGCATCCTGATCCCGCTTTACCATTCCAAGTTGAGGTAGACGCGTCCGAGGCCGGTATTGGGGCAGTCCTGTCGCAACGGTCCGGCACCCTACCTAAACTCCGCCCCTGTGTGTTCTATTCTAAGAAGCTCAGCCCGGCGGAGCGCAATTATGACGTAGGGGACAGGGAGCTGTTAGCTGTAGTCCAGGCCCTAAAGGTGTGGAGGCATTGGCTTGAGGGGGCTCAACACCCTTTCCTCATTCTGACTGACCACCGTAACCTGGAGTACATCCGGGCAGCTAGGAGATTGAACCCTCGTCAGGCTAGGTGGAACATGTTCCTGACCCGGTTTGTTTTTAAGATCACATACATCCCAGGGTCCCAGAACGGTAAGGCAGACGCCCTGTCCCGGCGGTATGACACAGAGGAGAGGTCCATTGAGCCTACTCCCATACTGCCGGAGTCTTGTCTGGTGGCTCCGGTGGTGTGGGAGGTCGATGCGGAGATCGAGCGGGCACTGCGTACCGACCCTACTCCCCCAGAGTGTCCGGTGGGGCGGACGTACGTTCCGCTCGAGGTTCGTGACCGCCTTATTTATTGGGCTCATACATCACCCTCCTCTGGACATCCAGGTATTGGCCGTACAGTGCACTGCCTTAGCGTGAAATACTGGTGGCCAACGTTAGCTAGGGATGTGAGGGTTTATGTCTCCTCCTGCTCGGTGTGCGCCCAGTGTAAGGCGCCTAGACATTTGCCCAGGGGAAAGTTACATCCCCTGCCCGTTCCACAACGACCATGGTCCCACCTCTCGGTGGATTTTGTGACTGACCTTCCCCCCTCCCACTATTTTGGTCATTGTGGATCGGTTTTCTAAGGCCTGTCGTCTCCTCCCAATGCCGGGTCTCCCTACTGCCCTACAGACCGCTGAGGCCCTATTCACCCACGTTTTCCGGCACTATGGGTTGCCCGAGGATTTAGTGTCTGACCGAGGTCCCCAGTTCACCTCCAGAGTCTGGGGGGCGTTCATGGAACGCTTGGGGGTCTCGGTGAGCCTTACCTCGGGTTACCACCCAGAGAGCAATGGGCAGGTAGAACGAGTCAACCAGGATGTGGGTAGGTTTCTGAGGTCCTATTGCCAGGGCCGGCCGGAGGAGTGGTCTAGGTATCTCCCCTGAGCAGAGATGGCACAGAACTCTCTCCGCCACTCCTCCACTAATCTAACCTCTTTCCAGTGTGTGTTGGGGTATCAGCCGGTCCTGGCACCATGGCACGAGAGCCAGATCGAGGCCCCTGTGGTGGACGAATGGATTCGGCGCTCGGAGGAGACGTGGAACGCTGCTCATGTCCATCTGCAGCGGGCCATCCGTCGACAGAAGGCGAGCGCCGATCGCCACCGCAGTGAGGGTCCGGTGTACGCACCGGGAGATCGAGTCTGGCTCTCGACTCGAAACCTGCCCCTCCGCCTGCCCTGCCGGAAGCTGGGTTGGCGGTTTGTGGGGCCCTTTAAAGTCCTGAGGAGATTGAACGAGGTGTGTTACAGGTTACAACTGCCTATTGATTATAAGAATATTAATCCCTCGTTCCATGTGTCTCTTCTCAGGCCGGTGGTAGCTGGTCCACTCCAAGAAGGTGAGATAGGAGAGCCCCCTCCGCCCCCTCTGGACATCGAGGGAGCTCCGGCGTACACGGTCAGGACCATCTTGGACTCGAGACGTCGGATGGGGGGTCTCCAGTATCTCGTGGAGTGGGAGAGGTACGTTCCGGAGGAACGGTGCTGGGTGCCTAGGAGGGATATCCTAGATCCATCTCTCCTGACTGAGTTCCACCGTGGTCATCCCACGCGCCCGGCTCCGCGTCCTCCTGGTCGTCCCCGAGGCCGGGGTCGGCGCATGGCTGGAGCCGCGCGTCAAGGGGGGGGTACTGTCACGGATTCTGCCGAGGCTGCTCCTCCTCCTTGCTCGGGCAGGCTTCGGCGTTCGCCGTCCCCGGAGTACTAGCTGCCACCGTTAGATGTTTCAGTGTTTGATTGTTTTTGTCTGTCTATTGCACCTGTGTCCGTTTGTGTCTGATTATGTGTCCTATAAGTTGCCTGTTTTGTGTTGGTTAGTTTGTGTGTTGTTATTCGCCTGTCCGTTAGTGCTGCGTGTTTTCTCTGTTTGTTGTTTTTGTAGTTTACGCAGAGTTTGCGTAATCGCTCGCCTCTGGTTTATGTTGAGGCCGTTCATTTGTATTGTGCCTTGTGTTGCACTAGTAAACTTTGTTGGACTAAGCTTCGGTGTCCTGCGCCTGACTCCCACACCACATTCACCTCAGCCATTGACAACACTTTCATTAACCTCCATGTCAATTTGTTTTCACATCACCTTGTTATTTTTAGCTGTATAGATTATGTATTTAGGATGTTTTCAGTGCATTTTGAAAGATTTCAGACCATGCCATTAATCACAATAAAAACATTTTCCCACAAAAATTACAAAAAGTTAACTTGAGTTAACTGATTAACTCTGACAGCCCTAATTCAAAATCCTCTCTTTGTAGGAAAGTATCTGTTTACATTCATTCCAATAACAAACACATTTATACATTTTCAAATACATTAAAATCAGTTTTAGGCCTGCGTTTTAAATTAAACAAAATAAATGGAAAGCTAAAAATAGCTAGCTAAGATGAAATGGAAGGCTAGCAATCGCCTATCTCTAAGCTAGCTAGCGGTTAGCAATTAGCATTAGCATTCTAAAATACATATCATTGGCGTGGTTCATAGGTACACGTAAATACACTCAATATGAGCTCTCTTTTGTAAAAACAAAAAACTACAAAAACATTTAAGAGCCAAAACATTTATAATGGAAATAAAAAATAATCTGAAACACAATCTTGTTCTCATTGACTTGAATACAAAAGTGAGCTAGCTAGCTACTTAGCTTGGCTACAGTCACGTAAATTGGAAAATCTCACAAGTTTTTTACTTTGTGAAAACAATTCAATTATACATCAAAATGACCAGAAAACTCAACACGGTTTAGTTGAACATCTCTAGATTTAGAAAACATAACCGTGTGTACAAACCGGAAAACGGAGAGCTAGCTTCTCTGTTCTTTTCACTGGGCTTCTTCCAACGGTCACGGACCAACATACGAAGAAGAGAGGGGCGCCTGCAGCAGTAACACTGAATGCTCCCTATTGGTAGCGCTAAGTATACATACAGTGGGGAGAACAAGTATTTGATACACTGCCGATTTTGCAGGTTTTCCTACTTACAAAGCATGTAGAGGTCTGTAATTTTTATTATAGGTACACTTCAATGGTTAGAGACGGAATCTAAAACAAAAATCCAGAAAATCACATTGTATGATTTTTAAGTAATTAATTTGCATTTTATTGCATGACATACGTATTTGATACATCAGAAAAGCAGAACTTAATATTTGGTACAGAAACCTTTGTTTGCAATTACAGAGATCATACATTTCCTGTTGGTCTTAACCAGTTTTGCACACACTGCAGCAGTGATTTTGGCCCACTCCTCCATACAGACCTTCTCCAGATCTTTCAGGTTTCGGGGCTGTCGCTGGGCAATACGGACTTTCAGCTCCCTCCATAGATTTTCTATTGGGTTCAGGTCTGGAGACTGGCTAGGCCACTCCAGGACCTTGAGATGCTTCTTACGGAGCCACTCCTTAGTTGCCCTGGCTGTGTGTTTCGGGTCGTTGTCATGCTGGAAGACCCAGCCACGACCCATCTTCAATGCTCTTACTGAGGGAAGGAGGTTGTTGGCCAAGATCTCGCAATATATGGCCCCATCCATCCTCCCCTCAATACGGTGCAGTCGTCCTGTCCCCTTTGCAGAAAAGCATCCCCAAAGAATGATGTTTCCACCTCCATGCTTCACAGTTGGGATGGTGTTCTTGGGGTTGTACTCATCCTTCTTCTTCCTCCAAACACGGCGAGTGGAGTTTAGACCATGAAGCTCTATTTTTGTCTCATCAGACCACATGACCTTCTCCCATTCCTCCTCTGGATCATCCAGATGGTCATTGGCAAACTTCAGACGGGCCTGGACATGCGCTGGCTTGAGCAGGGGGACCTTGCGTGCGCTGCAGGATTTTAATCCATGACGGCGTAGTGTGTTACTAATGGTTTTCTTTGAGACTGTGGTCCCAGCTCTCTTCAGGTCATTGACCAGGTCCTGCCGTGTAGTTCTGGGCTGATCCCTCACCTTCCTCATGATCATTGATGCCCCACGAGGTGAGATCTTGCATGGAGCCCCAGACCGAGGGTGATTGACCGTCATCTTGAACTTCTTCAATTTTCTAATAATTGCGCCAACAGTTGTTGCCTTCTCACCAAGCTGCTTGCCTATTGTCCTGTTGCCCAATTTCATCCCTGATGTCCTTACACAGCTCTCTGGTCTTGGCCATTGTGGAGAGGTTGGAGTCTGTTTGATTGAGTGTGTGGACAGGTATCTTTTATACAGGTAATGAGTTCAAACAGGTGCAGTTAATATAGGTAATGAGTGGAGAACAGGAGGGCTTCTTAAAGAAAAACTAACAGGTCTGTGAGAGCCGGAATTCTTACTGGTTGGTAGGTGATCAAATACTTATGTCATGCAATAAAATGCAAATTAATTACTTAAAAATCGTACAATGTGTTTTTCTGGATTTTTTTTTTCAGTTGAAGTGTACCTATGATACAAATTATAGACCTCTACATGCTTTGTAAGTAGGAAAACCTGCAAAATCGGCAGTGTATCAAATACTTGTTCTCCCCACTGTATATATCAATGCAACACCATGGATGACTACAATAATAATGGAGTGGTTGTCTCAGAAATAATAAATAATTATTAGCGTACTTCAATTATTATACTCAGGTAGGCTAAGTACATTTTTTACAGAATGGCATTACACATGTGGAAACATTGCTACTGCAACTTGTTAACACCACCTTTTCACATTTTAGGAGAATAACACTATTTTACCCTCACATATGAACATGCAAATCCACATGTGAAAGTGAGATTTTCATGTGGAGTTTTCGTGATTTTCACATGTTCATGTTTTTTAAATGTGAACTTGTAATTTCACATGTGAAAGGGACATCCACATGTGAAACTGAAAATGTGCTTTTCAAATTTGATTGCAATTCACATGTGAGGTGAAAACATGTTATTCTCCTCACATGAGAAAATGGGGTGTTATCATGTGCAATCTAAAAGTAATACATGTAAAAATATGGTTTCACGCTATTTTCATGTGAAACTGCTAATTTCACGTATTCTTTTGTAAGGGTGCGTGCATGTGTGCGTCAGGCTCATGGATAGGAGTTGTTTGGATGTTGTTTCAGAGTTTGATGATGAGACATCACATGGGAGGATGTTTGAGTCTAATGTAACCTCCTCTAGTCTCATTAAAGCGCTGTGCGGTCACAGGAAATTCCATCACGTTGAGGTAACGCCGTTTCCTGAGCGATTAATATGATGTTGACAACATATGCTGGTCAAGATGAATGAGATCTACGGTACGTAAATAGAGAGAATTCATATTCAGTATGAAGCGCATGAGTAAAACAGATGTCACATTGTTTCTTGCTGACTTCCAAAAAATACATTTATTTAAATGTTATATAGCCTTTATAAATGTTTGTGTGTGATCTACTGTATTTTGGTGTTTGTGCATTCTCAGTTGTGAGGAGGGAGGGAATATTTCCTCCTGTCATGGACTGATGGCTGACTGAGGACCCTAGCTGTCCAAATCGCCTGGCACACTAGCTTATGGATGAGTGACATCTGCTGGGGACATTTATGAGGAAGCCCTGTCACTCTCCCTGACACTCTTCAAGTTTAGAAAACCACATCTGGGTCTGTATTGGTCAAACCAACATGATGCAACTAAAACAGGCTACATAGGCTCGGTAAGGGGTGAGGGAATGCTTGGGTGGGGAGTATGACTTATGCATATGTACCATTAATGACAGGTTTGTTATTGTATCAACAAAGAGAAATGTCTTTCGAACAGTCCCTTTCCGTCCCTCCAGTTTTTCTTATTCCTACATCATCAGGAATTCTATCATCACAGTCTGGCTAGGACTGTGCATGGAATGTCCCCTCATAAGAAGTTGTGGGGAGTAGATTATAGGGTTCCACAGTTTATAGCCTGCCTTACTGTCCCGCTAGCCCGGCAGTATTAAGCACAGTTAAATATCACTCATTAAATGAAATCCACTCTCAGCACTGTCATATAAAAAAGTGATGAAGGGGAGCAGGGAGGTTCCATGGTGTGTGTGCAGATAGAGGCGGGGTGAGGAGAGGAGGCGGGGTCTTGTTTTGGTGCTTTGCTCCTCCTCTCTGACATACACGCTCAACACAAATATCATTCATTAACCGTAATCTGCCATTTTAACACTGATGTATGGCCACCTGGTTGCAGAGCCACTGGTTCACACCCCTGGCTATAAAACACAGGGACGATTTAAATATGGACCTGCTGGGCTGGGGCTGAGTGGCTATCCGTCTCCCGGCCCCCATACTGCCCTACCCCCTCCGTCACTACCCCAGAGTCTCAGGTGCCACGCCAGTGCGCTGCAAATGAACACATTTCCAGCAGCCGGCACCTTTGATAGCTCTATGATTCCTAGTGGGTCAATAGCAGGCAGGCAGTGGGAGAGGAGACAGCAGCACTGGGTTGGCAGGCCGGCAGCATGGTGTTGATACAGAGACACTGGAGGGGAGAGGAGGCAGGCAATAGAAACAGCAAGGCTGGAGGGAGCACCAGGGAGTAAAGGCAGAATATGTCTATGGTTAGGTTCAGTTGTGCTGTTTGAGAACACAGCAAAGGGGAGCGGTAGCTAAAGTAGTATTTATACTACACTACACCTCATGCTGGAATGCAAACAATGTATTTAGCTACATTTGTTCAGGCATTGTAGCCCAAGGTTAGAAGAGATTACAAAAACAATACAGCTATTATTCTACTTTTATCATTAACTACACTGTAACCATACTCTATGAATAAAAACAATATTATCAGTAATTGCTATGATTATGATTCGGACTATGCAAGCTCAATTTGGCTGCCATTTGAAACTACAGAGCCCACTTTACAGCTTCCGTTGGTCTTCAACTTTGCCTCACAATCATTTCAATTTACACATTTTGGTTGCTGCATTAAGCTGAAAGACTAACACTGCTGCCTGTCCCCAGGTGAATGCTGACTGACTGGCATGAAATACTTAAATGAATACCTTGGAAATGTTTTCCCACAACAAGCGTCAAGTCACATAGACCAGCAGACAGACAGACTGTGAATAACCAAGCTGTCTCTTCCCTAAATGCCTTGTGTGCTATGTTGTTGTACAGCCTCAGCTCTTCACCTGGCTGTCAAGCCCAGTAAAAACTCTCCCCCACACCCAGGTTGTCTACTGAAATGAATTTGTGGACATCTTAATTATCTTAGTTATTTGAGGTTCCAAATAAATATTTATCTAATGTGATCCATGGCAGTGTTTCCCATCAGGCCCTGCTAGCTATTAAACTGATTATATTAGGAAGTGATAGTTTGAGAGATGGCCACTGCCACGTTTATGAGCCAATGGGCCTCAACCACCATCCACCATGCCATTATAACACCTAAAGTCATTTGGGGAGATGCGTTTGGTAATATGAAAATTGATGCAGTGAGCTGACCTCTTTGTCCTCTCATTTCAATGCTGCCATTTTGTGTTGAGGATGGTGAGGATCCATAGTGGTGTCATGGTGGGAGTTTGTCCTCATTAGAACCACCTCTGAATAGGAGAATATAACTAGTCTTCGTGTTGTTGGACACAATCTGATAACATAGCACTGTGCAGAGTGGAAAATTAATCTGCCCAGGCTTTGACAGCAGAAATGTGTGGAGAAATTGCTTTCGTGTTGCCGGATGAGTCAGGAATGTATGTCTTCTTCACCATGTGGAGAGAGAGAAGGAGATAGGGTGAGAGAGAGAGAGCTGTGAATCATATCTCTCCAGAGTGAATACTGAGGTTATCCCGACTCCACATCACTGATATGTAGCCGATATGAGCATTATCATATAGAGCAGCCATATCCTGATATACAGTACATTCATGTTGTCTTGCTGTCATTATTGTTATTGATTGGGCACATTTCGTAAATGCCGAATGCATAATGTGGGATATAAAGTATATCACTGTAGATAAATTATTTTTTATAAAAAGAGTCAGTGAAACTGTTAATCATCGACTCAAGTAGATATCCACTTCATTCTCTCTAATACTTATTGCCTAGAGATCTGTAATAAAATATGTTTTACCAAGCGTTGCAAATCATTCAAGTGTGTTTTTCTGAATACAGATGTAGGCTACTGTATGTGAAGAGAAAAAGCATAGTGCATTTTTATTCGACTGCCCACCCTGTTTTCTCTCCTTTTTTGCTCTCTGTTGGCTCAACGCTGCATGATGTATAGACAGGAGGACATAATCAGAGTGTGGCTTTTGAAGATCTAGTCATGTGCAATGTGGTCCACTGCGCCTTAAATACACCTGTCAAGGGATATTTGAGAGCACTGGACACACACACACACACGGCGGTAGATAGTGGTCAGTGACAACTTAAGTGGTGACAGCTAGATTGATTTAGTGAGCATGCAGTCTGTGATAACCCCTGCAAACATCCCATGGAGACCAGCTGCTTTGTTCATGTTTTCCCCCTGAAGGAAATACAGCCGTCTCCATGTGCATTGAAATTTATGAAAATTGTGTTTCTAATATTCACCAAGCCCTGCCCATATAATGGCCTTATTAAATCAATTGGGGATGATTACATTGAGAGGAAAAAATCAATGCCACCCTGTAATTGCATATTACAAAGTTATTTTCTGCATTGATATTGATAATACGTATGTTTACATTTCATATGATTAAAATCAATGTTGTAAAGTGAGTTATGACAGCTGCCCCTGATGAGACACATTTATGGAGCAGGCTTAATGGGCTTGTTGATGCTTGCCATGGATTGCTTTATCCATCTCCATACAAAATGCTTCCGGGGGTTCCAGCCATCCAGAGGGCTCTACAGCTAATGCCTGCCTGCCTGTATCGCACATGGTACTGTACACCACTTAAACAACGCATTGTCTTTGGGGCTTGGGCCCATGGTTTTCAATGATGCATTGGTAAATCTTTGGGCTGCTCTGACTGTAAATATTTGATATGCATAACTCAAATATGGGTATGGCTTATCATTATGATTTTTTTGTAAAATACCGGCAATACCAACATTTCCCAACATTTTATTCTATCCTATTTTTGAGGCCACCCAGAGCCATGTTCAACCCTCATATTTGATTCGATGATGTGTCCATCATTGAAATGAGATTGAGTTCCATTTTAAGATAGATGCCCCTCTCTGAATGGTTTTCCCCTTAAATAGCTGTGTCATTTTACACCAGGAGCACTGATCCAGTCAGCCTGGTGCTCAGCAGCTAGCTAACAACTCCTCTACTTAATTGTGTTATGTGGCTCTTTGGACGATGCATTTTACTTTGGGAGCCAATGTTTGTTGCATGTTCCTGGTATCAGGTGCCTGGTCCTGTAGTGCGTCTGAAACCAGATCCACCTCAGGGAGGCAGTTGCAGAAGAAACATCATAAGAGGCACACACACATCCTCAGCTGCGGTGTCTTTAAAAACCACCAGGCTCTCCAGCACATCATAGAGAGTCATTGACAGCAACAGGGCTATCAGATAACAGCCACGCTCAAAGGATATTTGGATTCTGTCTGTAAAATGCTTTTAGGCAACATGGCTGTTTGCCTGTGTAAAATTGTTATCCCTCCAGAGTAGATGATTGCTGCTTAATGACTCATAACTAGAGAACACTATAGACCAAGATAGAATTATGCATTACCTTGCCACAAACACAGTTAAGCTTCCACAAACAAGCAACACAACTGTACATATCATTGTGTCACCCGCACAGATACACAGAGTGCAGGTGGGTAGGTGGAGGTTTGGGGTGGGGAAAAACACTCTCACTTTCTCAATCCATTGTTGGTTAGTAAGGACATAACCTTGTCCATTAGGTAAAATTCATGGAAATTACCTCCCCTCTTCCGTGATGTTAGTGCCCAGATTGGGTGGAGGAGGGTAGCGGAGGGGGGCAGGAGCACTGCTAACCCCTATCCATTCTACCCCATCTCGTCCCGAGGTTTCAAGCTGCTGCTGAAGCTTTAACTTTAATTAAACTTTTCTTTCCTTCTAGGTGCCCTATGTTCTCTGCCAAGGTGAGTGAGAGTCAGGGGAGGTGACAGAACTGATTAAAGAAGAGGGAAGGGGGAAATGAATGAAAGGAGTGAAAGGGAAAGATCGTTGGACAGGCAGGCTTACTGCAGGGACTTATGGAAATTGTGTAGCGTCGTCCCTCTTTTGCAATAAACAAATGTTTTTGTACATTTGGATGTTTGAGTCCTGCATAAATAATGAAACTATACACTCTTAGAAAAAAGGGTTCCAAAGGGGTTCTGTGGCTGTCCCCATATGATAACCCTTTTTGGTTGCAGGTAAAACCCTTTTTGGTTCCAGTTAGAACTCTTTTGGGTTCCATGTAGAACCCTCTGTGGAAAGGGTTCTACATTGAACCCAAAAGGGTTCTACCTGGAACCAAAAGGGGTTCTTCAAAGGGTTCTCCTATGGTGACAGCCAAATAACCCTTTTTGGTTCTAGATAGCACCTTTTTTTATAAGAGTGTAGTAAAGTTGAAGTAAGTAAGTACAGGCATGTGACATAAAATCACACAGATTATATCCGTGTTGAAGATTTACATTACACATGACATTTTAACCTTGTGTTAAAATCAACCATACAGTACATACTGCTAGACCATAAACATCTGAACAACTTTCCAGGTCTCAGGCAAGGCTGCTCAATATGAGTCTATTTATGCTTTTCTCCATACACCCCATTAATGAATTTGGCCCACAATCAACTACAATCATTCCTCTGATTTGCAGTCTTATGCCTATATACATTACGTATATCAAACATTAGGAACACCTTCCTAATATTTAGTTGCACCCCCCCCTTTTGCCCTCAGAACAGCCTCAATTCGTCGGGGCATGGACTGTAAAATGTGTCAAAAGCAATCCACAGTGATGCTGGCCCATGTTGGCTCCATTGCTTCCCACAGTTGTGTCAAGTTGGCTGGCTGTCCTTTGGGTGGTGGGCCATTCTTGATACACACGGGAAACTATTGAGCGTGGAAAAACACAACAGTGTTTCAGTTCTTGACACAAACTAGTGAGCCTGGCACCTACTACCATACCTCGTTCAAAGGCACTTACAATTTTTGTATTGCCCATTCACCCTCTGAATGGCACATATACACAATCCATGTCTCAATTGTCTCAAGGCTTAAAAATCCTTCTTTAACCTGTCTCCTCCCCTTCATCTACACTGATTGAAGTGGATTTAACAAGTGAGATCAATAAGGCATCATAGCTTTCACCTGGATTCACCTGGTCAGTCTATGTCATGGAAAGAGCAGGTGTTCTTAATGTTTTGTATAGTCAGTGTATAGTAAAGATGTGACCATCCCATCCTGCTAAGCTAAGGGACCATCCTGAAACTTAACATCCTCATCTGATCTACACAGCCCAGGCCTGAACTCCAGGGAGATCCATTCTGCTTTAGTAAGAGGGAGAGGGGTGGAAGAGGGGTACAAGAGGAGGAGAGGAGGGGGACCCTCTGTTTCAATTACTGTCTGTCTCTTCCCTCGCTCCCAGCTGAGCCCTCCCTGTGAGTCGACTTTATCTGCGTTCAATCATGCCGCCGCTCCAGCAGGCCAAATCGTTCACCACCCGAGCTCCCGGACAGTGAAATATGGCCACAATTAGCCCTGGACACAGTTCAATGATGATAAAGAGGATTCACACCTTTTAGACCATGATTAAAAGGCCTGCCTACTCTGCCATTAATAGAGAGAACTAATTTCACATTATTATTATTATCACCATCTCTTGATTATAATGCAGTTTTTCTCTCATCCTCCTTCCCTCTTTTCCGTTCCCCCCTTGGCCGCAGGTACAGTGCCTTGCAAAAGTATTCATCCCCCTTGCCGTTTTTCCTAATTTGTTGCATTACCACCTGTAATTTAAATGGATTTTGATTTCATGTAATGGACATACACAAAATAGTCCAAATTGGTGAAGTGAAATGAAAAAAATAACTTGTTTCAAAACATCCTAAAAAATAAATTACGGAAAAGTGGTGTGTGCATATGTATTCACCCCCTTTACTATGAAGCCCCTAAATAAGATCTGGTGCAACCAATTACCTTCAGAAGTCACATAATTAGTTAAATAAAGTCCACCTGTGTGCAATCTAAGTGTCACATGATCTGTCACATGATCTCAGTATATATACACCTGTTCTGAAAGGCCCCAGAGTCTGCAACACCACTAAGCAAGGGGCACCACCAAGCAAGCGGCACCATGAAGACCAAGGAGCTCTCCAAACAGGTCAGGGACAAAGTTGTGGAGAAGTACAGATCAGGGTTGGGTTATAAAACATATCCAAAACATTGAACATCCCACGGAGCACCATTCAATCCAAAAAGAAAGAATATGGCACCACAACAAACCTGCCAAGAGAGGGCCGCCCACCAAAACTCACGGACCAGGCAAGGAGGGCATTAATCAGAGAGGCAACAAAGAGACCAAAGATAACCCTGAAGGAGCTGCAAAGCTCCACAGCGGAGATTGGAGTATCTGTCCATAGGACCACTTTAAGCCGTACACTCCACAGAGCTGGGCTTTACGGAAGAGTGGCCAGAAAAAAGCCATTGCTTAAAGAAAAAAATAAGCAAACACTTTTGGTGTTCGCCAAAAGGCATGTGGGAGACTCCCCAAACACATGGAAGAAGGTACTCTGGTCAGATGAGACTAAAATTGAGCTTTTTGGCCATCAAGGAAAACTTTATGTCTGGCGCAAACCCAACACCTCTCATCACCCCGAGAACACCATCCCCACAGTGAAGCATAGTGGTGGCAGCATCATGCTGTGGGGATGTTTTTCATCGGCAGGGACTGGGAAACTGGTCAGAATTGAAGGAATGATGGATGGCGCTAAATACAGGGAAAATCTTGAGGGAAACCTGTTTCAGTCTTCCAGAGATTTGAGACTGGGACAGAGGTTCATCTTCCAGCAGGACAATGACCCTAAGCATACTGCTAAAGCAACACTTGAGTTGTTTAAGGGGAAACATTTAAATGTCTTGTAATGGCCTAGTCAAAGCCCATACCTCAATCCAATTGAGAATCTGTGGTATGACTTAAAAATGTCTGTACACCAACAGAACCCATCCAACTTGAAGGAGCTGGAGCAGTTTTGCCTTGAAGAATGGGCAAAAATCCCAGTGGCTAGATGTGCCAAGCTTATAGAGACATACCCCAAGAGACTTACAGCTGTAATTGTTGCAAAAGGTGGCAGTCAATAGTTATGCACGCTCAGGTTTTCAGTTTTTTTGTCTTATTTCTTGTTTGTTTCACAATAAAAAATATTTTGCATTTTCTAATATTTTGCATCTGTCGCACATGTTAGACATAACTCCACCAGTCCTACCGATGATATCATTTATCAAGATTATACCTTTTTTAAACATTTTGTCCAAAAAAAAAGTTTTTTTATCCATTAGTATATTTGAGTTTAACCACAATATTTGTTGCATTATTTGTTCTGTCGTTTCTGGAGGATTAAATTGAAATTGCAACCAACTTTCTATGGCTTGTTTTAGAAATAGTGATATTTGGGAGATTATTTCCTTTTCAAATAACTGAAAGTGAGAGGTTGTAATCTGAATAAAGGGAAAAAGGCCGTTCTTGAACATTGGGTGAGACAATCTTACTAATTTGCTAGAGAACCAGTTCGGATTTAAGTATAACTTTTGTATGACTGAAGCTTTTAGTGATAGGTCTAATGCTTTAATATTTAATCATTTCTGTCCTCCGAATTCATATTCACTATATAAATAGGCCCGTTTAATTTTGTCTGGCTTGCCGTTCCAAATAAAATGACTCCCTTTTTTTTGTTTATACCTATGCTATGTCTCTATTCACATCATCCAGTCTGCATAGAGGGCAGCCCATCTCCCTCTCTCCGGCCTATTACCCATACCAGCAACACTAACAGGGCTGGCTCCAGGAGACCATTGAACATCATCACCCAGAGAACTTCTCATGTCAACCAATAAATACCCCCTCCCCACAGGCAGATAGTCATACAATCACTGTCCCCCTCACCACTACCAGGCAGATAGTCACACAATCACAGTCCCCCAAAATTGTGCATGAGGAAATTCACTCCTTAAAAAAAAAATGGGTTGTTAAATGGAGGGGCAGTAATGAAATGGAGACATCAAGGAGCATGAAAAGGAGAGGAGGAAAGGATTTAGGGATAGGGCAGTAATCTGGCAGAGAGAGCGAGAGAGAGAGAGAGAGCGAGAGAGAGAGAGAGAGAGAGAGAGAGAGAGAGAGAGAGAGAGAGAGAGAGAGAGAGAGAGAGAGGGAATGAGAGAGATAGAGAGAGAGGGAATGAGAGAGATAGAGAGAGAGGGAATGAGAGAGATAGAGAGAGGGAATGAGAGAGATAGAGAGAGAGATAGAGAGGAAACGAGAGAGGGAGAGAGTGAGGGCGAGAGAAGGAGAGAGAAAGAGGCAGAGGAATAAGAAGGATCGCCTTTCGCCTGTGTTCCATCAAGGGAGAAATTACACATTTACTAAGGTTTTTTCTTAAGACGACGGCCCCATAGATCAAACCACTAGATGTACGAGCCAATTTTCAACATGAAGTATAGACACCAGGAATCAATTTCACCTGTGTTCTCTACCCCTGTCTACCACAAAATATTACTCCTGGCTCTTTTAGGGAATGTATCTACCTATGTCTTTCACTGTCTGACACATTACATTATCTGATGTACTGATGTACTATTAAATTAAATTATTATGTGAGCATTTAAATAGTCTTCTATAGGTATGTTTCTTTTTTTCTTTTCTTTTTTACATTTCTGTAAAGTTGATGTTATAAAAACTCTCCAGCAGGCATTAGATATATTAGATATATTAGATATAGGCTAGTCTTTAATTGACTTGAATAGAGTGAATCATGTTGTTTTTGCAAAAGGACAAGTGTTACCATTGTCTAATTCAATAGAATCCTGTTAGATCATACATTATGTTTTTGTAACAGTAATTAGAAAGGTATTCAGACCTACTAGAAATCATAAAAGAAAGCAACGGAATTCACAGTAGAAGAAGCTGACATCATTCATTGTTCTCTTGACCTAGGGAGTTTTGACATGATGTCATGTTTTTTGCTTCATAGAGTTAATAGTCTTATTGTCATTGAATAGATAGCGGAGAGTACATAGAATATCATGATACAGCTGGTGTCTCCTGCACCTGGTTGGCAAGAAGTGATTCACTTCCTGCTCGGAGACAGAGGGGAAACGCCGCTGTGCAAACAGTTCCATCCCGTACGGAGCAGGAGCAGGAGGGCACCTGGCTAGTTTACTGTCTGACTGCAGACACCTTGGAAAGTCATTGTCAGCAGCACAGCAGACGACTAGATCAGGAATATGGCCCTTTGGGATAGGAGAGGGTAAAATATGCCATTGGGGAAGAATAGGAGAATCTATACATGCAGCTCGATGCAAGGATATTTAGTCCTGTAACAATATTCGGAATGTAGGCCTATATCATGATATTAAAATGAAACCAGATGTGTTTTTATCTTCATTTTGGACTATGTGACTATCTCTTATTTGCCTTTATTTTACCCTCTCTTTGTAATTTTTGACTATGAAACTGTCTCTACAGTTTGTCTTTTTTTAAACTTCCAAACTAGTGCCAGTGGTGCACAAGGCCCCTCCTGCCACATCCCTCTCTCAGTATGAATATAACATTACTTCAGTTCACTTCCCCCCCAGCCCCAGTCATCGTCTGTGTCACAACACAATTACTGCACAACCAGTCAGGGGCCGCGGTGGAGAAGTAGTGGGTGGATCTTCATGTAAAATTAACTTAGGTGCCATATTTTTCCTCCTGGACAAGATTAATTGCATTATAACTCGTTTTGGGAAGAATAATGGCAGTGCTACCGCACTGCTCAAACACCCCGGCTTACGGCGATTTCTTAATACATCGCACCAAATGGAGGTTAAGAGGGGATATCCTGGAGGTTATCTGGATCTCTTGCACAAGGCGGAGATTGATGGGCTAAAAAGACTGGCCATATTCATATGGTAATGCTCTATTGTCAGGAGGAGCTGGGGCTTTTCTTAATCTGGGCTGTAGTGAAATGAAGCTGTGCTGAGCACTTTATCTCCACACCTTGATGATGTGGTATGAGTGTTGCAACAAAACAACATGTTTTATAAATTAAAGAGGGTTTGAAGAAAAAAATGGACACATCAGATTATTTCATGTGGGATATTATAACTCTATTACATTATTGGGTTATAATAATATAATAATCCATGTCTGGTACAAAAATTGTACTTCAGACATTTGATGAAGAAATATAACACTTCAGAAACAGGAGAACCCTGTGATATCAGTCATAACATTTTCACAAAAACAAAATAAATCTATGTAGAATTTATTTTAGATCCAAATGGCATACAGGTTCAATGTAATGTATGCATGTCTGCAAAACCTATTGTATATTTCCACTAAAGAAAAATGACTATTATGCTATTAATTGCAGCCTTAAATGGACAGCCCGTTCACTTTGAATGATACCTGCATCTTCCAAGAATCACACATCACTGGTCTATAACTAATCTATGCAAATGAACACACAACTCTATGTGTGTGTCCCTATTCCCCATAGGGCTCTGGTCAAAATTGGTGCACTATATATGGGATAATGTGCCATTTGGGACACAGACAGTGGCGGCTCCTGAAAAAATTCTCAGGGGGGGCAATTTTTCTGATGATTTAGGTGACCTACACACATTTAAAAAAATATATGTCCAGCAACAACATGAAGACAGGGGCAGCATATAAGTCAATACTGATATACACATTACTTGCTTCAAAAAGGCCTCATGGTTGAATTGGAAATATGTGCACCTGAGCATAATTCACAACAAGCAAGCAGGAGCTTTTGATAGAGGCTACTGAAAACATTGATGCAAGTTATTGGTAATAAGACATTTTTATAGACTTCCATATTCTGCCCTCTTGTATAGATTTGTGAAAATGAACAGTGATAGACATTTTGCCTGAAAACAGAATTTGAAAATAATTTATAGAAAAGGTAAACACAGCTATCTGTATGGCTTTGTAAAAATGAACAACCATATTCTGGCCAATTGTATAGATTTGTAAATATGATGATGTCTCCTTTCATGCATACATTTTCAAATAAAGCTCTGCTTTGAGAAAGATTGAATGATATTGTTTAATCTTACCTTATGGCCTGCACACTGCTTGTGAAGCTGTCGAGGGCACGTTTGATGAAGACAGCATCGATGTCCTTCTTCTGTAGCTTCTGGTACAGAATGTCGACGTGGGGCATGATTTTGTGAAAAAGCCCCAGGAAAAAAATTAAATCTTCTTGCTATCTATGTACCTCAGCACAAGCACCAGCTGTGTCTGTGTAAAAACGTCCGTGGTCTCGTCAGCTTGGATAGCTACGAAGTTCGCCGACTTCACCTCCTCCACAATATGTTCCCTCATGACCGCTAGCATACACTCCAGTAGCTCGTTTTGAATGGTCTTTGATGTGCCCTTGAAAACTTTAGCATTTTTAAGATGGTCATCAAACACCTCATCTAATTGTGCCACAAAGTTGACAAGTCCAAGAAAAATACCAGGGTTGGTGGAGCCCTCAGTTTCATCTTTGCCTCGCAAAGCTAACTCAAACACTCCGCAAAACTTCACACACTGGATTAGCCGGCTGAGGATGTGGCGGTTCTTGCTAACCTCATCGTTGTGGCGGCGCACAGCTAGCCTGTATCCCTCATCCAGTTGAGTGGCAATGTTCACTCTCCCCAAAGCAGACAATCTCAAACAGCTATCCATGTGGGTCTTTGACAGCTCATGTTTCTTAATCTTTTCTGAAAGATGGTGCATGTCCGTTACACCAGTCGCTGTCCAAGTGGTGCTGTCTGCCGTGCCGCCTTCAGGGTGAAAGAGTAAGCAGGGGTAGCAGAAGACTGCATTAGCTACATCGCAGCCTGCTAGCCAGGTTTTTCGTTCGTACCAATTTTTGGAAAATCCTCGGGTGTAGGACTTTCCCCCTTTAGTAGAAACCTGTTGAATTATTAAATTTGGTCTGGGAGGTCCTAATTGTTTCGTTGCCAATTTATCTTGATTTGTTCGCCGACAAAAATGAACTTCTTTCAAAGAGACAATCGAGTTGCTCTGAACGCTAACCATCTTGACAGTAGTACGTGAATTGATTGACGCTGCTACCCGCTCTTTTCTTAGTTATGTTCATGGTTATATTACGTATGACGAAAGCGCGTAAGTGCAAGCCCTCCCGGAACCCATAGAGATTGTTTTGAAAGCTCTGATATTTGAAAAAAAAAATGATTTTACATGAGAGTCTGAGAGACTTCTGGGGCGATTTTCAACCGGACTAAAATCGCCCCAAAACGGGCGGGGCCATTTGAAGCACGACTTTAGCCTGATTGGACATTTAGTGGCAGATCAGACGTCTAGATTAGAACACTGAAAACTACTGTTGCCGTGATATAATTGATTAGAAAAAAAATCCCTTCCTTTTCCCGTTTGGCAGTGCGTCGCCCATATCGCCCTAATGAACACACCGCCCCTGGACACAGACTATATCTAGACAGTATGGATGCCGTTACTGAAAGTCACCATGGCTCAGAGAAGCTTTGATTAAATAGTTAAGGATCTTAAGCACAGCAAATTTGTAACATATTGAATGATTTGGATTCATAACATATCATATGAATTGCAACAGGACATAACATATCCTACGAAATGGATGACATCGTACACAATTGGATGACGCAGTACACAAAAAACAGGGACCCGTTTGGCTCGTGAGCACCACTTTCAAAACTACTGGCTGAAATTATACAAAGGTTCAGGAGCATCACTTTAAGATGGATGCAGCATTTTTGACTGCTGGCCACTCTTTAAGTGCCCATTGGATTTTTGTATCCTAGTGCTTGTGCATGCATTTTTCTCCATATTATCTGCACGCTTGCCGGACCCTAATCAATAGGCATATTAATCACTTGGAAGAAAAAAACCCGGTGACAAACCAATTATTAATCTGCCCTGTCAAGTCCAATACAGTAATGAATTTACTAAAAATGGTCTTAACTTCATCCATTCATTAACTGCTGATGGGTGGCAGACTTCACAATGTCACAGGATTTTCTCTGGTATTGACGTCAGCTCTGGCAGCTAATTTACAACCCTGTCTCTTGTGCAGAGCTCCACCATGCGCTAATAAAGCGTACAGAGGGAGCTTGAAGCTTGATAATCGTTAAGGAGCCTGATGGAGGGGAAATACAGCACCCTTCATCTGACTCCATGTCCCAAATAGCCCTGTTCTGGAAGTTGGAGTTCACCTTTGAAAGTCACTTTCCCAACCTACTAGCTGTAGTGTGTGTGGATGTGTGTGGATGGCCAATTTCTTCTAGGCCACAGGAAGACAGCCCATACTCACTGCCCTGCCCCTGCTTGTCAAATATGTTTGAAATGAACGTCTTTTATGTTTGCAATATTCATCAACAGCTGGAGTTTAGACTGAACCAAACACACAACAGGAGCATCAATTTAATAAAAAGAAAAGCTTTAAAATGACTCAATCAAATCAAACTGTCTATTGTGCTTTCTGCCTATTCCCAGTCAACACCACTAGAGGGTGTAGCGCTGTAGCTCTCTCCCAGGTCTTCTCTTCACCTCTACTTATTGATGAGATGGCTTTACACTCGACTAAGCCTGTACTCAACAGAAAAAGATCAAAGCAGGATGATACATCGGGAAATCATTTACTGGGACCACCCCACTCCAGTAACCACAATGTATGAACATTTGATGAATTGATGAGCTCATGTTTCAGACAGTAAGCAAAGCTGCTTCATGCCTCTGAGCAGATTGTTACTAAATGAGTGACAGCAGCAGGAGAGTAACTTATCTTCTACCTCCTTGAATGTTGACATGATTCGTTCTTTTAGTTTGTTAGTGATAAAATCCTAGTTTCTCTGCTGCATGCATCCACACTATGCAATAGCCCAGCCATGCAACCTAGTGTAAGATCATATAGGCTACTATTTCTACACTTTAAAGAGCGACTGTCCCTAAAAAAAACAACTTCTCGTTTCGTAAACGGCTTATGTGGCATCGATGTGAGTCAGAAACATTTATTGTAGTGTCAAAATGGACTACAAAGTGTAAATAGGATCATTTTGGTCACATCTCATCCAAAACTGAGATTTGCGAGATGATAGGAAAGAATTGTATGTCATGGAATGAAGGGTACCGTAACAGTTTTCCTTAGGTTGGGTTTAATGGTGAATTTAATAGTGCTTTCAAGACAACTGGGAACTCTGAAAAATACAAGGTCAAATCCTGGTGTCAGTGATCTTCAGGTCATAAAGTCAGAGCTCTAGAAAGAGGCCCAAGTCCCCGAGTTGGAATTCCGAGTTCAATGACCGTTCAAAACAATTTTTCCCAGTCGAAGCTCGTTTATTTCCGAGTTCCCAGTTGTCTTGAACACACTGAGGTCGGAAGTCGGAGGTTTTCGAGTTCCCAGTTCCCAGTTGTTTTGAACACGGCACGAGTTCCCAGTTGTTTTGAATGTGCGGTCTCTTTCATTCCTGCCCACATGCCCACAGTTGGCAGCACCCAAGTAATCATCAATTTGGAGTGCAGATGCACATGACCCGACCCAATCGTAATGCCCATGGTTAATTTGGTTGGACATTCGATATCCTTATGGGGCTAGGTAGGGACCATCAGTAAATTACACACTGTACATGGGACAATATTTTTTAAGGTCAATAGCTCACAATTTCAATGACTTAAAAACCTCAAACCGACTATACATTGTAGACATTCATATACAAATATTGAAAGCATATAATGAGACAACTAAAAGATGTGCAACATGAAAATATTGTCAATTTACATTGTGTAATTTATTGACATCCCTAACTAGCCCCAGAGATAGGCTACCCAGTGGTTAGCATCTTTCTTTATGAATCTTGTTCTGGAGGCAGCTCTGCAGAGTGGTCACTAGCTGGCACAGCCATAAAGTTATAAAATCGGATTTTAAACCTAACCCTAACCTTAACCACACTGCTAACCATAATGCCTAACCCTAACCTTAAATTAAGATCATAAAGCTAATTTTTAGTTTTCATGAATTTGTACAATATAGCCAATTTTGACTTCGCAGGAAAATCGCTCAGTTCTGCCTCCAGGACAAGACTCATGACAATAAACGTCAACCTGTCTTTAACGTTGTCAAGTGGTGAACCCCTCTCCTTCCCCACAACCCTACATTTGCATACAAATGAAGTTCTAAACGGGCTCAATTACATAATTGACTTGCAATTAGAAATATTCTTGAGCTGGTCACTTTGCAGTGGACAGAGCAGGTGCAAAATGAGGGGAAAAGGCCTGTTTAGCATTTTAATGAAGCTCATTACTTGTCACTTCGCTGGGCTGACAAGAGGACCTATTTATACAATGGCCTTACAGCTTCATTTGAAACGTGAGTTCTCAGCAAAAATTGTTTTTGAGCATGTTGTCCCTTGATCATCATTGAAATTAGGCCCATTTTAGTAGATTAAACTTGGCCAACATGTAGAAAGTGTCACCTACTACAGTGCCTTGCAAAAGTATTCATCACCCTTGGCGTTTTTCCTATTTTGTTGCATTACAACCTGTAATTTAAATGGATTTTTATTTGGATTTCATGTAATGGACATACACAAAATAGTCCAAATTGGTGAAGTGAAATGAAAAAAATTACTTGTTAAAAAATAAAATAAAATAAATAACGGAAAAGTGGTGTGTGCATATGTATTCACCCCCTTTGCTATGAAGCCCCTAAATAAGATCTGGTGCAACCAATTACCTTCAGAAGTCACATAATTAGATAAATAAAGTCCACCTGTATGCAATCTAAGTGTCACATGATCTGTCACATGATCTTAGTATATATATACACCTGTTCTGAAAGGCCCCAGAGTCTGCAACACCACTAAGCAAGGGGCACCACCAAGCAAGCGGCACCATGAAGACCAAGGAGCTCTCCAAACAGGTCAGGGACAAAGTTGTGGAGAAGTACAGATCAGGGTTGGGTTATAAAACATATCCAAAACTTTGAACATCCTACGGAGCACCATTCAATCCAAATGGAAAAAATATGGCACCACAACAAACCTGCCAAGAGAGGGCCGCCCACCAAAACTCACGGACCAGGCAAGGAGGGCATTAATCAGAGAGGCAACAAAGAGACCAAAGATAACCATGAAGGAGCTGCAAAGCTCCACAGCAGAGATTGGAGTATCTGTCCATAGGTACACTCCACAGAGCTGGGCTTTACGGAAGAGTGGCCAGAAAAAAGCCATTGCTTAAAGAAAAAATAAGCAAACACTTTTGTTGTTCGCCAAAAGGCATGTGGGAGACTCCCCAAACATATCGAAGAAGGTACTCTGGTCAGATGAGACAAAAATTGAGCTTTTTGGCCATCAAGGAAAACGTTATGTCTGGTGCAAACCCAACACCTCTCATCACCCCGAGAACACCATCCCCACAGTGAAGCATAGTGGTGGCAGCATCATGCTGTGGGGATGTTTTTCATCGGCAGGGACTGGAAAACTGGTCAGAATTGAAGGAATGATGGATGGTGCTAAATACAGGGAAATTCTTGAGGGAAACCTGTTTCAGTCTTCCAGAGATTTGAGACTGGGACGGAGGTTCACCTTCCAGCAGGACAATGACCCTAAGCATACTGCTAAAGCAACACTCAAGTGGTTTAAGGGGAAACATTGAAATGTCTTGGAATGGCCTAGTCAAAGCCCAGACCTCAATCCAATTGAGAATCTGTTGTATGACTTAAAGATTTCTGTACACCAGCAGAACCCATCCAACTTGAAGGAGCTGGAGCAGTTTTGCCTTGAAGAATGGGCAAAAATCCCAGTGTCTAGATGTGCCAAGCTTATAGAGACATACCCCAAGAGACTTGCAGCTGTAATTGCTGCAAAAGATGGGTCTACATTGACTTTGGGGGGGGTGAATAGTTATGCACGCTCAAGTTTTCTGTTTTTTTTGTCTTATTTGTTGTTTGTTTCACAATAAAAAATATTTTGCGTCTTCAAAATGGTAGGCATGTTGTGTAAATCAAATGATATAAACCCCCCAAAAATCAATTTTAATTCCAGGTTGTAAGGCAACAAAATAGGAAAAATGCCAAGGGGGGTGAATACTTTGGCAAGCCACTGTATGTTTAACTTGTGTGTGGTAGTTCTCTTTCATCCTTCTGTTTTGATCCAAGACAGGGCAACACTATCAAGGTACAGAAATAAGGAGCGAAAAACAATCAGACATGTTTCAAATGTGACCAAACCTATCTTTAGATTCAACATTGCTTTGTAAGGGTTCAAAAACATATTTGATCTATAGCAACTCTCCTGCTTTGACAGTCACAAAGCATAATCTGATTTGAACAGATAAGGGCACCACACACCTTACTTTGTATCCAAGGTACCCACTGTACTCACATTCAGATGTTTTGTTTGCTGGCATCCTAATTATCCTGCTATGCTGCTCTTTCCCTGGGTGTGAACCAGGCAGGCAGACAGGCAGACAGGCAGGCAGACAGGCAGACAGGCAGACAGACAGACAGGCAGGCAGGCAGGCAGGCAGGCAGGCAGGCAGGGAGGCAGCATTACTGGAAGATGGTTATCTCCTATCTTCCAGACAGGTTTAGCACCCCACATTGTAAACAAGGGCCCCGATCGCTTCCTTCAGCTTGTTAACATCATCTCCGTCATTCAGCGCACCGTTACTGTCAGGTCCTCGCTGCGCCCTACGCAATCAGCATTAACCATGTCAGGCCCTTAATGGGAGCGCTGTAAAACCCGTTGACAGGCCTCGCACTGTGGATTCACATGGAAGACAAACTGCCTCCTCCACCACACATGTACTGATATGCCACATTCATAGAGACACACACATAGCGTGCACACACACACACACACACACTGAAGGCTGTGGAATAGGATTACTGTACAAATTAGAGGAGCATACCTAAACATCTTTCTCTCAACAAGAAGCCTCATAATAGTGTTTGTAATGCTATGTGTTATTTCCTTGTTAGTACCTCAGCACTGCATGGGTCAGTGACAGTCTGATAAAGAATGTTGGGTGACACCTGTGACTGGTGCATTATGAAAGCATATGTTGTAAGGAGCCATGTTCTGTGCATTTATTTATGCATTATAGACTGTTATGAAGTACCAGTGCGCTGTTATACATGTTTGTAGAAAGTCTTATAATACACTAAGGTTTGATAGAAGGCATTATAACTGCATTACACATTATGCATCATGTTTAGATTCAAATACTTCACTAGTGCTGTGTCCGATTTCGTACAATTACAAAGAAGTTGTACAGAACATAATTGCATGTTTATAACATTGCAACAAGGAGAAACTCAGATACATGCCTAAGAGGGGTGTGAGAGATATGTCTGAAAGTGAGCGAACGGAGGTCAAGTCAGAGTTAATGTGATCTGTACTGTGGCGACCGATTGCATCATCCCCCTGCACAGCCTCTGTGTGGATGCTTCTCAAATGGCACCCTATACCACAGGGCTCTGGTCTGAAGTAGTGCACTATATAGGGAATAGGGCGTAATTTGGGGTGCAGCCACTGTGTCTGCTGCCTCTGCCCTTCATTTAAATTAAACAGGCCATTCTCCATCTCTCCCAGCCCACGATTAGTGCCCCTCAGCAATTTACAGGTTATATGTGACTTGATTTTGGTGTAAAAGGGACACCCGAGAGGTGTAAGAGGGATGAGTATAATGGAATGACATGTCATTTAAAGTCCAGTGGTAACAAGATACAATCATGGCAAGGCTTGAGGTGGTGGGGACTGGGGAGACAGACAACGTGATAAGGTTTGAGGATAGTCAGCGTCTGGTTTGTCGATATAATTCAATAACGCCATCTTCTAAGCTCATTAATAAAACACAAAGACCAAGACAAATATTCTTAAAGGGAATCACTGGGGATGACGATGCTTTCAGCCAGGTATCCATTGAGCACATAAAAAGGAGAATATGCGAACCATGTTGTGATGTTGCCCTTTATGCAAACGGCTTTTGGGGCCACAAAGGTTAACTGCCCCCTCACTTGGAGCCAATAGGTTATTTCCGGGATGCCACTTTGAAACAATCTCTACCTGGCCGAGCAGAACGGCCACAACTGTGAATGCGCTTGACCTTTCCCTCCCTGGACTAATCTGATTGTGCCTTCTTTATGAAATCAGCCGCTAAAGGTCGCAGAGCTATTTAACATAAGAACCCTTTAGCTATGGAATTTGCCTTGCAGTAAATTACCTTTATTATGTTTCATTCACATGTCACCCATGCAAAAGGCTCCTTAACTCATTGGGTGTCATGAGCCAAGAGATTCTAGAGCAATGGTGTTAATGGTTAATGTAACTCTGGTTTATTTGACGTTAAATCATGTGATGGATCGGCAAATGCCTAAATACAGGGGCGCAACTTTCACTGAGGACATTCTGAAATTGCATTTTTGTCCCCCCCCAGTTTTATCATTGGAATGTGATACAAAACGAAGCAACGGTGTGCTTTAGAACCATGCGGACGCCTCCGAGCGGTCGGGTATGCTGTTTGGAGTATTTATCTGACTGGGCAAAAAAAAAAATGTCCCCCCCACTTCTAAAACCAAAGTTGCTCCCCTGCCTAAATGTGTAGGCTATCAGGCTAATGTTTTTAGGAGCAGAACCCTGAACATGTGTATACAAGGCTAAGATACACACATAATTTTGTGTGCAGCTCTTCTATAAAAATACCACAGAAAAAGGCTCTGTGGTAACTGACTCCCAGACCAAAGAGAGCTTTCTGAATATGACTAATAACATAACATGTCTGACTTGAAAATTGACAACCATTCATCATGAGTGTTGTTAGAGAGATGTTATAGAGAATCAGAAAGGATAGACCTTCAACAAACATTAAATTCATCCTGGAGAGAGACTGTCTCAGAATTAAGAAGCAAAATGTCAAGCTCGATATGGCCATGATTGTGGGGCAGATGTCAAGGCAGGAACTAATAATGGGCTTGTCATTTGAACTGTTGAGCCATCATCCAGCAGCTCGTGACCTTTTGCTTTCATGGATACTGTATGTCAGATATCCTTGGCCCCAGTTCCACTGTATGCCACTATGCCACTAATGGACAACTGGATTACTGTCTTATTGGTGACATCAGACTTTCTGTTGCTGCCTATAGGAGGGGGAAAAAGATAGGATGCATCTCAGAGCTGCAGACATAGGATGGGATCCAAATGGCACCCTGTGCCTTAGGCCCAGTTCTGGTCAAAAGTAGTGTACTATATAGGGAATTGGGTGCCATTTGGGACATAACCATATATACAATACCAGTCAAAAGGTTGGACACACCTGCTCATTCAAGGGTTTTTCTTTATTTGTACTATTTTCTACATTGTAGAATAATAGTGAAGACATCAAAACTATGAAAATAACACATATGGAATCATGTAGTAACCAACAAAGTGTTAAACAAATCAAAATATATTTTATATTTGAGATTCTTCAAAGTAGCCACCGTTTGCCTTGATGACAGCTTTGCACACTCTTGGCATTCTCTCAACCAGCCTCATGAGGTAGTCACCTGGAATGCATTTCAATTAACAGGTGTGCCTTCTTAAAAGTTAATTTGTGGAATTTCTTTCCTTCTTAATGCGTTTGAGACAATCAGTTGTGTTGTGAAAAGGTAGGGGTGGTATAAAGAAGATAGCCCTATTTGGTAAAAGACCAAGTCCATATTATGGCAAGAACAGTTCAAATAAGCAAAGTGAAACGACAGTCCATCATTACTTTTAGACATGAAGGTCAGTCAATACGGAACATTTCAAGAACTTTGAAAGTATCTTCAAGTGCAGTCGCAAAAACCATCAAGCACTATGATGAAACTGCTGCAAAGAAACCACTACTAAAGGACACCAATAAGAAGAAGAGACTTGCTTGGGCTAAGAAACACGAGCAATGGATATTAGACCGGTGGAAATCTGTCCTTTGGTCTGATGAGTCCAAATTTGAGATTTTTGGTTCCAACCGCCATGTCTTTGTGAAACGCAGAGTAGGTGAACGGATGATTTCCGCATGTGTAGTTCCCACTGTGAAGCATGGAGGAGGAGGTGTGATGGTGTGGGGGTGCTTTGCTGGTGACACTGTTGGTGATTTATTCAGAATTCAAGGCACACTTAACCAGCATGGCTACCACAGCATTCTGCAGCGATACGCCATCCCATCTGGTTTGTGCTTAGTGGGACTATCATTTGTTTTTCAACAGGACAATGACCCAACACACCTCCAGGCTGTGTAAGGGCTATTTGACCAAGAAGGAGAGTGATGGAGTGCTGCATCAGATGACCTGTTCTCCACAATCACCCAACCTCAACCCAATTGAGATGGTTTGGGATGAGTTGGACCACAGAGTGAAGGAAAAGCAGCCAACAAGTGCTCAGCATATGTGGGAACTCCTTCAAGACTGTTGGAAAAGCATTCCAGGTGAAGCTGGTTGAGAGAATGCCAAGAGTGTGCAAAGCTGGCATCAAGGCAAAGGGTGGCTACTTTGAAGAATCTCAAAAATAACATATATTTTGATTTGTTTAACACTTTTTTGGTTACTACATGATTCCATATGTGTTATTTCAAAGTTTTGATGTCTTCACTATTATTCTACAATGTAGAAAATAGTAAAACATTAAGAAAAACCCTTGAATGAGCAGGTGTGTCCAAACTTTTGACAGGTACTGTATATATATTTTTTAACTCAACTGCCCCTAAAGGTTCAATGTGGAGAATGTCCTGTACTTGATTAAGATACCGAAAATCTCTGTTGTTCCATCAATGGATAATTTGTGCAATACTGTATATAAAAAAATAAAAGTATCATACAAGTACGCAACACAGTTAGTCAACTAATTTTGAAATATGTTTAACATTTAAGAAATAGCAGCAAAGTAAAACATCTACTCCCGTCCAGAGTCTTAACAAGAGTCTGTCCATAAGAAAAAGTTGAATCATGGCCAAGAATGTAATTTCTACAAAACCTCCTTTTGAAAGTGGGAGCATGCTTGTATTCAAGCAGATAGATTTATGAGCTGCACAACAACAGAACTTGTTATGAAAGGTCACGTCAAAGCTTGATCCACATCGTCCTTCATATCACCATGGTACTGGAGATATAAAAAGCCACATCTTTCTAATCTCTTTCCCTTCTTTGTCCTTAAATGTTACCATGAAATAGAGAGGCTCTTTAACCCCCCCCCCCCCCCCCCCCCCCCACACACACACACACACCGTAATCCAACATGGTCCTGAAAACAGTCCAAATGGAATTATTCTTGTCTGTTTTGTCTAAATGGGAAAGCAAAGTTTTTCTAATAGATTCATATGTCATCTGTACTAAAAGCCTCTCCTCGAGAACAATTAAAGATAACAAATGAATATTGCCTATTATTTCAAACAGATTTCATAGCCTATGCAGCATCCATTATTCTAAACCAATTGCAAAATTACTTCTAACAAATGTGTTGCAACGTGTAATGCAATGTTTCGTACTAAAACCATTTATTTCAATAATCAGACGTTAATGACAATGAAGTTAGAGTTGATGTGATGGTAGGCCTGCGCACTCAGACTTGGGGCACTCAACTTTTTCCTGTAGAAAGCAAATTATACTATACTATAGGATAGATAGGGACAGTATGGAGATAAAGCAAACGTTTAGGAATGGTGTAAAATACTATTTTACAATCTCAAAAGCAAGCCTTAATTTATTCATTAACGCTAACTCTATTCGTTACTAGGCTCAATAACTATTGCATAATCCCCCACTTAAGCATACATCATAAACAAGACACTTTTGTGTTGCATCATTAAACATTTTAAGTGCATATAGTGCCCATGTGTAAACAGATGTTCTCTCTCAAAATCGAACTGCAGTACTAGTAATTACTTGTTAATTTATAATATCTAACAAAGGTTACAGAAGTAAATAGAGAACAGTAGCTCCACATCATTCACTCTCCACCAGTCCTTTGTTATGCTGCTGTAGGGGGAAATGCCTGATGAGAGATTAATATAATTATTGAAATGTTATTATATGGTTTTCCTCAAATTGGAAGGGTTGCATTTCTCTCCTCCTGAGATAACTTGTAGGTTCAGAGAGGAAGTGGAGACAGTGTCAAAGTCCCCTGAATTGACTACTGTAGCCCGGGACTAAACAGAACATAAAACTTCAGAAGAAAAGATGTGACATATATTTCTATACACAAGACTGCAATCCAAACACCTACTGTAAGTAGGGTTGCAAAGCTACCAATCATTTACCAAGTTTACCTGAATGTTCTGTAATTTTGGTAATTGAAAGGTAATCTATGGCAATCTATGGTAATTTAGGTAATTTATAGTTGAATAACCTTATTTATTTTTATTCATATATAGTATTATTATTTGTATATCTGTGTCCGTATTGTCCATGAGTTTTTAGTGGATAGACCATATAGTTCAAGAGAAAATAGCCAAATTAATGAAAAAAGCATCTAATCAACAAAGGCTTTATTTTCAATTAACTCTGCAACTCTTCCAAGTCATTGTCTTTTTTCACAACTGCAATGAGTTTGGCTGCAAAACATTCACAACAAAGACATATTGACATAGTAAAACAAATAAAAGTTTATTAAAAAAAATGATATTTCATGCTGAAACCCTCATATTAAACACCAATGGTATCCACTACAGTGGCTTGTGAAAATATTCACCCCCCTTGGCATTTTTCCTTTTTTTTGCCTTACAACCTGGAAATAAAATTGATTTTTGGGGGGTTTGTATTATTTGATTTACACAACATGCCTACCACTTTGAAGATGCAAAATATATTTTATTGTGAAACAAACAAGAAATAAGACAAAAAAAACAGAAAACTTGAGTGTGCATAACTATTCACCCCCCCCAAAGTCAATACTTTGTAGAGCCACCTTTTGCAGCAATTACAGCTGCAAGTCTGCAAGGGGTATGTCTCTATAAGCTTGACATATCTAGCCACTGGGATTTTTGTCCATTCTTCAAGGCAAAACTGCTCCAGCTCCTTCAAGTTGGATACAAAGCAATCTTTAAGTCATACCACAGATTCTCAATTGGATTGAGGTCTGTGCTTTGACTAGGCCATTCCAAGACATTTAAATGTTTCTCCTTAAACCACTTGAGTGTTGCTTTAGCAGTATGCTTAGGGTTATTGTCCTACTGGAAGGTGAACCTCTGTCCCAGTCTCAAATCTCTGGAAGACTGAAACACTGGGGAGGGTGTTCTCGGGGTGATGAGAGGAGTTGGGTTTGCGCCAGACATAGCGTTTTCCTTGATGGCCAAAAAGCTCAATTTTAGTCTCATCTGACCAGAGTACCTTCTTCCATATGTTTGGGGAGTCTCCCACATGCCTTTTGGCGAACACCAAACGTGTTTGCTTATTTTGTTCTTTAAGCAATGGCTTTTTTCTGGCCACTCTTCCGTAAAGCCCAGCTCTGTGGAGTGTACGGCTTAATGTGGTCCTATGGACAGATACTCCAATCTCCGCTGTGGAGCTTTGCAGCTCCTTCATGGTTATCTTTGGTCTCTTTGTTGCCTCTCTGATTAATGCCCTCCTTGCCTGGTCCGTGAGTTTTGGTGTGCAGCCCTCTCTTGGCAGGTATGTTGTGGTGCCATATTCTTTCCATTTGGATTGAATGGTGCTCCGTGGGATGTTCAAAGTTTCGGATATGTTTTATAACCCAACCCTGATCTGTACTTCTCCACAACTTTGTCCCTGACCTGTTTGGAGAGCTCCTTGGTCTTCATGGTGCCGCTTGCTTGGTGGTGCCCCTTGCTTAGTGGTGTTGCAGACTCTGGGGCCTTTCAGAACAGGTGTATATATACTGAGATCATGTGACAGATCATGTGACACTTAGATTGCACACAGGTGGACTTTATTTAACTAATTATGTGACTTCTGAAGGTAATTGGTTGCACCAGATCTTATTTAGGTGCTTCATAGCAAAGGGGGTGAATACATATGCACGCACCACTTTTCCGTTATTTATTTTTTAGAAGTTATATTTTTTCCATTACATGAAATCCAAATAAAAATCTATTTAAATTATAGGTTGTAATGCAACAAAATAGGAAAAATGCCAAGGGGGATGAACACTTTTGCAAGGCACTGTAAGTTGATGGTTTGTATTTAGGATAATGCTTTACAGCTTTATCATTCTATTTTAAAATCACCTTATTTTTAAAATATATTTTACATGATAAGGCCACACAGAAGGTCAGAGATCATTAGAGACACCTGTGATAATCTGAAGTACCCAAAAAACCCTCTAGCTGTCATCTGATAATATTCCATATATTCCTTGAAAGTTACCAAAAAGCTGGTAGTTTACTGGTAAACCTTGAAATTGACTGTACTACACTGTAGATGGGTTGGCCAGGGATCAGGTAATGGAGCTGTAATATATTCCAGATAAGATTCATATTATTTAAATGACATTGTAGCAGGAAGGAAGGAAACCATGCTGGCCTGGCCTAGCTGGCAAGCACACAGTGGACAGTGAGTAGGGAGGAACAATATGATTTAATGTAATGGGGAGAATAAAGCATAATTAGTGCAAATTAACTTTTGTCAGCTGAGGTGATCTTGTTGGGTGCTAATGCCACTGGCAACCGTGGAGATAGCAATTTATGCTCAGGGGGTAGGGTGAAGTGAAGTGCACTCTGTGATGCATTTAGCTCTGAATGGCAGCCGTGGTCACCGGCATTCCACACTGTTTTGTCTCCCTGAGTTTGCAGTGCCAAGATGAAGGATGCACCATGTTTAATTCATACCGTTGGTGTTTCATTCGGAGCCAGGAATGGGCCCTAGTCCATTAATTAGTACCAAACGACCATTCAAAACAAGATCTGCCTTGTATAGGTCGCCCATTTTGCAGGTTTGAAGCGCTCTGTGTTGCCTTGCTCATTTGGCTGGAGTGGAGTGGACATCCAAGGCTAAAAGCATGTGTCCTGCTGACTGCTGCCTGCTGTGGCTGGAATATGGCACATTACACTTTCTCATAATAATGCAGATAGCTGCCTAAATGATGCATTGCAGCTGTAATTAATGAGAAAGCACTTATCTGAACAGTGTCATCATTATAATTATTGAACTGCTAATGCTGTTATGTAAGATTATGATTGTTTGATATTATCATTGTACAACAGGATGTCCTGTGTACTTGTCTCTTGGCTGCTTTGTAGCTACGCCTGAGTACTTGGATGAGTGTGTACTTGCCTTCCAAATGTTTCATTGGCTTAAGTTGATTCATTATTATAGTATTGTTCAAAAGGTGCCAAGAATATAAGAAAGTATTGATGCTTAGAAAACCGCATGACATCATGGTTTTCTGTCCATTTTAAAGTGGTAACTATCATATTCCACCTCTATCATCACTCATTTTGTAAGCTGCAATAAACGTAATGAACTTATTACAATTAAAAAGACAAAAGAACAGTGTTGACTAATTCAGATGGACCCTTGAGACAGGATTCTCCTTTCCTGGGGAACGAAGCCAAATTGATTTTACATTTACATTTTAGTCATTTAGCAGACGCTCTTATCCAGAGCGACTTACAGTTAGTGAGTGCATACATTATTTTTTTTAGTTTTCATACTGCCCCCCCGTGGGAATCGAATCCACAACCCTGGCGTTGCAAACGCCATGCTCTACCAACTGAGCTACATCCCTGCCAACCATTCCCTCCCCTACCCTGGACGACGCTTGGCCAATTGTGCGCAGCCCCATGGGTCCACCCACAGTGTAATTTCCTCCACAAAGATAGAGTACATATTTTTCTTCTGTCTTTTTTCATGCCAAGAAACCAGTTATTAGTGCAGGGGTTGCACACAACTACACCTATCTCCCTTCTGCAGTTTCTCTGTGTTACAATTAATTGTTCAATGTTATTTATTTGACTGTGTTGCTATATTTTTCTTAACCTGTATTTTCTCCATTAAATGATAATGATGAAAACATTAAAAACCTTTATTCTGGTTTTTATGTTTTGTCGCTTTTTTCCAGAAAACAACATCATGTTTCAAAGGAAACTACAGCGCATTCAGAAAGTATTCAGAACCCTTGACCTTTTACACATTTTGTTACATTACAGCCTTATTCTAAAATGGATTAAATCGTTTTTTCCCCTCATTAATCTACACACATTACCCCATAATGACAAAGAAAAAACAGGTTTTACATAAGTATTCAGACCCTTTACTCAGTACTTTGTTGGAGCACCTTTGGTAGCAATTACAGCCTTGAGTCTTCTTAGGTATGACGCTACAAACTTGGCACACCTGTATTTGGGGAGTTTCTCCCATTCTTCTCTGCAGATTCTCTCAAGCTCTATCAGGTTGGATGGGGAGCGTCGCTGCACAGCTACTTTCAGGTCTCTCCAGAGATGTTCGATCGGGTTCAATTCCAGGCTCTGGCTGGGCCACTCAAGGACATTCAGAGACTTGTCCCGAAGCCACTCCTGTGTTGTCTTGGCTGTGTGCTTAGGGTCGTTGTCCCAGTCTGAGGTCCTGAGTGCTCTGGAGCAGGTTTTCATCAAGGATCTCTCTGTACTTTGCTCCGTTCATCTTTCCCTTGATCCTGACTAGTCTCCCAGTCCCTGCTGCTGAAAAACATCCCCACAGCATGATGCTGCCACCACCATGCTTCACCGTAGGGATGGTGCCAGGTTTCCTCCAGACGTAACGCTTGGCATTCAGGCCAAAGAGTTACATTTGGTTTCATCAGACCAGAGAATCTTGTTTCTCATTGTCTGAGTCCTTTAGGTGTCCTTTGGCAAACTCCGAGCGGGCTGTCATGTGCCTTTTACTGAGGAGTGGCTTCCGTCTGGCCACTCTCCCATAAAGGCCTGATTGGTGGAGTGCTGCAATGATGGTTGTCCTTCTGGAAGGTTCTCCCATCTCCACAGAGGAACTCTGGATGTCTGTCAGATTGACCATCGGGTTCTTGGTCACCTCCCTGACCAAGGCCCTTCTCTCCTGATTGCTCAGTTTGGCCGTGCGGCCAGCTCTAGGAAGAGTCTTGGTGGTTCCAAACTTCTTCCATTTTTAAGAATGATGGAAGCTACTGTGTTCTTGGGGACCTTCAATGCTGCAGAAATTTTTTGGTACCCTTCCCCAGATCTGTGCCTCGACACAATCCTGTCTCGGAGCTCTATGGACAATTCCTTCGACCTCATGGCTTGGTTTTTGCTCTGACATGCACGGTCAACCATGGGATTTACCATGAATTTACCACAGGTGGACTCCAATGAAGTTGTAGAAACGTTTCAAGGATGATCAATGGAAACAGGATGCACCTGAGCTCTTTTTCAGGTGTCATAGCAAAGGGTGTGAATACTTATGTAAATAAGGTATTTCTGTATTTTATTTTTAATACATTTGCAAAAATTTCTAAAAAGCTGTTTTCACTTTGTCATTATGGAGGATTGTGTGTAGATTGACGAGGAAAAAATACAATTTAATCAATTTTAGAAAAAGTCTGTAACTTAACAAAATGTGGAAAAAGTCAAGGGGTCTGAATACTTTCTGAATGCACTGTATATTACAATGTAATGAAAAGTAAAACATTATACTTCATTATCAAGTCTTCTGAACGGCCTACACAGGGAATACTAATTAACCATATTAAATGTATTAGTAGTTATATTTAAGGATTCTTACAACCGGAAAAGAGGAGAACATCTGAGACTAAAAGCATGATCTGAATCCTTGGCGGGGTAGCTGAGAGACTAGGAGGACCATGTTAGACGAGAGAGAGATAATGCCTTGTATGTTAATCAAGCCATGATGTATAGGTCATGCTCACACAACCACAGGAACATCAAGAGTCCCTTGTGCATTCTCCACACAACTGGGACGGGAGGACAAGGAGAGAGAATTAATTATATAATGTGAGCTTGTACTGTATGCAGATAAGTGGTGTGGGGTGGGGGTGGGGGTCACTGGAAAGTTAAGTTCATGTAATGCACTTCAGAGGTGGGGCTGTCATCACCGTATCATATCTAAATCTGCTTAGTTAGTGGGGTCTAGCTAACGGATTATCAGCCACGTTTGAGTAATAGACTTCTCATTTAGCTTTAATGTGTTTTGCATAGAGAGCAACCTCCCCTCATCACTCTTAAAGATGAATCGGCTTCTAGGCAAAATTCTAAAGATATTAGTCTGTCGGCAACTGCATAAATCAGTATATTTTACTAATGGGAGCAAAGTTAAACACTCCTCCCACCTAAGCACATGGAGGAGGATTATGATGATGCTGCCATGGCCATTGGTTCTCCAAAGCAAGCAAAGGTCCTCTTTATTTACATGGACTGTATGCATCCCAAATGGCATCCTATCCCCTTTGTAGTGCATTATTTTTGCCCAGAGTTCTATGGGCCCTGGTCAAAAGTAGTGCACTATAAAGGGAATAGGGTGCCATTTGGTACGTATCTATGGAGTTCCACACAGCCCACAGGAAAACTGGCTTTACATAAGCATAAAGCCATTTATCATTGATATTTATTTCCATTAACTACTGCAATATCATAGTGTAATTTATAATGTTTGCCTCTGCATAGGACGAATACTAATGGTAGAGTGTTGACCTACCGTGTGTTTACCGCTCATGAGAAGATTATATAATAAGATAGAGGGAATAGTGTAAGTGAAAAGGTGGATTATTAAGATTACTATTAAAATAAACTTAAATGGGTATATGATATGATTCTCATTTAATTTATGAACCTACAAATACTCTATGAAACTGTATGAAATTCACATAGGGAATCAAATAACTCAGATTGTATTCATACTGTAAAAAATAGAGGTTAATTACTCACCGTTGATAATTATCACATTCATTTAACAATGAGAATAACTGTATTTTGTGCCCCTGTATTTTAAAACGTATGAAACCTATAACCTGGAGGTTTCTTGGAATAAAACAAAAACACACAAAGACAGTCCATGTCGACAGGAGGCTTGACGACAAGGCGTGAGGCAGTATCAAAAGGCTGCTAGCTTGTGCCTGGGCCTGTGTGGCTCGTGGCTTTTGAGAGTCCCACACTGGTGGGCTGTCAGACACTGGCACTGCTTTCCCCCTCATTAGACACGCTTCCCCAGTGCCACTCCCCGTGTGCCTCTCCCCCGCTCCGAGCCAAATTAAACACACAAACACACACACACATAAGCGTGAGCACACACGGCCCAGTACACCGTCACTGCCATCACACCAGCGACGCCTAACTGACACACAGTTTGTTTTGTACATCTAATTTGACAGTGCTTTAACTAGAGAGCCTGCTGCTTGTCAAATGTGCCAGCAGCACACAGCTGAACTGGAGGTATTCAGTTGAAGGGCATCTGTGAAGCAGCAGAGTCCCTTTGAACAGGCCGCGATGGCTGCTGCTCGCCCTGTGTGCTGAGAGGTGCTGCGCACACGCTGAGGGCTTCCGTGTCTGTCTCTTTCTTTATTTCCCTTCTTAAGTGGAGGGCTGATGGGAGATGGGAATTCTGATGATGACAGTTGGTTCCATGTCTAGTCCAGCTCAATCCCCTCCCCCCACTCTCTCTCTCTCTCTCTCTCTCTCCATTCTTCAATCCAAGCACCAGGGAAACCTTTTAAAGTGTCTCAAAGCAGAGCTGACTTTGGTCCCTATAGCCCCCTGGCTTTGAAACCGAGGGAGGGTGCCGTGCTGTCACCAGCATGTTCCACGGGACACTTTGCTCATTAGGGAAGAGGGGACTGGTTCGTGGCTCCCTGCTCAACTTGATAACAAGTCAGTCAGCCAAAACAGCTGCAGAGGAAAGGGTTGGACTAGGAAGTAGGAACAACCCTTAGTGTGTTTTCAGTAAACGTCAGTGTTCTGTGCCAGAGTAGTCTGAGGGCATTAGAGACGGAAGGACAAACCAGGGATGATGTCTGGTGTCTGTTTCCTGACTCCAGACAGTCAAGGCTGGAAAACAAAAGCCTACGAGCTTACAAGAGGGAAAAGGTGACCAAACATATCTGTTCACATATCTGTTCACATTCAACCTTTAAAACTGAATGTAGGGGGTTGTCCCTAAATGTGGGTAGAGGAGCAGTATTACTATACTACATTTATTATAACACCTTGCTATATGCATGGTGTTGCTGTTATTTTGTTTTTAAGGAAGGAACTTGATTTGGTCAGAATTACAACGTATTTAACCTACTGAATGTTGAATGGAAATCAAACTCAGTGAACCTAAGTCATGACTTCAATAATAAATCTAAATGTCATATTTTGCCTCATCATATCAGCGCACATCATCTGAGGAGAACAGACATATGTGAATGATTCCATCTACATCATTCACTGATATAAAATTGGTTTATAGCAGTCCTCGGATAATGCATTGGCCTATTGCTTGCAAAATGTAATAAATCAAAATACAGTGTTCCACCTCAAAAAGCCTCTGCTTAAATCAGACATATAACCTGACATTAAACTGAGCAAAAGCAGCCTCTGAAAGACATAACTCTGGTGAAAGAGAGATCATTCTCTCTTTTAGGTTTAGTGCTACTGTACATGTTTGATGGTCTACACAGCAGGCAGTGTACTGGTCACACAGCCATCCGTATTTAATACGGCCATTTATTTAAGGGACATTGTACTGACTGAGTCCTACAAGAAACTTTGGAAAACCCATTAGCTCCTGTGACCAGCATTGATTCACATCATCCAATCTCATGTTATTGAGCAGGCACTGCACCCTGAAGAGCAAGACTAGAAATTCTTGAGACATATAGAAATGCTTGAGACCCCATGAAACAATCATTCCAAGGCTGATGCCTATTTGTAATCCATTGCGGAAAATGCCCTGCATGCAACAGAAGAGATGTTCAGCGTCACAAAAGAGGTCTTCATCTCGGACAGGCCGTCCTCCCCAACTTCTGATCCGACGAAACCTAGACTAGCTCTTATTGAAGCGACGATGGCTATATTCTCCAGAGCAGACAAATTCAGGTAAGTTCGATAGATAGATGTTTAACTAGACTTTCTAGGAAGGTAAGTAAGTGCAATTTGTGTCTTCGCAGATGTAAAAGTTCCAGCTCAACAGATAGTGTCCATCTCGCTTCTCCTCCTCACATCTCGAGCAACATCACGAGTCCGAGTGACCTAAAAGTAAAATAAGTCGCAAAATAATTAAGTGGATGGCACATTAAAGAATTCAACCAAACAGCGACTCTTTAAAACATTGACATGTCGATTCTTTGAAGTTTGCACATTAAAGTAAGTGTTTGATGCAATGCAAACCAACATAGGCTCAAATGCAAAGGCTGTAGTAAAACTTAGTTCTCAAATATATGGTTTTAACAGGGTATTTCATAAGATATGATTGTTTGATATTATCATTATACAACAGGAGGTTGGTGGCACCTTAATAGGGGAGAACAGGCTCGTGGTAATGACTGGAGTGGATTCAGTGGAATGGTATCAAATACATCAAACACATGGTTTCCAGCTGTTTGATGCCATTTCATTTGCTCCGTTCTGGCAATTATTGTGAGCCATTCTCCCCTCAGCATCCTCCACTGCGATGGTACAATAAGATGTGGACTTGGCTGCTGTTTAGCTACACCTGAGTATTTGGCTGAGTGTGTACTTGCCTTCCAAATGTTTCATTGACTGATTGGTTAATTCATTATTATAGTATTGTTAAAAAGGAACAACAGGAAATCATTGTAGGTTTAGTGCTACATGGTTGATGGTAGAGACATATATGAGACTATCAGATTAAACTGAGAAAATGTTGCTTGATTGCCAAATTCTACCACTTAACACCATTCATCTTGGTGCTTGCCTTGCTTGCTGTATGAACGCTGAGCGTCTTCTACTGTAAGGAGCTTGACAGTGGCCATTTTCCATGGAAGAGGAGGCGAAAGAGGCCCATTGACCCCTCTTCACCACAATTTTCCCTCATTGTGTCGAGACTTCATTAACTTCTAGGGCAATTTCGGTGCATTTTCAGATCAGAGCAACCTCCTTAGAGCTTCGACTGTCAGTAACACAGCCTGACTACTGTTACCTCAATGAAAGCCTATCATAAAGGCATTGCGGTTCTTTGAAGGCCATTGGATGGTAAAATTGTGTAAAATAATATACTGTAAAATACACAACTAAATGTGAACAATTACCCTTTCTATATTTCAAGAGCAATGAGAAAGTTTACAGTGCTTATAAACATTTAAATAAAAAATAATATATTGTGTAGTCTTTGTATGTATTGTGGTGAGACGCTGAAGAAATACTGTTGTTGAAAATAATGGTTAAATGCTGCCCTCCACAGGCATAGGCATGTTACTGTGGTCCAGTGTGGACACAATACAGCTCAACAACTACTATAGGCCTATGTGAACACATGGATCTGCCCTGCTTCGTTTTCCAGAATTTGACTCACAACAATGCTGCCATTATAGTACCTATAGACCTTGCCTGTTAGTGAACAGATTGAATAGATTGATACTTGGATGAGTATATGAACAATGGTTTGATATTTTGTAGAAGGTTTTTCACAGGTTTTTGTAAGACATTTGCTCCGTAACTTTTTGCACATAGACAAATGTTGGTGAATCACTCAAATAGAATATTGACCAACAGAGAATCTCTGAATAGTCCCCTTCATGTACTGCTAAAATCACAGAACAACACCTTTGTTTATTCTTTACTCTTTTTAAAGTTTTTAATTAATAAACTAGAAACAAAACACCAGATGAGGAGGGTTTCGAAAAATTATAAAGTTATACTTTTTTATTACAGATGACAAGTGTATTTGTGACGACTTCAGCTGACATTTCAATTTTCACCTGACATTTATTTTCTCAAATTACAACCAATCCTACACTGTACCTCTATTTCAACTTTACCTCATTCGCATCAGCTGATTGAGGCTAGAGGCAAAACCATTTAAACAAAGCATGTCATCAACATTTGTTTTGATGTAATTAGAATAAAGCCCCCCATTTATGCCTCATATCAACATTTTGAGAAAATAAGGCAGGAATATTAAGGTCATAGAAGCTAAAGAAAATAAATGTCTACAAAGAGAAAGAACACACACACACACACACACACACACACACACACACACCTATCCCTTTAATGTTTGTATAATTGGCACACCATTACTATTAGGAGCAGTGTGTATGAGTCTGTATTGTCACAGAGTTGGCCATAGTTTATCCACAAATCACCTCAGGAATTATTTCATGTCTTTAGTAATATTGCAATTCAGACTTTCATTAATTGGGAACACCATCCAAATGGTTATTCATGCTTGCTCTTCATGTCATTATTTAGATCCAGACATGTTGTCTCCTTGCTTTGTTAACCACCTCCAGCATTCTAACAGCACATTTATATTTGTCTTTCTGTTGAATGAAAAGTTCAAACCTTAAACTCAGAGAGCCAGTTAGGTTTAAAATCAGGTCAGCAGGAAGTGTCTGCATCGCTGTCAAACATTTCCAAAACAACCATTTGGCAACATGAGCCATGCAGCCACCCAACCCAAGCCAAGGGAACAAAAATAATCTAGTATGCACTCCAATAAGTGATGTTCATCTGTCTCTGCAGATATATCAACTTTTCCCTTCTCCTTTTCCTTCGAGTGGCTCTAAATGATGTATGAAGTGCCAGGGTGAGCCTTCTGGAGAGACAAATGCCAATGACTCGCTCCAAAATGTCAAACATGACAGTCAGAGACATTCAATAATCATATCTGCCTGACCAATTCAGAGCCCTGCTCTTCAAACTATCGCTGATGTCTGGTGAGGCAAAGGCTGAGTTTATCTGCCTTGAGGTAACATATCTCTCTTTAGACAAGGCCAAAGGTAGCCACGCACAATCTGCAGTGCTAGGTTGAGTGGAAGAGGTCTTCCATCGCAGCATATAAATATAAAAAGTCAAGTCAGAAAGAATACCTACAAATGACCTTTTGTGTGATGCAATATTTACTATTTCAGTATAAAGTAAATATCAATGCTACACTGCATTACCATAACTGAGACATGTTATTTAAATGTAATCAAGTGTTTATAGCGGCAATCAGCAGTTAAAACAATAGCAAAGCGTCTCCCCACTCGTTTTAATAAAAAGCAGAGGAACGGGGTTGGAGAAATGTAACCACTATCAAATTTATAGACAGAGCTATGGATGCAAGGACTGACCATCCATGATAAACATTATAGTTTCAACCATGTTTTGAGGCTATACAGTGTTTGTTTGCATTTACTTTGTTTACAAACATTGGAGTAAAACAAGCTTAAATGTTGGGTTCTGATGGGGTATGACAGTTGAACTAAGCTAGTGAGGCATTTATAAGTTATATTCTTCAAGAATCAATGGGAACATTGATTTATAAGTCAAAAAACAGATGTAGCAACTGCTGATTGCCCCTTTAAACATATCATTTCACAAGAAACTTAATTCATGCAAGGGCCATTGCAAACTAATTGTCAATTTTCCAAAGTAATCTACAGTTCCACATTTTTAACCAAGAAGACCAAATGAAATGCAAATGATGAAAATGCTTTTTTAATTGTAAAACACATGTTTAGTAAGTACATTAATTCTTAGTCAATCACATTCTCTTGAAGACATCAACAAGTGGATTAAAGATTTAAGATTCACAAATGGTACCAATCAAATTTCACCACGCCGGCAATTTGGTTATCACCTGTATAATTTTGCTTTGTTGTCTTCAACTCCTAAAACTTTAGCATTTGAAATAAGGTGTCCAGTGGAGCTGCAGATTTCCTAGTACAGATTTACACATGTGTAACTTTACAGTAGAATCACAAAAATATAAGTGCCATAGACTTTTGAGAAATGTTACAGTAGTGTGCTTTCAATGCTGGATCAAGTGTCGCTTTTTTGTTTGGGTCCCTTCTGAATCCTTCATACAGTTGGTCAGGAAAGCCAGGCATCGCTTGGAGTACTCCTCTGGAAAGTCACGGAAATGGCTCACATGGGCAGGGGTTTTGAAGTCAAAACTTTCAACAGACACGCCTTTCTCCTTTAGAGCCTTGACCATGAGCTCAACATCACTGTTCCGAATCACTCGATCAGCTCTGGAGTACAGGTACAGCTGGGGCCAGGTAGGAGGGCACTCCCGGATGGCATCGTAGTGGTCCTTGTGGATGTACTTGGTCACAGGATATAGAACCACCCTAAGCAGGAAAACTGTTACAGCAAACAGTGCCAAGAGAACATACCTCAACATCACATTGATTTTGGGTCCCAGAGTGTCTGTAAGAGCCCGTAATGCCCCCCTCACATTTCCACTGCCTGGGGCACTGTCCACCACAGTTCCAACTATACATAGGGTGCTGAACTGTTTATGATTGTGCAAGAGCTCAACAATGTAGCGGTAAAGCATGAATCCCCCATTGCTAAACACATGGAAAAATATGGGACTGTTTTCCACTTCGTAATCATAGAGTATCTCAAGCAGTTTGTGGGCAGTGTTACTCAGCTCCTTGTAGCCAAAAGATTCAGAGATGAATACTGTCTTCAAGGGCGCTGTGTAGCAAATAGTGACACAACCCTGGAACAAAATGGGGGAAAGGTAAGTCACACATTAATAATGAAGTAGATTAATAATTCCTTGAAATGACAGGAAACATTAACCCCCACAATAATAGTTTAACTCCAACCTGTTCGTTATAAATGGAGCTGTACTTGGCAAGATGTTTGTCTCTGCAGCCAGCCCATCCCAACAGTATGACAACTGGTTCATTTGTTCCATGCCAGTGTCTATCTGAAAGGAGGGAAAAAAAAAACTATTCTCTGATTAGTAAGCTAGTTAGCTACTTAACCAGGACAATTAATTTAGCTAGCTAGCAAGCAGCCTTTGAGTTTGTCCAATTCAGCTGTCACTGAATTATTATGGACAAACCTGCCAGTGCCAACGTTGACTAAATAGCTCATACCATGGCTCTGGGTGACACTCAGGTGACAGCTAATTTAGCTAGATGCGTGTTGTTAGCTAGCGAGCTACCCTAGCAAAGCTATATCGACAACAAATTGCTCACCCGAGATCAATGCATCTGGAAACACAATGTTGTAGTCCATGCCATCATTTGCCATTTTGTATCCGGTTATAATCTCTGTTTCCCTTTTGCTATACGATTCATTTGGCTGATGTGTTAGCTGAACCTTTTTCGCAGGTTTACTCGCCGCCACTCGCTAGGAAAGTCAAAGGGTTGTAGTAGTTCGTTCATTGGTTCGCGTTCCCTTCACCAGACAGTCAGTTCCATGTTCCTCCATGAGATGGCGTACAATGTCCATATTTGAGTTTTCAAGCTTCTGTAGAAAAACAAATCGAATTTTTCACTCAGAATAACATGGGAATTATTTGACAACATTATGCAATCTGTGGAATAATAATTTAGTCAGTTATGACTTTATTTAATTGGAACAAAATCGATTCACCAAATTATGTGATTAGTGTTGTAGTAGAGTGATATGTGAAATAACTGTAAATTAGAGTCAATGCATAGTAGAGGGAAATGAGTATTCACAGCTGGTCAAATTATTATATACTTTCAAACTACTATCAATATTAGAGCTAACGCAGTAGATAATAAAATACCGTACATTACACACCACTCCATCATAAACAAAAACAGTGTCGCATGCTCGTCCCTGAATGGAAGCTTCAGCTGTCAATCTGGACGTTAAAAGGCGGAGGAGGGCACTTAAGTGGGAGTGTTGAAGGAGCCAGCCAACACTGCGCAGCAGAGCTGTCAAATGGTTGAAATATCTAACCACCGCAGACGGCAATTGTGTCTTACTAATGAGAAAACAAAATGCCACATAAGGGGGACTGTGCGTTTACGTTTTGAGGTCAGCTATAATTCGTGTAGTTAGCTAGAGTTACTTCGGCGTTGGCTGCATAACTTCTCGTTTGTTAGCAAACTGGAGTGGCTAACGTTAGCTAGCCTCTCGTCTTGTTTGGACTGTTGACAAACTAAACTAGCTATCTAGCTAGACCAGCGAGCTAGCCAACTAACCACAATAAAGTTAGCCAGCTAGATACTCTACTAGCTCGTGCTCTCTTGTGCATGGTGAGTAGATCAAATAGCCTGTAAGTTATTATTACAATGAGATGTAACTGAGTTTGGCCTGTTATTTCATCTAGTTGTTGAAGAGTCCATCATCTCATCGTCGTCTTAATGACAAACGGCAAGGTAAGAACTCTTGATAATTCTGCCACTGCTGCCAGCATGCGAAGTTTGCTAGCTAATTTAGCAAGCTCGTTAGTTAACGAAGCCAGCCTCTCAAATTAGCTAACTGTAATGTGACCATTTAGTAACTAACTAGACAAGAATTTGGTCAGCATATTGTATCCAAGCTCAATATATCTTAGTTATTACTAGGTTATAGATTGATTACAGATCAGGAGAAACTGGGCCCTCCCCTATGTCTATGAACTAGACTGGGTCATTATTTAAAATCTCAGGAATGTCATGTATGTTATTGCTGCCTCTGATATCCACCCTTTACAACAGATTGGGCTCAGATAGTGAGACTAAGAATAGCTGTTTTGGTGATTGCAATCCGTTGACTAGCTATTTCACAACAGAAACCTAACCAGTGCATTCTGTTTTCTACCCTCATCCACTCATCATCCCTCTTTTTCCTGGGGATTATCAATCTTGCACTTCCTCATAACCAGCTGACCCTCCTGTTCGGTTGATTTACAATAAACACCTTTTATTATAGCCCATTTACACAGCTATATAAAGCAAAAAAACATTGCCTCAGGGGACCACAGGGATGTCCCATCTGTTTTTTTATTAGCGGCCCAGCCCTCTGTACCAATTCCTCTGTTAAAATTCCTCCACTTTTCCTTACAGTCACTTATAGTTGAGTCTGAGATTTATCACTTTGGAAGCATGCATTATGTCCACACAGGCCTTATTGTTTTCTCACCAGCTATGACATGTAGGCTACTGCTGAGATGCTAGTGAGGGAAGTTAGTGTTTAGACTGGAGAAATCCCTCTTTGCCTGTATACAGTAGGCGCAATGTGGCTGTGGGAGGGTTGAAATGACATCCGTTATTTATGTTGTGTTTCTGCTTTGAATGAAGGGAAATGTATCTTCTTTTTTTTACCCAGACAATGCCTAGCAGCAATTGAAATGAAAGAACTACCTTGTATGTTCTACCCTCATTCTGCTTCTGAAAAGCTGATTGTTTCAAGTTGCTATTTTACTCATTCTTGGCAGTGGGTGTTTGATCATTGTCATACAATTGCTAAATGGCAAAGATGCTTTTAGTAGTAGAGGAGGATAACATCAGCAAAAAGATCCCCGAACTAGTCCAGTAACTTTGGAGGGTTTAATTTGATTTCAGTTGTTTTCATTTGGGATTGGATGGGAATCTCGCAAGAGGCTGAATTAAAAATAAATAGCATTATTTTCCCAGAGTTTAATAGCTCCTCTCTAGTGAAGTCTCTAACTCAAGAAAAGGGGAGGACAGCAGAATAATCCAGGGACATCGCCTAGTTACAACCAGCCCTTTGAGTAAACTCAATAGACCTGTGCATGCTGTGAAAATCAGGGGTCCTGAATAATTTAAATCAAAGGGCTGCTTCCTATGATCATTACTATGGGGTTCTTATGTCTCCTTCTGTTCCTGTTCATGGCTCCCTGGTTTGTTTTGGATCTCAGTTTTGGACTTTGGCGTTATCTTGGCTTAATCTCATATAATTGGAAAATCAATCCCTATTAGAGCCATTATTTGTGAACTTGTCAGACGAGAGGCGGGGTAGGACCCCTGTCGTGTGTGTCTAAGAAGATTGACCTTATCTAATGTAATGTTTTTGTCATTCTTAATTGTTGGGAAAAAATGGAGGAAATGTCAGAGGAATGTGATAAATAGATTAGGCTCATTATCCCCCTCATGACAACACAACCATGTTCTGTTTAAATTAATGGGGATAAGATCACACACACACCACACACGCTTATGAGTTAAAATACTTTAGGGGTACATACATCACCATTTTTTCCATAGAGATGCTATGGATAACAGCTGAAACTTTAAATATTTTTGTGTTTTCTGGCTGGTCATCCACAGCCTGTGAACCATACGCTTTGTATTGTGTATTCTGAACTACAGAGAATTATTAGTAGCTGGCACCCAAACACACCTTTTCCTCAGTCTGCCAGCTGAGATAGTATTTTTGTGTTTCTTTCCCCTTAGGGCAGTAAAGAGTTGCAAAGGAGTTGTCGAAAATGTGAAACCTTTATCGAGGAGTCCCTCACAGAGTTCACATTGAAGAAGAGGCAATGATGGATCGGAACAAGCGCAACTCCATTGCCGGCTTCCCCTCCATGAGGCCTGACCGTCTCGATGACCTGGATGGTGGAGGGGAATGGGCCCCGTCTCAGGTGGGAAGAGTGTGCCCCTCGTCCTACCGTGCCCTCATCAGTGCCTTCTCCTGCCTGACGCGCCTTGATGACTTCATTTGCGAGTGGATCGGCTCTGGCTTCTTCTCAGAGGTCTACAGGGTGAGTTTGTAATGCTTGACCTGAAATGCAAGAGGTTTATGCCTGGTAGGTGTGGTTGTCTGAGGACAGCTAATTAATTCATATCAACACACAGTCACCTCCAAAATGATTGGTACCCTTGATAAAGATGATAAAAAAGACTATAAAATAAATAACGCAAATACCGAGCTATGTTGTATGCTAATAAAAGAAAATTGCTCAGAGAAAGAGATTTTGTACAACAAAAAAATCTAAAAGATTATTGGCATCCCTAAAGATTATTATAAAAACAATCAAACAATGTTAAATCTGCATTAACATTCTACTTTTTTAAGTGAACCTAAGCTTAACCCAGTAAGACCTACAGTTGCAAAAATGCAACATGTCCTAAATTGCATCCTGTATCGGTCCTAAAATAAAAAAATAATGTCAAACAATACATAGGCTGTTTGCACAGGCAGACACTTATTTTTTTTTTTTTTTCACTAATTGGTCTTTTGACCAATCAGATCAACTCTGAAAAAGATCTGATGTGAAAAGATCTGATATGATTGGTCAAAAGACGAATTAGTGGAAAAAATGGGCTGAAAATTCGAAATTTGGTTGTGCATCAGCAGTTTTTCTCTTATGTCAGTCACTTAGCCCATGTCAGCAACAACAACAAAATTAGATTGGTAAATTAGTCTAGCCAGCCATCTAAACTTGTAGTAATCATGGTAAAATTATTGACCGGGGGGCAAATAGATTTTGTTAGTCACTCTCACTCAGATATCATATAAATAAACTGCAAACATTTCTCTCCGCCCCATTGGCTAAATGTGTAGAATTGCAGCAAACTTGCTTTAAAACTGTCACATTGTCTCTAAGCCCATGGCAAAATGTGTAGAATTGCAGGAAATCAACTCTAAAACCTTGCAACAACATTTCCCTTAGGACCCCCAACAGGCTAGGGCTGGCTCAGACTGCATGTGTGTGTATGGATGTGGGTATGCAGACCAGCGAGCCACTGCAGCCCTTGATGATGAGTTCACATTTTTTGTGGCCCCCACCCCCATCAAAGCTGCCCATCCCTGCTGTAAAGCAATGGTGTGTCATTTCATTGCACCTATCCGGTGTGTGACAGACACACACCGGATTACTTAGAAACCTATGATCTCATACACTGAGTTCAGCCCTCATTCTATTATTAAACATGTTAGTGGTGCGCAATACAGTTAGCTAATACATTGACTTCTGTGCAGAGTAGGAAAACCCTGCACCTCCCTCCAAACCACCCAGATATGTTATGTTATGGACCAGCCCCCATTGAGGTCAGACAGGCCCTTAGAGCATGCAGATACTCATGTGGCCTCTCCCTATTACATTGATCCATTCTCTCACAATAGACTGATTTGGGACGTGCGAAAAGCCCTTCTATATTTCCATGTCGTTGTGGTTACGACTCGGAGAGCTCCCTCTGAAGAGGTTTATTGATGGGACTGGTAGTTAGGCTACAATGGCTCTCGGGTAAGTGCTGTATCGTCAATTACACTAACTCAACCGGACAGTTGGTACTTGCACAGAGATGGCTGTTGAAGTCTGATGTTCAAGTCCTTAACTTGAACTCAAAACATCAGTAAACTGCCTACATTCACTTTTGTTGTAACTCACGTTTTCATTTCCTCCACCCTTTCAATACAATTAGGTGTAGGCTATAGAATTCAGCCCTGCCTACTGAAGTCAGTCTGAGTATTCTATTTTTGCTTGCACAAATACCACAATAATGTCAGCACCCACCCATGTCCCTGTCTTGCATCTTAGTCATACATACAGATGGAACTGAAATAGAATGCTGAGCAGTTTGCATATCTAATAGGAAATGATAACCTCGTTTTTAATTGAAAGAAGTGTTGCTAGGTGTTGAGCCATGCTTCACAGTGTAGGCTAATGCCTGCCTCTGAGCATGGCCACAGCAGTCTGCCTTGGGACCGCTCATTCACTGCTCATTGAATTCAATGGGTTAATGCACACCACTCACACAGGACCAATCACTGACTTGGTGGGGGAAGGGCAACATATAGACTCCTGCCCCAGTCTGTCTGAGGGGAAGTAATTACACAATGTATTTTAGGGATGGAATGCCCATCCAACCTCAACATGACTGGGGCCTGCTGCCCTACAAGTATTCCTCCTGTTGAACATATGCTAAATAAATAGCTTCCTCCATTCACCCGAACGCTCACCCATGTTTTAAACGTTGTTGTTTGATCCTTGGGGCTATTATATTGTTATAGCTTCAGCTGTTTCCAGTCTTTTCCACTCGAGATGCAATGAGGACAGGAACTGGCTCAAGTGATGACTTCGGCTTTATTAGTGCAACGATATTTACCCTCATTGCTTGTCAGTTGTTTGATTTGTCTCACTGACATGAGAGTCATGAGAGTTCCATATCTGTCTAAGCAAGGGGACTATTGATCTACATTGCTTTGAAAATGCATGAAATCAATGGAATGAGCTGTTTCTTAGACTGTGTCATGTTAACATGGCTAGGTATTGAGGAGTAGCTGGAGAGACAGATTGGAGCTGCAGGGTTTTGCTGGGGCAGCCTATGGGTCTTTTTAAGCCAGGCTGTTCTCTTTTCTCTCCTGGTGGGGAAGGAGAGTGTGTGTGTGTGGGGGGGGGGGGGTTCTAGAGAAGACCATCTGCTGCCTGCTCCTCTCCTACAGGGAAGAGGAAGACTAGCTCCTCCTTTGTACTTGAACTTCAAGAGTGGCTAAAGAAGCATTAGTCACAGGAGAGACTCATCCAAATGCTATATAAGGCCTAGATCGTTCCTCTTCCTTTTTCTGTACCTCAAACCTTTTATATCCTCTCTCCAACTGTGTTGATATACCACTAATATCTATAGGAAAGGGGGATCATAGTCATTAAGAAAAGAACTGAAAGTATAACTATATGCATTGTATCTGTTATTGTACTTGCAGACTTTGACCTGAGTGGATCGATTTAGTATATTCTTAGTCACTGTTGGTTTCAATGTCTTAATATTTCAGCTGGAGGAAGTGAGCAGTAGCAGATGAAGCTCACCATTTTCTCACCCTGATGCATAACTTCCTGTGGTTATGGCCCTCTGAGAAAGCAAATCGATCCAACCTTAAGCTTAGGGATATACAGAGAGACTTCTGTATTTTTATAGGTGTTAGTCTATGTATTCTCTGCCAAAGCATAGCCTACATTTTCTTAGCCTCAGCTCATTGTTCTTTCTAGTGCACCACTGTGGAATACAATCAGCCACTCATCTTTGATCACATCAGAGATAATGCTGCAAGGAAGGCAAGTGACAGTAGAAAGGCCTGCTGACTCCATGTACAGTTGAAGTCGGAAGTTTACATACACTTAGGTTGGAGTCATTAAAACTCGTTTTTCAACCACTCCAGAAATTTCTTGTTAACAAACTATAGTTTTGGCAAGTCAGTTAGGACATCTACTTTGTGCATGACACAAGTAATTTTTCCAACAATTGTTTACAGACAGATTATTTCACTTATATTTCACTGTATCACAATTCCAGTGGATCAGAAGTTTACATACACTAAGTTGACTGTGCCTTTTAAACAGCTTGGAAAATTCCAGAAAATGATGTCATGGCTTTAGAAGCTTCTGATAAGCTAATTGACATAATTTGAGTCAATTGGAGGTGTACCTGTGGATGTATTTCAAGGCCTTCCTTCAAACTCAGTGCCTCTTTGCTTGACATCATGGGAAAATCAAAATAAATCAGCCAAGACCTCAGACATTTCTTTTGTAGACCTACACAAATCCTGTTCATCCTTGGGAGCAATTTCCAAACGCCTGAAGGTACCACGTTCATCTGTACAAACAATAGTATAGTACGCAAGTATAAATACCATGGGACCACGTAGCCGTCATACCGCTTAGGAAGGAGACTCATTCTGTCTCCTAGAGATGAACGTACTTTGGTTCCAAAAGTGCAAATCAATCCCAGAACAACAACAAATGACCTTGTGAAGATGCTGGAGGAAAGAGGTACAAAAGTATCTATATCCACGGTAAAACGAGTCCTATATCGATATAACCTGAAAGGCCGCTCAGCAATGAAGAAGACACTGCTCCAAAACCGCCATAAAAAAGCCAGACTACGGTTTGCAACTGCACATGGGGACAAAGATCGTACTTTTTGGAGAAATGTGCTCTGGTCTGATGAAACAAAAATAGAACTGTTTGGCCATAATGACCATTGATATGTTTGGAGGAAAAAGGTGGACAATTGCAAGCCGAAGAACACTATCCCAACCGTGAAGCACGGGGGTGGCAGCATCATGCTGTGGGGGTGCTTTGCTGCAGGAGGGACTGGTGCACTTCACGAAATAGATGGCATCATGAGGAAGGAAAATTATGTGGATATATTGAAGCAACATCTCAAGACATCAGTCAGGAAGTTAAAGCTTGGTCGCAAATGGGTCTTCCAAATGGACAATGACCCCAAGCATACTTCCAAAGTTGTGGCAAAATGGCTTCAATCCTATAGAACATTTGTGGGCAGAACTGAAACAGCGTGTGCGAGCAAGGAGGCTTACAAACCTGACTCAGTTACACCAACTCTGTCAGGAGGAATGGGCCAAAATTCACCCAACTTATTGTGGGAAGCTTGTGGAAGGCTACCGGAAACGTTTGACCCAAGTTAAACAATTTAAAGGTAATGCTACCAAATACTAATTGAGTGTATGTAAACTTCTGACCCACTGGGAATGTGATGAAAGAAATAAAAGCTGAAATAAATCATTCTCTCTACTATTATTCTGACATTTCACATTCTTAAAATAAAGTGGTGATCCTAACTGACCTGACCTAAGACAGGGAATTTTTACTAGGATTAAATTCAGGAATTATGAAAAACTGAGTTTAAATGTATTTGGCTAAGGTGTATGTAAACTTCCGACTTCAACTGTAGCTATGGTTCTGGAAAGATACGTCTTGATTCATTTTGCTGCAGGGGTAGAGCAAGCCATGCTCCATGATCTTGGAATATTGATCATGTTTAGAGAAAAGTGTCCCCATGAGAAGGGAATATTGGCTAAGGGAACTGTATGGTTATAGAGAAGTGTTCATTTTCAGTGTAACTGCCTAGATATCGCCTAAATGACCGGATTGTTGTGTTTGTTGTAGGTGCAACACAGAGTGTCGGGCCAGGTGATGGCTCTGAAGATGAACAAACTGAGCAGTAATCGAGCCAACATGCTGAGAGAGGTCCAACTGATGAACAGACTGTCCCATCCTAATATCCTCCGGTGAGCTCCAGGAAACAAAACGCCTGTCTACCGCTAACTATATTCTGCATAGTTTTTCTTGGGCCCACCATCATCATCATCATCATCATCATCATCATTTTTTGTATAGTTTGAATATCAATCTGTCCATTGAGGAAACATTGAAATATAATGCCTTATGCAGTTTTATTCAATGGTGTTGAATTAATTATTGTTCAGTTGCTGATTGAATTACCCCAGCATAAAAAAAAAAGTAAAAATTTTAATAATCTCAAGGGGATATAAAAACAAAAATGGGTAAAATACAGGGCTAGCAAAGTTCAGTTATGGTGCCATATTCATAAATAGGCTTATTTTTTTACGGACTCAATATCACAGTCATTTTTGAACCCTTCATCTTTTAAAGAGACTTGGATCTGTAGCTTTGTGTCAAAATGACATAAGCCTCCTCTCCTTTGTAATGGAATCAGTGGGGTGACCTTGATCGCCCCTATTCCACAGAAAGCAGGTCAGAAACCTATTAACAATGGATTTTCTGGAACGACATCCTGAGTTTGAATTTCATTGACATGCACGCCCTTTCCTTTTTCACTTTCTTCTCACCAAGGCTGTTTATTTTCGTATAGCGTTGTGAGCCTGCACAAAGTATTTGACCAAACCCATCACGATGGAACACATTTCTTTGGATACATAATTGTATGACCATGTTTTATGTTGTCGTGGACAATACAATTTAACTATATCTAATCTGTGAATTTGATATCTTCATGGATTAGGCTGACCGAAGCTTTGCATGATCCTTGAGGTTGTTCAAGTTTCTCTGTGATTTCTGCCATTCTCAACACCCAATGTGTCTCTTTACTGAATTATATTCTACAGAGCTCACATTCTGCTGTAGGTGGTGGGTAGGAAAGAGAGACAGTCTGTATGTGCTGTGGTACAATCACAGCTTTGTTGCAGCTAGTTCTGTGGGGGTGGGCAGACGAGCATTCTGAGGGGGTCTTTGTCTGAGAAACCCTTCGAGGACGCACCAAGTCTCACGTTTATTGGGTCATAACTCTAGGGGCTCCAACACTCGCTGTGCATACAGCCTGGCTATTGATACAGGCAATTTGTGTCATTTAGAAAAAACTGACTTGACTGTGACTCCAGCCTGTTAAGATTTGTAAGCAGTACCTCAGGAAAAGAGGGAAAAGAGATGGAATGCAGGTCAAGAGCGTGAGCCTTGTTTTCCCCTCTGAAAATTACATTCTTGTTTGCACCTCTTGTTGGGTCTTGTCTTGCAGCCCACCAGTGCAGAAATATTTAACAATATCCACGCCAAGAGCATTGTCATTTTTCTTTCTAAAGGACTATGCTGGCCAGCTTATGACTTTTTGTACTAGCGAGGCTGCATTTACACAGGCAGCCCAATTCTGATCTTATTTCAACTAATTGGTCGGTCTTTTGACCAATCACATCAGCTCTTTTTCAGACCTGATCTAATTGGTCCAAAGACCAAAATGATCGGAGTTGGGCTGCCTGTGCAAACACAGCCATATATAGGCCCACTCAAATGTTTTATTCTGGACCCCATAGCTTAGCTTTGTCATGTCAATATAGATCAAGATTCTAAAATAAATTGGCAACGTGAGATTAGCACAACAGGAAATACACTACCGTTCAAAGGTTTGGGGTCACTTAGAAATTTCCACAAATAATTGTCCATTAAAATAACATCAAATTGATCAGAAATACAGTGTAGACGTTGTTAATGTTGTAAATGGCTATTGCAGCTGGAAACGGCTGATTTTTAATGGAATATCTACATAGGCGTACAGAGGCCCATTATCAGCAACCATCAGTCCTGTGTTCCAATGGCACGTTGTGTTTGCTAATCCAAGTTTATCATTTTAAAAGGCTAATTGATCATTAGAAAACCCTTTTGCAATTGTGTTAGCACAGCTGAAAACTATTGTGCTGAAAGAAGCAATAAAACTGGCCTTCTTGAGACTAGTTGAGTATCTGGAGCATCAGCAATTGTGGGTTCGATTACAGAATCAAAATGGCCAGAAACAAATAATTTTCTTCTGAAACTCATCAGTCTATTCTTGTTCTGAGAAATGAAGGCTATTCCATGTGAGAAATTGCCAAGAAACTGAAGATCTCGTACTCCCTTCACAGAACCGCGCAAACTGGCTCTAACCAGAGTAGAAAAAGGACAACTGAGCAAGAGGACAAATACATTAGTGTCTAGTTTGAGAAACAGACGCCTCACAAGTCCTCAACTGGCAGCTGCATTAAATAGTACCCGCAAGACACCAGTCTCAACGTCAACAGTGAAGAGGCGACTTCGGGATGCTGAGGTTCTAGGCAGAGTTGCAAAGAAAAAGCCATATCTCAGACTGGCCAATAAAAATAAAATATTAAGATGGGCAAAATAACACAGACACTGGACAGAGGAAGATTGGAAAAAAGTGTTATGGACAGAATAATTGAAGTTTTAGGTGTTCAGATCACAAAGAACATTTGTGAGACGTAGACCAAATGAAAAGATGCTGGAGGAGTGCTTGATGCCATCTGTCAAGCATGGTGGAGGCAATGTGATGGTCTGGGGGTGCTTTGGTGGTGGTAAAGTGTGAGATTTGTACAGGGTAAAAGGGATCTTGAAGAAGGAAGGCTATCACTCCATTTTGCAACGCCATGCCATACCCTGTGGACGGCGCTTGATTGGAGCCAATTTCTTCCTACAACAGGACAATGACCCAAAGCACAGCTCCAAACTATGCAATAACTATTTAGGGAAGAAGCAGTCAACTGGTATTCTGTCTATAATGGAGTGGCCAGCACAGTCACCGGATCTCAACCCTATTGAGCTGTTGTGGGAGCAGCTTGACCGTATGGTACATAAGAAGTGCCCATCAAGCCAATCCAACTTGTGGGAGGTGTTTCAGGAAGCATGGGGTGAAATCTCTTCAGATTACCTCAACAAATTGACAACTAGAATGCCAAAGGTCTTCAAGGCTGTAATTGCTGCAAATGGAGGATTCATTGATGAAAGTAAAGTTTGAAGGACACAATTATTATTTCAATTAAAAATCATTATTTCTAACCTTGTCAATGACTACATTTCCTATTCATTTTGCTATATTTTCTATTCAAACTAATTTCATGTATGTTTTCATGGAAAACAAGGAAATTGCTAAGTGACCCCAAACCTTTGAATGGTAGTGTATGTGTCCACCACATGTTTCTCTGTGGTAGTTACATGGAAACATAACCCTTTTTTTTTTTTTTCTCTGTTTTTTCTTCCTCTAGGTTCATGGGTGTGTGTGTTCAGGAAGGCCAGCTCCATGCTCTGACTGAGGTAAGAGGGACCACTGTTCTCCTTTGTGACTCTGTAGCTCAATTGGTAGAGCATGGCGCTTGTAACGCCAGGGTAGTGGGTTCGATCCCCGGGACCACCCATACGTAAAAATGTATGCAAACATGACTGTAAGTCGCTTTGGATAAAAGCGTCTGCTAAATGGCTTATTATTATTATTATTATTATTATTATTATTATTATTATTATTATTATTATTACTTACAGCCTCCTATAGATAGCCTACACCTGAGAAACCTGACTGTGCCACTGGCTGTCATGTTTCAGGTTGGGACGTTGAGACACTGTCTGTTTTCTTATTAAGTTTTTCATCCACGCTATAATAGAATGTGATTCTAGAAACATGATGGGTCCTCTAGCATCAGTATAGGCCTAGATGCATTTTACTTCTAATGTAGCTTATACTGTCATATTATTCAATGAGTCACGTTGCAGTACAGTCAGTTTGATGTTATATTACATGAGTACGTCTCAGATAAGTATAACCCTCTAAAAGGTGACCTCCTTGCAGTGTGAATATAATGAAAAGGTGTAAGTGTTTGACTGCGTGCTCAACCAAGTCTTTGTCAGGGGTTTTTCTCAGGTGAACATTGACACATCACCCAGTACAGGAACCTGTAATTGAAAGAACCTTGTGTTCACCTGAAGGCACAGTTTACATGTGCGCAAATAAAGCTGTGTGTGTTGATGTTCTCAATGAGAAGCCAGGGGATGGGTTCCATTATTGTTTTCAAGCTCAACTTATTTTTAACCTGTGTGGTGTGCTCTCTTGTTGTAATCCAAATAGATAACCTTGTGCTAATGATTAGCGTTGATTAGTTAGGGAAAAGCTTTACGACTGACTGCCACATCACATTCACCCAAGCACTTGTGTGAAGTGAATGATAGCAGGATGTTATCCAATATGTGGATCCATGGAGATGGGGAGGGAGGGAGGGAAATGTCTCTGCTGGCGCGCTCGCAGTTTCTCGGTTCTGCTCACCCCACCCCCAGTCTCTTGGGCTTTGATGTCAGCAGCCTCAAGCCACAGGCTGTGAATACTGAAAACACTGCATCATGGGGATATGTTTTGGAGCTACTGCTGTGTTATCAGAACTAGCAGCTAGCTACCAGTGCTGTTTGCTCTGACTGGATCCTGACCTTAGCGACGGGCCTGACAGACCTCCATGGTAGGAAATGAAGAGTCAAGTTACTGTGCAACCACAGGCTTAGAGATACAATCAGTCGTCCGTATAAAGCTCCTTGGCCTCCGCCGGCCCCGCCATGGCCCGTTGGGTTGGCACAGTAACCGCTGCACTGCTTTCCCACTGCCTGATAGATCTAGGCTACACATTAGGCAAATACCGATTAGGACCATTATAATCTGGGTAATCCATGACCCACTTGGGGATTACACCATTATTTGAAGATGCTCACAGTGGTCACGAGACAATTAATTCCCATTTTCTTTCCATCTTTCTTAGCTTTTCTTTAGTTCGAGGAAAGTTTCCTCAGCTGGTCGATATTATCAGTTGAGAAATTCTAAGAATAGCATCCGTGTAGATGTGTTACTCCATGTTAAGACATTTCAACGTCTTGGGTTTTTCCCCCTCTTCTCCTGTTGTCCACTGCTTCTGCTGTCTTTGATCTGTGATCACGTGTCAATGGCCTTGCACTCCCTTCTCCGGGTTACGGTGTCAGGGATTGGGGTGGAGGTGAGGTGAGGTGATGTTGCCTCATAACCTAAAATGGGCCTCCCTGTGTGCCTAACTTTGTCCTACGCTCCTTCGCTCACTCCTCTGATCTGGAGACTCTCGTCTCTAAATCTACTGAGTTCATGGAGTGCATCATGTCCACACTGACCGATTGGCAGCAGGATTTGTCTGGGCTTTACCCCTGTGTAGGGGAGGCTCCTAGTGGAGCGCTAGGCTGGCAGACGACAGATGCAGTGGGGCTACAGAGGAATTTGTAAGGTAAAGCCGACGTAATCCTCTGGTTTGGGAATGGTCTGCAGGGCAGGGGGAGGGAAGACAGAGGAGGTAGTGTAGAGAGCCTTACAGCGTGGGGGGCTTTTAGTGCCTAAACTTAGACCCATGGACATGCACATCCAACACACTTGAAGTTCATTTGTTTCTCTGGTATCATATGCATATCCTGTGGTAAACTATAGGCCTACCTGTACAGTATATTGTCTAGGTTGACTTATTATTAGGCTTACTACAAACAGTCTACCTGAACAAAGATAGAAGACTGAAGCACAAGTCAAAAGTGAGTGACGTTGTAACCTCTTCACTTTGGGCAGACTCAATTCTGCTCACTAATCCCATTAAAAGGTATAGGCTATAGGCTGTGTTCATATTTCGTGATCATTACAGTTCCAGCTGTGTGAAGACAGACACGTTTGAGTAATGTTAACTTTCCTAAGGCATCAATGAAGTCATTGTGACAGTTTGCCAAGAAAACTAAAACACACCAGTCTAGAACCACTGGTAAGGCCCAGAGAAATTAGGTCAGTCAAGGGACCTGTGTCTTACTCTCTACATTACTCTTGTCTACTTTCATTTCTCTCTGTAATTAATTGTCACGTTATTTATTGGATGTGGTGAGGCATTCTACAGCACTTGTCATATAGTAGTTCTGTGTACGGGACAGCCAAGCCTGTCACGATTAAAGCTGACATGCACAACGTAAAAGAGAGCTACTTTCTAGCAGATTCCCACTTCACTTCGTTTTCCCTGCACGCAGGCAATCCCGTCTGTGTCACTGTCATTGTCCCCAACTGTGCCTGGCATTAGATTGATGCTATGTTTAGAGCGCTCAGAGTAACTCAATTGAGTTCTTTGACCGGTCTTCCTGAATGGAATGGAGTGGTGTGTAGAGTAGCCTCAAATGACCGACAGGATGCTGTAACAATGACTTTACTTATAGTGCAGTACCTTATCTCTACCTCATATAAAGTACATACAGTAGGCTTATATATGGGAATTGAATTCAAGACAATGTGCATTTAGGCCTATTCGTAATGTGTACTTTGTACTGAAGTCTAATTTTAAACGTGAGCATGTTTTCCCTCCCTCTCTACCTTTCTGCAGTACATCAATGGTGGGAACCTGGAGCAGCTGTTGGACAGCAACAAGCCTCTGAGCTGGGCTACCAGGCTCAAGCTGGCCTGTGAGATCGCCAATGGACTGGGCTACCTGCACTCCAAAGGCATCTTCCACCGGGACCTCACCTCCAAAGTGGGTGGCTGTTAACTGTGGATGGATGCGTCCGAAATGCACTATATATATAGGGAATAGGTTGCCATTTCAGATGCACCTGTGTCTTCTTTCTACAACAGAGATAAGAATCATCGATCTAGTCCGCTTTAAATACAGCAACGTGTGCTTCAGTTTCTGTTCTTCAAACCTTGGGCGTTGGAAACTGTTTTTCCGCAGAGTACATTGTTATTGTAAGATGTGATTATCTGGCTAATTCGGCTTGTACTTCGGGTTGAAACACATGGGGCTTGCAAGGTGTAAACCTCTTGAGTTGGATCTAATTTACACACTTTGTTCGGTAGCTACAGTGGGGAAAAGTATTTAGTCAGCCACCAATTGTGCAAGTTCTCCCACTTAAAAAGATGAGAGAGGCCTGTAATTTTCATCATAGGTACACGTCAACTATGACAGACAAATTGAGAAAAAGAATTCCAGAAAATCACATTGTAGGATTTTTTATGAATTTATTTGCAAATTATGGTGGAAAATAAGTATTTGGTCACCTACAAACAAGCAAGATTTCTGGCTCTCACAGACCTGTAACTTCTTCTTTAAGAGGCTCCTCTGTCCTCCACTCGTTACCTGTATTAATGGCACCTGTTTGAACTTGTTATCAGTATAAAAGACACCTGTCCACAACCTCAAACAGTCACACTCCAAACTCCACTATGGCCAAGACCAAAGAGATGTCAAAGGACACCAGAAACAAAATTGTAGACCTGCACCAGGCTGGGAAGACTGAATCTGCAATAGGTAAGCAGCTTGGTTTGAAGAAATCAACTGTGGGAGCAATTATTAGGAAATGGAAGACATACAAGACCACTGATAATCTCCCTCGATCTGGGGCTCCACGCAAGATCTCACCCCGTGGGGTCAAAATGATCACAAGAACGGTGAGCAAAAATCCCAGAACCACACGGGGGGACCTAGTGAATGACCTGCAGAGAGCTGGGACCAAAGTAACAAAGCCTACCATCAGTAATACACTATGCCGCCAGGGACTCAAATCCTGCAGTGCCAGACGTGTCCCCCTGCTTAAGCCAGTACATGTCCAGGCCCGTCTGAAGTTTGCTAGAGTGCATTTGGATGATCCAGAAGAGGATTGGGAGAATGTCATATGGTCAGATGAAACCAAAATAGAACTTTTTGGTAAAAACTCAACTCGTCGTGTTTGGAGGACAAAGAATGCTGAGTTGCATCCAAAGAACACCATACCTACTGTGAAGCATGGGGGTGGAAACATCATGCTTTGGGGCTGTTTTTCTGCAAAGGGACCAGGACGACTGATCCGTGTAAAGGAAAGAATGAATGGGGCCATGTATCGTGAGATTTTGAGTGAAAACCTCCTTCCATCAGCAAGGGCATTGAAGATGAAACGTGGCTGGGTCTTTCAGCATGACAATGATCCCAAACACACCGCCCGGGCAACGAAGGAGTGGCTTCGTAAGAAGCATTTCAAGGTCCTGGAGTGGCCTAGCCAGTCTCCAGATCTCAACCCCATAGAAAATCTTTGGAGGGAGTTGAAAGTCTGTGTTGCCCAGCGACCGCCCCAAAACATCACTGCTCTAGAGGAGATCTGCATGGAGGAATGGGCCAAAATACCAGCAACAGTGTGTGAAAACCTTGTGAAGACTTACAGAAAACGTTTGACCTGTGTCATTGCCAACAAAGGGTATATAACAAAGTATTGAGAAACTTTTGTTATTGACCAAATACTTATTTTCCACCATAATTTGCAAATAAATTCATAAAAAATCCTACAATGTGATTTTCTGGAGAGAAAAAAATCTCATTTTGTCTGTCATAGTTGACGTGTACCTATGATGAAAATTACAGGCGTCTCATCTTTTTAAGTGGGAGAACTTGCACAATTGGTGGCTGACTAAATACTTTTTTTCCCCACTGTATGTGATTCAGTTCATTTCTGATTCAGTTTAAGTATGACTGATTGAGCATTATCTCTGAAACATCCCATTTTCTCCAGACATTTTTGTCATTTTAGAAGCTAATGATGGAATTTATGCTCACTGTTTATCCTCAGAATTGCCTGATCAAGTCTGACGAAAACGGCTACACAGCAGTGGTTGGTGACTTTGGTCTTGCTGAGAAGATTCCCAACCAGGAGTAAGTCATTTCCACAGAAACGCTTATTTATCAAACACGATCCATGACATGATAAGATCAAGACTGAAATTGAATCCCACAGTAAAATATATATAAATATACTGCTCAAATAAATAAAGGGAACACTTAAACAACACATCCTAGATCTGAATGAATGAAATAATCTTATTAAATACTTTTTTCTTTACATAGTTGAATGTGCTGACAACAAAATCACACAAAAATGTATCAATGGAAATCAAATGTATCAACCCATGGAGGTCTGGATTTGGAGTCACCCTCAAAATTAAAGTGGAAAACCACACTACAGGCTGATCCAACTTTGATGTAATGTCCTTAAAACAAGTCAAAATGAGGCTCAGTAGTGTGTGTGGCCTCCACGTGCCTGTATGACCTCCCTACAACGCCTGGGCATGCTCCTGATGAGGTGGCGGATGGTCTCCTGAGGGATCTCCTCCCAGACCTGGACTAAAGCATTCGCCAACTCCTGGACAGTCTGTGGTGCAACGTGGCGTTGGTGGATGGAGCGAGACATGATGTCCCAGATGTGCTCAATTGGATTCAGGTCTGGGCAACGGGCGGGCCAGTCCATAGCATCAATGCCTTCCTCTTGCAGGAACTACTGACACACTCCAGCCACATGAGGTCTTGCATTAGGAGGAACCCAGGGCCAACCACACCAGCATACAAGGGGTCTGAGGATCTCATCTCGGTACCTAATGGCAGTCAGGCTACCTCTGGCGAGCAGATGGAGAAATGAAAAATAAATGCCACCCCACACCATGACTGACCCACCGCCAAACCGGTCATGCTGGAGGATGTTGCAGGCAGCAGAACGTTCTCCACGGCGTCTCCAGACTCTGTCACGTCTGTCACATGTGCTTAGTGTGAACCTGCTTTCATCTGTGAAGAGCACAGGGCGCCAGTGGCAAATTTGCCAATCTTGGTGTTCTCTGGTAAATGCCAAACGTCCTGCACGGTGTTGGGCTGTCATTTTGCAGGGCTCTGGCAGTGCTCCTCCTGCTCCTCCTTGCACAAAGGTGGAGGTAGCAGTCCTGCTGCTGGGTTGTTGCCCTCCTACGGCCTCCTCCACGTCTCCTGATGTACTGGCCTGTCTCCTGGTAGCGCCTCCATGCTCTGGACACTACGCTGACAGACACAGCAAACCTTCTTGCCACAGCTCGCATTGATGTGCCATCCTGGATGAGCTGCACTACCTGAGCCACTTGTGTGAGTTGTAGACTCCGTCTCATGCTACCACTAGAGTGAAAGCACCGCCAGCATTCAAAAGTGACCAAAACATCAGCCAGAAAGCATAGGAACTGAGAAGTGGTCTGTGGTCACCACCTGCAAAACCCATCCTTTATTGGGGGTGTCTTGCTAATTGCCTATAATTTCCACCTGTTGTCTATTCCATTTGCACAACAGCATGTGAAATTTATTGTCAATCAGTGTTGCTTCCTAAGTGGACAGTTTGATTTCACAGAAGTGTGATTGACTTGGAGTTACATTGTGTTGTTTAAGTGTTCCCTTTTTTTTTGAGCAGTGTACTTGTTCTCCCCACTGTGTATATATACAGTGAGGGGAAAAAAGTATTTGATCCCCTGCTGATTTTGTACGTTTGCCCACAGACAAAGAGATGATCAGTCTATAATTTTAATGGTAGGTTTATTTGAACAGTGAGAGACAGAATAACAACAAAAAAATCCAGAAAAACGCATGTCAAAAATGTTATCAATTGATTTGCATTTTAATGAGGGAAATAATTATTTTACCCCCTCTCAATCAGAAAGATTTCTGGCTCCCAGGTGTCTTTTATACAGGCAACGAGCTGAGATTAGGAGTACACTCTTAAAGGGAGTGCTCCTATTCTCAGCTTGTTACCTGTATAAAAGACACCTGTCCACAGAAGCAATTAATCAATCAGATTCCAAACTCTCCACCATGGCCAAGACCAAAGAGCTCTCCAAGGATGTCAGGGACAAGATTGTAGACCTACACAAGGCTGGAATGGGCTACAAGACCATCGCCAAGCAGCTTGGTGAGAAGGTGACAACAGTTGGTGCGATTATTCGCAATGGAAGAAACGCAAAATAACTGTCAATCTCCTTCGGCCTGGGGCTCCATGCAAGATCTCACCTCGTGGAGTTGCAATGATCACGAGAATGGTGAGGAATCATCCCAGAACTACACGGGAGGATCTTGTCAATGATCTCAAGGCAGCTGGGACCATAGTCACCAAGAAAACAATTGGTAACACACTACGCCGTGAAGGACTGAAATCCTGCAGCGCCCGCAAGGTCCCCATGCTCAAGAAAGCACATATACAGGCCCGTCTGAAGTTTGCCAATGAACATCTGAAGGATTCAGAGGAGAACTGAGTGAAAGTGTTGTGGTCAGTTGAGACCAAAATCGAGCTCTTTGGCATCAACTCAACTCACCGTGTTTTGAGGAGGAGGAATGCTGCCTATGACCCCAAGAACACCATCCCCACCGTCAAACATGGAGGTGGAAACATTATGCTTTGGGGGTGTTTTTCTGCTAAGGGGACAGGACAACTTCACCGCATCAAAGGGACGATGGACGGCGCCATGTACCGTCAAATCTTGGGTGAGAACCTCCTTCCCTCAGCCAGGGCATTGAAAATGGATCGTGGATGGGGATTCCAGCATGACAATGACCCAAAACACACGGCCAAGGCAACAAAGGAGTGGCTCAAGAAGAAGCACATTAAGGTCCTGGAGTGGCCTAGCCGGTCTCCAGACCTTAATCCCATAGAAAATCTGTGGAGGGAGCTGAAGGTTGGAGTTGCCAAATGTCAGCCTTGAAACCTTAATGACTTGGAGAAGATCTGCAAAGTGGAGTGGAACAAAATCCCTCCTGAGATGTGTGCAAACCTGGTGGCCAACTACAAGAAACTCCAGATACTCAACTAGTCTCAAGAAAGCCAGTTTTATTGCTTCTTTAATCAGCACAACAGTTTTCAGCTGTGCTAACATAATTGCAAAAGGTTTTTCTAATGATCAATTAGCCTTTTAGAATGATAAACTTGGATTAGCAAACACAACATGCCATTGGAACACAGGACTGATGGTTGCTGATAATGGGCCTCTGTTTATGGAATATCTACATAGGTGTACAATCTGCCGTTTCCTGCTACAATAGCCATTTACAGCATTAACAATGTCTACACTGTATTTCTGATCAATTTGATGTTACTTTAATGGACAAAAAAATTGCTTTTCTTTTGAAAACAAGTACATTTCTAAGTGACCCCAAACTTTTGAATACTACCGGTAAAAAGTTTTAGAACACCTACTCATTCAAGGGTATATTCTGTATACCCCCCCCCCCCCCCCCCTATCTTGTCACAACACAACTGATTGGCTCAAACGCATTAAGAAGGAAAGAAATTCCACAAATTAACTTTTAAGAAGACACACCTGTTTAATTGAAATGCATTCCAGGTGACTACCTCATGAAGCTGGTTGAGAGAATGCCAAGAGTGTGCAAAGCTGTCATCAAGGCAAAGGGTGGCTATTTGAAGAATCGCAAATATAAAATATATTTTGATTTGTTTAACACTTTTTTTGGTTACTACATGATTCCATATGTGTTATTTCATAGTTTTGATGTCTTAACTGTTATTCTATTAGTAAAAATAAAGAAAAACCCTTGAATGAGTAGGTGTTCTAAAACTTTTGACCGTTAGTGTATAATTCAGATTTGCTCCTTTGAGTCAGTCCAGTTAAATCTCTCTGTACTAAATGAATGTGGGACTGCGAGGTAAAGGGATGGACAAGTGCCAGTATGAGAGGGCCATTTGATTAGGAAGGAACATGAAGTACTGTTCAGGTCAGGAATAAACTGGAGCGCTAGGCTAATAATACCAGGGCAGGTTAAGAAGGCCCCGCTCTCTCATGGCTAGGACTTCATTATTACATATGCCTTGCAAAAGTATTCAAACCCTTTGGATTTCTTTACATTTTATTGTGTTACAAAGTAGGATTAAATTGATTTAATTGTCATTTTTTGTAAACAATATACACAAAATACTCTGTCGAAGTGGAAGATTATAAATATTTGTTTTATTAATACAAAATTAGACAACTAAAATATAGTCATTGCTTAAGTATTCAGCCCCTTTGTTTAGGCAAGTCTAAATTAGTTCAGAAGTAACATTTAGCTTAACAAATAACATACGTTTCCTGGACTCACTCTGTGTGAAATAATAGGGGTTGACATGATTTTTGAATGACTACCCTTCCTCTGTGTCCCATGCATACATCTGTAAGGTCCCTCAGTCAAGTATTGAATTTCAAACACGGATTCAACTACAAAGACCAGGGTCTTTCGAAAGCCTCATAAAGAAGGGCAGTGATGGGTAACAATAACAAATCAGACATTGAATATCTCCTTTAAGCATGGTCTAGTTACTAATTATGCTGTGCATTATGTATCTTGGCCAGGTCGCAGTTGTAAATGAGAACTTGTTCTCAACTGGTTTACCTGGTTAAATAAAGGTGAAATAAAAAATAAAAATAAATTAAACCACCCAGACAACACAAATATAGTCATCCTTTTGAACTGAGCTGTAGGACAGGAATGTAACTGCTCAGGGATGTTACCATGAGGCCATTTGGTGATTTTTAAAACCGCTAGTTCAATGGCTGTGATGGGAGAGAACTGAGATGGGTCAACAACATTGTAGTGACTCCACAATAATGACCTAAATGACAGAGTGAAAAGAAGAATACAAATATTCCAAAACCTGCATCTTGTATGCAACAAGGCACTAAAGTAATACTGCAAAAACACATGGCAAAGGAATACACTTTTTGGCCTAAATGCAAAGGCCTGTGTTTGGGGAAAATTTAACACATCACTGAGTAACTGCCTCCTTATTTTCAAGAATGGTGGTGGTTGCATTATGGTATGGGTATCAAATCACATTTTATTTGTCACATACACGTGTTTAGCAGCTTTAGATGCTTGTGCTTCTAGCTCCGACAGTGCAGTAATATCTAACAATTTCACAACATATCCCCAATACACACAAAACTAGTAAGGAATGGGATTTAAGAATATATACATACAGTGAGGGAAAAAAATATTTGATCCCCTGCTGATTTTGTACGTTTTCCCACTGACAAAGAAATGATCAGTCTATAATTTTAATGGTAGGTTTATTTGAACAGTGAGAGACAGAATAACAACAAAATAATCCAGAAAAAACATCAGCATCGAAACCTTAATGACTTGGAGAAGATCTGCAAAGAGGAGTGGAACAAAATCCCTCCTGAGATGTATGCAAACCTGGTGGCCAACTACAAGAAACGTCTGACCTCTGATTGCCAACAAGGGTTTTGCCACCAAGTACTAAGTCATGTTTTGCAGAGGGGTCAAATACTTACTTCCCTCATTAAAATGCAAATCAATTTATAACATTTTTGACATGCGTTATTCTGGATTTTTTTGTTGTTGATCTGTCTCTCACTGTTCAAATAAACCTACCATTAAAATTATAGACTGATCATGTCTTAGTCAGTGGGCAAACATACAAAATCAGCAGGGGATAAAATACTTTTTTCCCTCACTGTATATGGACAAGCAATGACAGAGCGGCATGGACTAAGATACAGTAGAATAGAATGCAGTGTATACATATGAGATGAGTAGTGCAAGATATGTAAACATTATTAAAGTGACTAGTGTTCCATTCCTTAAAGTGGCCAGTGATTTCAAAAGGCAGCAGCAGCCTCTAATGTGCTAGTGATGGCTATTTAACAGTCTGATGGCCTTGAGATAGAAGCTGTTTTTCATTCTCTCGGTCCCAGCTTTTGGTATACTTGACATTGGCAAATACTGGGGAGTTTTTCAGGATAAAAAAAACTGGATAGGGCTAAGCACAGGCAAAATCCTAGAGGAAACCCTGCTTCAGTCTGCTTTACACCAGAGACTGGGAGAGGAATTCACCTTTCAGCAGGACAATAACTTACAACCCAAGGCCAAATCTAAACTTGACTTGCTTACCAAGAAGACAGTGAATGTTCCGAAGTGGCCAAGTTACAGTTTTGACTTAAATCTGCTTGAAATACTATGGCAAGCCAAGACTTGAAAATTGCTGTCTAGCCATGATCCCCAACATGATGACAGAGTTTGAAGAATTCTGAAAAGAATAATAGGCAAATATTGCACAATCCAGGTGTGCAAAGCTCTTAGATACTTACCCAAGAAGACTCTTAGATGTAATAGCTGCAAAAGGTGATTCTAACATGTATGGACTCAGGAAGCGGAATACTTATGCAATGACTATGTTTGAGTTATTTATTGCATTTTTATTAGTCTTTAAAAAATAAAATAATTTTCTTCCACTTTGACATTACAGAATATTTTGTGTAGATTGTTGTCCAAAAATCACAATTAAATCCATTTTAATCCCACTTTGTAACACAATAAAATGTGAAGAAATCCAAAAGGGTCTGAATACCTTTGCAAGGCACTGTACCTGATCATGAATAGACCTTTTCCTCAAAACAGTCATGGAGAAGGAACATAAAATGTTTGGTTTGTCTGCTAATTGTTGTGATAAAAATACAAAAATTTTCAAATTATTGAAGTAATTAATTGCATTATTCCCTTACCCTAAAGACACAACCTCCAGTCTAACATTTGTCTCCTGTACTTGTGTTGTGCCTGCAGTGGTGAGGGGGAGAAGCTGGCGGTGGTGGGCTCTCCCTTCTGGATGGCCCCCGAGGTGCTGAGAGATGAACCCTACAATGAGAAGGTATAATAATATGCCATTTAGCAGACGCTTTTATCCAAAGCGACTTAGTCATGTGTGCATACATTTTGGCGTTACAAGCGCCATGCTCTACCAATTGAGCTACAGAGGACATTGTCACTGGGCATGGGCATGGGAGAGGCAGGTAGGTCCCTGACTTCTGACCTCTAACCCTTGACCTCTCCCTGAACTAAACAGGACCACTTATCTCCTACACATCAACCCCCCCCAAGCTAAGAACTCATCTTAAACGCCTGTCTCTCTGTTTTCTTCCATTTCCAGGCGGATGTGTTCTCCTACGGTATTGTCCTCTGTGAGATCATCGCCCGAATACAGGCCGACCCCGATTACCTTCCTCGCACTGAAGTGAGGATTGCTCCGTTTCCTCTGTCCTCCATCCCCTTGATCCTCACATTACATAAGACTAACACTCATAAGACTCATGTCTAGATCTAGTTGACATTATGTTGGCACCAGAGGTGGTTTAGAAGAGCACAGCTCTTTCAATATGTTGAGTTAGATGCCAAAAATAGATAACATCCCAAAGTATGGATTTCCTGTCGGACCTCTCCCCCTCTATTTTATCTCTACCTACTCCCTCTCTCCTCTCCCTCCCTGATAGAACTTTGGCCTGGATTATCATGCCTTCCAGCACATGGTAGGAGACTGTCCTCATGACTTCCTACAGCTGGCCTTCAACTGCTGCAACGTGAGTAGGCCCTCAATCTCTTAATTTTCCAAAATCTGTATTTGATTGTGTGGAATAGAAACTAGTAACACAATCTGATTAGAATTAATCTGATTTAGTAGTACCCCCTTATCTTGTTTGACCTGGCTACTCTATCACCTCTCCTCTTCATATCCACTCTCCAGATGGACCCCAAGCTGCGGCCCTCGTTCCCTGAGCTGGTCAAGAGACTGGAGGAGATCCTGTGTCGGCTGAAGGCCGAGGAGTCTGGACGAGAGAGGATCCCCCTCAGTGGGGAAAATGACAAGAAGACCATCCCCAAAGGTGATGCCTCCAACCACCTCGTATCTAACCCCTTCAGAAGCCTGACTGCCATGGCAGTGGGACTGTTTTATTTATTCATTCTTGAGTAGAATTTTATGAGGATAGCATAAGATTAGCATGATCAAAACCATAAACATCACCACCAGATGAACTCCCTAAAACATTTACAACAGTTTAAAAAAGCCCCTCAGTTACCACTTTCCCTTCAATGTCCACTACACATGATTTTGAATCTCCAAGTCTGTGATCTAGTGTTGCAGATGCATTTGTACTGGCAATAAAACCTCGCCTCACATTATTGCTTTTCATAGTGGCAACTCCCCCTGACTGCCATGTGTTAGCCTGCAGTCCTGCACCACTTGACACCCAGTTTCCTGCACGGTGTCAAGACTGCACAGTGCAGACCAATGGTTTCTTGGAAGCAGGAAGAAGCTGTAAACCAAGCAGCAGTGAGGCTGCCAGTAGCTGCTCCACATTGTAATCTGCCTGTTGCATATCCACCGGGGTTGCCTCCCAAATGACACCCTAATCCCTTTATAGTGTACTACTTTTGACCAGGGCCCACATAGGGAATAGGCTGCCATTTGGGATGTAAATCAGGTCTACTCTAAATAGGTCCAGTGGCAAGCCAGGGCTGTCCTTTCCCTCCCAACTCTGTCCCAAAGAGTCATATACTTTCCCCAGTCCTTTCCTCTACTTTTATGATGCAGTGTCTGCTTGCAGGTTCAAGTTGCCTTACTACAATTTAGCATGACATAAACTTCTAACCTCTTAAGTGTTTTCGCAATCACCCGATTCTGTGAAACAAAGAATAAGCTACAGTAAGGTTGTTAGGTGGGAACCACCATGTATACACAGAGTAGTTGGAAATAATTTGTCTATTTCCTTTTTAATTTGGTTCATGGGAGTATTGGGTCTGGGCTTTGTTTTGTTTAGCTAGCTTTCCTTCCTCGGCCAGTCACTCCCTCTTCACTGTTTATTTACCTTCTGCTTCCCAGTTCACTTTAGTATTTCTACATTATATCTTAGAAACGATTTTGCATATGTTTCCCATAATGCTTCCACCTATGCGATTTACTTCAATTTAAGAATTTGACTGTGCCTCCTTTATTTATCTCATGCCTGTACTGTAGGTCTTGGCCTATATTGCCCCCTGGTGGTTACATTGGGAACTAACACTTCATAACAATCCCATGTGTTGTGCAGTAGAGATGTTTGACTGTTGCTTCTCTCTCCAGGTCCAGGTGAAAAGGTCCAGGGGATTAAGAGGTTAAACTCGTTGGGTCTGCAGGACGACAAGATCCCTCCCAAATCACCGCGTCCTCGTCGCAACATCTGGCTCTCCCGCAGCCAGTCAGACATATTTTCCCGCAAGCCAGGCAGAAAGGTCAATGTCCACGACCCTTACTACAACCCAGGCCCCAGGGCCGCGCCAGGGGCCCGCAAGATCAACCCCTTCAATGCCCGTGAGGACCTGTGCGGAGGCAAGATCAAGTTCTTTGACGTGCCCAGCAAGTCTGTGTTCTCTCTGATGTTCGATTTGCACTCTCTCCAGGACAGCGTGTTTTCCTCTGGGACCCAGACCCACTCTGGAGCCCCCGTCCACCCAGGCATGTGGCAGGAGACCTGGTTCACCGGCAGGCAGTGCCGCTCTCTGCCTGCCTCCCCCCAGCTGGCCCTATCGGATGGCTCCTGCCCCCCGGCCTCCTGCCCCCTCTCTGCCAAGTGTGACCCGGCCCAGCGGTGCCAAGAGGTCAGGCAGAAGGTGCTCAGCGCTTGGGCCAGGAAATATGCTGTGATGGAGATCCCTCCTTACCATGGAGGTCAAGAAACGGTAGAGGTAGAGAAAGGGGAGGAGAACAGAGTAGATGAGAGCTGGTCTCCCTCTCCCATGCCCATGCCCAGTGACAATGCAGAGGCTATGGACTGCTCCAGCAGCCAAGGGAGCCCAGTGGAGGACAAGGACAAACACTTCTTCTGCCACATGCAGGCCCAGAATGGAGGCCCAGTGGAGGACAGTAGAGGCATGGTGTCTATGTGTGAGGAGATGGAGGCTGAGGACCAGGAGGGCATGCAGCAGCAGCAACAGACCTCATGTCACACTGTCACCCTCAGCCCAACCACAAACGGAGGCCATCTGAGTCCCATCGTACTGGTGCCATGTACGGCCCCACATGCCACCACAGAACTGCCCTCTTAAGTGTGACATCTAGGAATAAAACGGGTCATGGAGAAAGGCCGCTTTGAGAGACACACTCCTCAGAGACACTCGGATAGGAATGATGACGTGTGGTGACGATTATCTTAATCAATTCTTTGCAGATAGAGATTATTTTTTCAAGATTGTTTTTATTTAATATACTGAAAATGTGTGTTTTGTTTCTTAAAAAAGGCGTCCCTAAACCAGGGGTCTCCTAATTCCTTGAGGTTCTTTGTGTGTATGCTGGTTTTAAGTCACTGCCTTCTTGATGTTCAATGGTTTTATTGTGATTACATTCTGCCCCATAGGGAGATGCATGGGAGTACATGTACATGATATGAAAGTAACAAATCTAACACTCTTAACAGGGAGAAAGGGTTGGGGTCTGAATGAAAAATGGCAACCATTGAGATCCCTGCCTTAAGATTCATTGTTACTGGTGGTATTTTTGTACTGGACAAGTGTGCATTTCAGAAGAATGAGTCCAAACCAAGGTGTAGGGAATAGATCATGACCATTTTAAAGGGCTATTTATTGAGTGGTCTACCAGACTACTGAGGTCTCTTATGGAGACTAATAAAAATGTACATTACAGAGCACTTAAACAGTAAACTTACCAGTAAAACCGAAGTTTGTTTATTGTACACCCCCACGAGCACTGGAAATGTGATCGTTTGTATGTACCTTTAACATTTTTATATGATTTAAACGTTTGGTAGGCCTATATGTTGGTGTGCACATTCTAAGGATTGTTTCTTTCAAATGACCCTGCTTATAGAAATATTTTGATAGATTCTGAAGACCAGTTTATCACATTTAGTTTTGTTTTCACTGGTATGTCTGTCCTCAATCATGAAAAAGTATAGCTCTATGAATAGAGAGGAATGATGTGAACACTTGTGGAATTGAGTGTGGCTTGAATGTGTGATCCACCACACTTTTGTTAAAGTGGGTCCTATTTTGGTCAGCACCTCTGGGTATAAGCTGTGCAAGCAGCACTAGTTGGTGTGGATGGCTCACTCGCTCATGCTTTGGTTCACAACTCCCTTGGCACCTGTTTTGATTTACTGAAATACTCCAGTCAGTAACTACTTTAATAGGAAATTGCACTTGAAAGGGGAAAAAAAGTTACCTCTCTCTTGTTTATCACTACATTTCTATGCAATAAATGTAAACTGCATCAGGATCGTTTTGCATAGAGGATCTATTTTGATATTTATAAAGGAAGATCGATGTTTACATCTTAATGTTTTGTATGCAATGTTATTGAGATGTTTGCCGATTGTTAACTGTAATTACTTATTCCCCCCAGTCTTGGCAAAAAAGCTTGTTTTAATACAAATCTGGATTGAATTGTACCTTTATTGTTGAAAGAACATGCGTCCCCAATCGCTTAAAAATAAATGTTTAACTTTTGCTTCTTTCAGTGTGACCCTATGAACGTAGGCATACACGTTACTCATCATTAGCAATCAGTAATGTGAAATAAGGGCTTGCTTTTCTATTTTCCTTCCTAACCTCGCATCAAGGGGTTTTCAGGATACAAATCACCATGTGTCATAACCAAGGAAAAGCATTTATTGAAACAATACTATCAACAAATACTGAATGAAATTACCCTAAAATCTGCAACAAAGCATGTCTAACTAAAAAGGCTTTATTATAAACAAGGAATAGATTTGGTTCCATTGAATGATTACACAGTTCCCTCTACTTTGCTAACCACGCTCTTTCCCCACACGACAGCCATCATGCGCATGTGAGCCTTGAAGGACTTGGAGAATGTGCTCTTGACGATATGCATCGGGACAGACTTGCCACTGAGGTAAACCTTGTTCAGGCACTCAGGGAGCCAGGACTCTGAGCTCAGTGGCTCACCTACTCTCTCTGTCAAAGTGGCGGCATAGGAGAAAATGTAGCCTGTCATGAATGCATCAAACCCTGTCCGGTGTGTACCACCCTCCAGCTTCTTCCTCATGGACTCTTCTTTCTTCTCTGCAGCTGGTGTGGCGAGAGGCTGTGGCTCTGACACTCCATTTCCTTCCACCTCTTCTTTGTCAGTCTTCAATTCCCCATCTGCAGACGCAGCCTGTGGCTCTCTGACTCCGTTGCCTTCCTCCACCTTAGTGTTCATTTTCTCGTCGCTCTCTGACCCCTGTGCCTGAGCCCCATCTGCCAGCTCTGTGACAGGGAGAGGTTTGGTGTCTCTGTCAGGGATCACCTGCTCCAGCTCCATATGGGGCTGCTTGCTCTCGGGGGCACCTTCAACCTCAGCTTTCCCCTGAGAAGAGCTATTTCTTTTCCTCTTCCGTTTCTTTTTCTTGTTTTTTTCATCATGCTGGATGATGAGGTCGGTGTCATGTGACAAGGGACACTGTGACCCATTGGGGCACCAATCATAATCCTGGCAAATACAGAAAACACAAGCTAAGTGGTAAACATGGCACTGATTATTTGAGTCTGCATTACCATTAGAAAAATAGTCCATGAAATACCCCAGTGCTGATCATCCTGGCACAGACATTTTAGGGATCCTTTAAAACAACCTGGTTTATGAGAAGTGATGTACAACTACTTACAGAGAAGCGCTGGCAGACATTGAGCGGTCCATCCGGGCTAGACCCAGCCAGACAGGGCCTGTAGTCCACATATTTGCTCAGGTGGCCTGTGTATTTGCAGAACTCCAGGAACAGATGGCGTCCACTACCACCAGCCTCAATCGACTTGCTGTTGTCCAATTTGCTGTAAAAATATATATATATATATATATATATATATATATATATATATATATATATATATATATATATATATATATATATATATATATACTTTAACTACCTCTTGAAATGTGGTGTTGATACAGTGCATTCGGAAAGTAATCAGACCCCTTGACTTTTTCCACATTTTGTTACGTTACCCTCTGTACTTTGCTCCGTTCATCTTTCCCTTGATCCGGTCTAGTCTCCCAGTCCCTGCCATTGAAAAACATCCCCACAGCAGGATGTTGCCACCACCATTCTTCACAGTAGGGATGGTGCCAGGTTTCCTCCAGACGTGACGCTTGGCATTCAGGCCAAAGAGTTGAATCTTGGTTTCATCAGACAAGATAATTTTGTTTCTCATGGTCAGAGTCCTTTAGGTGCCTTTTGGCAAACTCCAAGCAGGCTGTCATGCTTTTTAATAAGAAGTGGATTCCATCTGGCCACTCTACCATAAAGGCCTGATTGGTGGAGTGCTGCAGAGCTGGTTGTCCTTCTGGAAGGTTCTCCCATCTCCACAGAGGAACTCTGGAGCGCTTTCAGTGGCAATCGGGTTCTTGGTCACCTTTCTGACCAAGGCCCTTCTCCCCCGATTTCTCAGTTTGGCTGGGCGGCCAGCTCTAGGAAGTCTTGGTGGTTACAAACTTTTTCCATTTAAGAATGATGGAGGCCACTGTGTTCTTGGGGACCTTCAATGCTGAAGAAATGTTTTGGTACCCTTCCCCAGATCTGTGCCTCGACACAATCCTGTCTCGGCGCTCTACGGACAATTCCTTCGACCGCATGGCTTGGTTTTTGCTCTGACATGCACTGTCAACTGTGGGACCTTATATAGACAGGTGTGTGCTTTTCCAAATCATGTCCAATCAATTGAATTTATCACAGGTGGACTCCAATCAAGTTGTAGAAACGTCTCAAGGATGATCAATAGAAACAGGATGCACCTGAGCTCAATTTCAAGTCTCATAGCAAAGGGTCTGAATGTTTATGTAAATAAGGTATTTCTGTTTACTATTTAATACATTTGCAAATATTTCTAAAAACCTGTTTTCGCTTTGTCATTATGGGGTATTGTGTGTAGATTGATGAGGAAATTGTTTTATTTAATCCATCCTAGAATAAGACTAACGTAACAATGTGGAAAAAGTCAAGGGGTCGGAATACTTTCCGAATGCACTGTACTAATCAAAGTTTAGTAGCAAACAGCATTGATGTACTACCACAGCTTTATGGTTGGATAGACTAAGGCCTAGATTCAATCAGATCAAGCGTTAACTGGCAATAGCAGAAACCTGCATAGCGGATGTTTTGGCACTGTCAGAGGTGGAACTGCGTTGGCTCAGTCAAAATCGGTGAGCAGCTGCTCTTGTGGTCATTGTTTTAAAGCCATACCTGCCCCACTCCCGTTAGAAGTTCAGAACGAGAAAGTGTAGGCTATATAGAAATAATTACGCGCAAATTGAAAAATCATTAAATAATGCAGATTTCTATCATCCTAATCGAGGTGTAGATTACATATCAAATTCCAGCGTTCAAACTTGTAAACAAGGCTACATGGGGATTTCTGTTAATGTGACTACGTGCAGCCAATGGCAATGTCCGCTTTAGGTATAATGTCGGGAGCCACTTGTGGATTTGACAGCTCTAACACAGTTCCACTTCTGACATGTCAAAACAACCGCTATGCGGATGTCGGCTAAAGCGGATGTGATTGAATAGAGCCCTGAATATATATTAGTATTTACTATACTAACCATTTCTTGTAGGCATACTCCAGGTAAGAGGCAGCAAAGCGCAGCTCATACTCTGTAGCGTACTTGGTGTCATAGATCCCAGCAGGGAACATCTGGGACAAGTCAGCAGTGAAAGTGCCTAGTTTATCTGGCAGTTGGGCATAGAAGCACTGATAAAGGAACACCATGTCAATCAAGCCGTTGTGCAGCACCAAAGGCTTGCGAGCCCGTAGGAGTTCCACAAACAGCATCCTCATGTTTATTCCATGGGCATCCACTCCCTGGATACAAGAAAGGAATAGAACGCTGGATCACTTCACTGCTTAAAGGTAACAATAAGGAATAGTCCACAAAATCAAATCTGCAGCCTAGTAGCGGTTAAACGTGTGCATTTGTCTCTGCGAATCTATGAGTGATCACAACAAAATCTTGATCTCACCCTGTAATTTCCCCTGAGATAAGGAACACCTTCAGCATATTGTTTGTTGAAGTCAAATCCATGTTGCACCAGGAACTGCACGGACTGTGGTTCAATTATGTACTTCTCACTGCAGAGCAATGTCAGGTTGTACACCTGCACAAGGTACGTATCATCATCCTGGAAAGAGATATGACATCAATTAATGTTACATTTTATGTTTAGCTTTCTGAATGTCAAAATGTACATAGGAGACGTTTACCTTGTTTTCAAGTTTCTTATAACAAGCAAACCCAAGGGAGAGAATGGAGCGTGTGCGAGCTGCATTGCATATCGCTTTGTAACGGTCCTCTATGCATCTTAAAATTAAAACAGAGATAGATCCAATGTAACACTTTAGATTGAGATACCATAGTGCAAGTACATTACATAATGAGAAATCCAGATTAAACTGAAATTAATAAACATCCATACTCACTCTGCCAGTAAAGCTTTTCTATTTCCAAGGCCACTCAATTCCTGAAACAAAACATGCACAGACAGAATATGACATTATTAGTATCAATGGACCTACATAAAGGTTGTTGTGCCCATATAATTACGTATAGAACACCATGGATGTAGCTAGCTATATTTGTCTACTAAACTGATGGGACACTTACCGTATCCAGTGCAATGAAGGAGGCAGTCTTGATTGCAAGGACCATAGCAGGCCACAGTTCTTTGAAATTATCATTCTGCACATCAATAACAGGGACTACGATGGAGGATGTCATAGCTACCTGGTTAATATTTTGGAGCACAACCTAAATGTTCAACGTCTGTAGCTTAGCTAGATAGCTAAGCTAATGTTAGCTAGCTGGAGATAGTGTGATCGAATGCCTAGAATGAAGCGTAGTTTAAACAGTAAAAATTCCAACGTGGTCTGAATGGGCCCTCACAGATTTTCCGTCAACAACACACAAAGGACCCCAGTAGGCGTGGACCGTTTTTTTTATTGTTAAAAATGTAATCACTTAATTTTCAACATGGAGACAATTTCGACTAAATAGATATGGTGTCGTTTGTTAGTCAGCATAATTCGAATTTTAATGCGTGAGATGTTATATTTACTTCTCTTGAATAAATGTTTAAAGCTGGCATTCACTTGGACAGCGCATACCGGTGACGTAGACAAACAACCGTTGGGGCAAGTGCGCCATTTTGGCTCAAACAGTCGGAATTTACCTTCTTTGCAATTTCATATTTTTTGCCATGTTGCTAACATCGCTTGATGTTTTTGTAAACGATTAGGATGAGATCAAATATGTTACATGAGCTCATGTTTCAACCCATACTGTATTTAGTTTTGTTTCCTATGAGAACAAGTGTAAAGTTATGGTAGCATTAGCCTCACCAAGCTACATGCTAGTTAGCTGTGTCGTTCGATTGCATTGCCAACAACACTCTGGCTCATAGTTAGCTTGCTAGCTAAATTTAGCTATTTGTGACTTGTTAGCTCGCTAGGTATGGGTGGGTGCTCCGCTCCAAATTGCTCAAACTCAACAACCATTGGGAAGCAACTGTTTCGTTTTCCAAAAGAGCCTATACGCAAGAAGAAATGGCTTGTAAACTGCCGGCGTAATTGTGTACCAACTCCACATTCCAGACTGTGTCAGGCAAGTTTATTATGGGTGGCTAAATTTACTGGCTAGCTAGCTAGGTCCACCAGTCAACAGTTTCCTAACTCCAAATTAGGACAAAACATGTTGACAAGTTTGCCTACACATTTAATATCATAACGGTATTAATTGATTTTAGTACACTATAATGCACCAAGAGAAATATGTCGATATTTAGCCAGCTAACGTTAATCATACAGCTATGTCTTCTTGCAGGACCATTTTGAGCTGAGTCAGTTTGAAGAAATTGCCAGGTCGCCAGCAGGGGGAAAGAAGCTGAAACCAAATGCCATCCCAACTCTTTTCAATGTGCGAGATCCACCTTATCCCATCACCCCACATAGAGTGCTACCACTCAAGCCAGAGCCAGGTAACTTTACTTTTTATTTATTTCTCAAAATCACATAAAAAACATATGTGAAATTAGATATTGATAGATTACCAGAAAGCACACAATTGTCAGATAGTAGAAGCCTAATGCAAATGTTGGTCCTGTTGATCTAACACAACTTTTTTTTAACTGTTCATTCCTGATTGTAAAAGTGGATCAAGTGAGTGAGTCCAATGTGTTGTTAATGTTCTGTCTATCTAGTGGAGAGGGATCTCAATGTGGGGGATCACCGCTACGCACGACGGCAAACAACTCTGGGCATGGAGGAAGATGATGCTGATGAACTACACAAGACAGAGGAACGTCCCTGCACCCATTGTCAACATTACAGAACCCTGCTGGAACAAGAAATGCAACACACAGCCAGATTACAGAAAGAGGTGTGGTGCTAGCTCCTTTTTCTAAACTATTTCAAACTATTGCCTCATATTTCATAAAACAACTTTCTCCATTCAAACTTTTTCATTGTAAGTTATTGATACGTTATGTGCAATTATGCAATGGACACTTCAATCTTTCAGTCATTAGAATGATTTTACAGGGAAAAACAACAACATTTTGTGAGCGTCTTTGAAAAGACAACACCTCAACATGTATGTTATCTCATCTTTTGTGCAGGTAGAGGAAATGAAAAAGCGGATGTTCAGACTGGACAGAATAGAGAGGGGCCTCCAGACATTTCTGTATGAAGATCAGGTCCGTGCCCTGACCCTGACCAAGCGTTCCCGGAGAGCTGTGTGGTCCCACGAGACTGTGCTGAAGGCCCGTAAGATCCGATGTGCGGTTGGTGACAAGGGTTATGAATTCCTCCGGGAGTTAGGCTACCCCCTGCCCTCTTATAGAACTTTATGCAACCGCCTGGAGAACAAAATCATGGTGACGACAGCCATGGGCTGTGATGAGCTGGCAGAGCTAGGTCTAGGAATCATATCCACATGTGATAGTCCAGACGATGAGGAGGCTTTCATTGGCGTGATGTCATGACTCATGAAAGAGATTTTAAATTAATTTGTTTGAATATGTGTTTCATTTTGGAAGAATGCAACACACAATGACAGGACAATATAGCAAAGACTGACTGTACGACAGCTAGTAGGCCTATATGGTGAAGAAAATGTGGAAGCCTCACACAGGCATCCAAGTAAGAGAGTAGTCTTCAGAATCTCTCTGGAATAATAATTACTGTAGGACCTACTGTAACATACTGTTATTATACCACTGTGGAAAGATTTGGTAAAGAAATCATAATGATGTTGTAATAATGTATTTTCAAACAAATTGATGTGATGTTGTTGATGAAATGCTGCCAGTGATCCATTTCAGAAAGTTATTAAGAGCAGCCTACCCAAATATACAGTATCCAAATGACGACAGAATGGGTAGGAGTAAATATCACCATCTAGTGGCACTGTATCATGTTTGCTCTAGGAGGCCTGTGTGACAACAACCTGACAGAAGTGTCTTTCCTCATATTGAACGAGCGGGTGGCCCAGTCCAGAGGCATGTACTGGGAGCTGAAGAGTAGGGGGCCCCCGGACATCCCTGTCAACCAACAGGCCCAGCTACAGGATGATGTCTGGGAGGCCCTATATGGAAACAAGGAGGACTTCCTGATATAAATCAAATCAAATGTTATTTGTCACATGCGCTGAATACAACAGGTGTAGACCTTACCGTGAAATGCTTACTTACAAGCCCTTAACCAACAATGCAGATTGAAGAAAATTGAGTTAAGAAAATATTTACTAAATAAACTAAAAAAATAAAAGTAACACAATAAAATAACAATAATGAGGCTATATGAGAAGAAGGGAAGGGAACACTGCCCATACCTAGCTCCCCAACCAAGGTGTAGGGATTGACGAGAAAAAGCCCTGATGAAGGCTGAGGGCTAAAATGCCTTGGTTTTACTTGAAACAATAAACAAGCACTTTTATCAACTTTCACTGTCCTCCAAGAGTTGCTGAATAACCTTGTCACTTCAATATGACAGGTAAGATCCATCACAGAGGGGTCCTTGTGTGGGACAGCCCAGGTCCAAATACTGTCACGTTGCTTCTCAGAATTATAAATGTTCCATGAATAAGGAATGGGTTTGTATTGATTGAAGGCAACATGTCAGCACCAATCTAAAGCTTACCACTGCTCTTTAACTTTAATGGTATGAAGTGTCTTTTCAGGTTTAAATGAGATATTTTCTATCTACATAGATCTTTGTAATTGGTGTGACACCTCATTCATGTGGCCATGGATCTCTCTCCTCTCGCTGACAGATGTGGGAGACTAACATTCCACATAGTCCTGCCCTACAGCTTCCCCCACTACCCCTGTATAGAAGCAGCTGTCAGAGCCACCTACCACAAGGACATACAGTGGGGGAAAAAAGTATTTAGTCAGCCACCAATTGTGCAAGTTCTCCCACTTAAAAAGATGAGAGAGGCCTGTAATTTTCATCATAGGTACACGTCAACTATGACAGACAAAATGAGAAAAAAAATTCCAGAAAATCACATTGTAGGATTTTTAATGAATTTATTTGCAAATTATGGTGGAAAATAAGTATTTGGTCAATAACAAAAGTTTCTCAATACTTTGTTATATACCCTTTGTTGGCAATGACACAGGTCAAACGTTTTCTGTAAGTCTTCACAAGGTTTTCACACACTGTTGCTGTTATTTTGGCCCATTCCTCCATGCAGATCTCCTCTAGAGCAGTGATGTTTTGGTTCTGTCGCTGGGCAACACGGACTTTCAACTCCCTCCAAAGATTTTCTATGGGGTTGAGATCTGGAGACTGGCTAGGCCACTCCAGGACCTTGAAATGCTTCTTACGAAGCCACTCCTTCGTTACCCGGGCGGTGTGTTTGGGATCATTGTCATGCTGAAAGACCCAGCCACGTTTCATCTTCAATGCCCTTGCTAATGGAAGGAGGTTTTCACTCAAAATCTCACAATACATGGCCCCATTCATTCTTTCCTTTACACGGATCAGTCGTCCTGGTCCCTTTGCAGAAAAACAGCCCCAAAGCATGATGTTTCCACCCCCATGCTTCACAGTAGGTATGGTGTTCTTTGGATGCAACTCAGCATTCTTTGTCCTCCAAACACGACGAGTTGAGTTTTTACCAAAAAGTTCTATTTTGGTTTCATCTGACCATATGACATTCTCCCAATCCTCTTCTGGATCATCCAAATGCACTCTAGCAAACTTCAGACGGGCCTGGACATGTACTGGCTTAAGCAGGGGGACACGTCTGGCACTGCAGGATTTGAGTCCCTGGCGGCGTAGTGTGTTACTGATGGTAGGCTTTGTTACTTTGGTCCCAGCTCTCTGCAGGTCATTCACTAGGTCCCCCCGTGTGGTTCTGGGATTTTTGCTCACCGTTCTTGTGATTTTGACCCCACGGGGTGAGATCTTGCGTGGAGCCCCAGATCGAGGGAGATTATCAGTGGTCTTGTATGTCTTCCATTTCCTAATAATTGCTCCCACAGTTGATTTCTTCAAACCAAGCTGCTTACCTATTGCAGATTCAGTCTTCCCAGCCTGGTGCAGGTCTACAATTTTGTTTCTGGTGTCCTTTGACAGCTCTTTGGTCTTGGCCATAGTGGAGTTTGGAGTGTGACTGTTTGAGGTTGTGGACAGGTGTCTTTTATACTGATAACAAGTTCAAACAGGTGCCATTAATACAGGTAACGAGTGGAGGACAGAGGAGCCTCTTAAAGAAGAAGTTACAGGTCTGTGAGAGCCAGAAATCTTGCTTGTTTGTAGGTGACCAAATACTTATTTTCCACCATAATTTGCAAATAAATTCATAAAAAATCCTACAATGTGATTTTCTGGATTTTCTTTTCTCAATTTGTCTGTCATAGTTGACGTGTACCTATGATGAAAATTACAGGCCTCTCTCATCTTTTTAAGTGGGCGAACTTGCACAATTGGTGGCTGACTAAATACTTTTTTTCCCCACTGTATGTGGCAACTGCACCGTAAGTGAAAGCACACTTCTTAAGGGAATTACAGATATTTAATTTCTGTTTGACTCGTCATTTGAAAACACTACTGTCTGCAGTAGCGCTCCATAGGAATATAATTTCTAGAACAGGAACACCCCTAGAATGGGAACTGAATCTGAATAGCTAACCAAATAATGAGATCTATCTGTGGCTCTCCCAGGTGATGTATTTTTAGCTTGTATCTATTTTGTTAACTTTAGTGTGTTCTACTATTATGCAGGTGGACTCCAACTCTACTTCCTCAGCTGGGTGTAACAGCAGCCAGAGAAACAAGTCTCTGAGCAGCGCAGGGATGGGTGTTAACGAGACAGACAGCACAGTGGCAGATACAGTGAGGCAGATTGAAGTCGCTACTGTCGGCAACCCAGCTCCAACTGATGGACACCAGATGTTGTCTGAGGGGGGTGTTAATATGCTAAACATACATCACCATCAGCACCAGCAGCAACATAACTACCAGCAGCAACATAACCAGCAGCAGCAACATAACCACCAGCAGCGTCATAACCACCACAACCTTGGGTCAGACACAGATAAACAGGACTCCAATTAACATCATCTGTGTAGTTTCTGAGACGAGTAATAGTTAGTTAGCATGGTGGTGGTGGCTTATGTCAGTGACTTGACCGTCCGATAAATAGTTTTGTATGAATTCAGTTTGATTTTGTCTGTGCCTGTCAATTGTATCTGATAAAGCAAACCTGTACAGTAAACTGGCCCTTGGAATACATTGTGTCTTCCCTACATGTGGTTGGGTGACAGGTTCTACTCTCCTCTGCTATGAAGTCTGCGGGTCAAACCTTACTGAGGTGCCTGTAGGCAGATGCTGTGCTGAGGAAAATGGGACTGATAGTCACCGAACCCATGCAGGGCAGTGTGCTGGACTTCAGGGTATACTTAGGCATCTAAAATGTAGGTTCCAGGTTGCTAGTTGTTCCATGGTCAGATACTGGTTATTCACAAGCATGTAGCCTAAGCCTACTATGTTCTATATAACTAATCTAAATGCACAATTAAAAGTATGATTATGATGTTCTATGATTGTAATCAAAATACATTAAATATGTTGCGTTCCTATGTTCATAAAGCGTGGGTCAGGGTAGACTTATTTAGCTTGTCTTCAGTTACTGTCAGTGGATAAGTGAGGAAACCGAATATGAATACATCACCAGCAAAACACCTCAAAAGTTGAAATAATAAGAGTTGCATAAAGTGAAGTAAGACAAGCACCAAGGACAGAGTGGAGAGGGGGCAGCCAGAAGTAGGGAATTCCAAATACAGTTTGAGAAAATGGGTCTAGTCTGACTAAGCTGAGGAACAACTCAGCTGCTCTATTACTGATGTGCCATAGGAGAGAGGTTGGTGACCTGCAATCCCAGTTGAATGAATCTTACCTTGCTGCTAATGACCTGTGAGCCATACATTATACATTAGCAGTAGGGCTACATCTCGGTGTCAGTAGTGTTTCACCTTTATGTGAACTAATGAATTTCCCAACACATAATCGGAAAATATTATTGTTTGTGCCTAGGCCTATATCTAATCTATTCACCATTCTTTAAAACCCTTCATTTTTTAAAGTTAAATAACCGCTCACAAGTGGGCAAGGCATTAAATAGATAGCCTAGGTTAAAACACCATGCGTAGCAGGTGGATTATCTCATTGCCGCACGGGGTGATGGTAACTCAGGTCACAAATCATCATCAACACTCGGGAGAATGGCGCGCTGGATGGCAGACAATTCCAACGATCTTGAAGCTTGATTCATGCCATGGTTAGATGGTTTGCGACCATCCTCATCATCACCATTATCACAATCACTACTATTCATGCCAACAACACCTTGTTATTTGATGTAGGCTGTGTTACGCGTCTGTGAAAGAAACCATCATAGAAAGTGTATGTTAACTATTTTGTAGGCGACAGGGAGTTAAAACAGAAACGTTTATAGGTTAGAGGTTGAATAAGTGTGGTTGTGTAAGTGATTTTCTAAATCCTCCTGAAGCAAGAAGCTAAACCTACTTTAGCTTATCCAGCCTGCCGACTGACTTGAGTAGGCTATCAACAAAACATCTGCCATGCTTCAGTGGATCTTTTATAGGTAGCTGTCAGATATTTCTGTGCAGGTTTTGCAATTGTGTCCCATTCCATAATTTACCAATCTGACATTAGATGGCAGTACTGTCGTGTGCATAGACATTTCCATATGAGGTATGGTATATGAGTTGTGAAATGGTGTAAACTTCTAGGAGTAATTTCTTGTAGTTTCATTAGAGTCAGGATTTACTTTATATAATGGAAATTAGTAACTGAATATAACTTATCACATAATGCATTTTTGCAGCGTTTAGGGATGGCCACAACATGGCAGAAAATCCAACTGTTCTACCAAGAGGCGCTAGAGAATGGAGGTAACTAAGTCCAGACACAGTGCTCACTGAAGTTCTCAGTCCAATACCATTTTCTTAGCCTATAGGAATGCTGTCTTTGTGTCCTTCCAGACAAAAATACCGACAGCTGGTTGCTGGTGTACTCACCTGTGCCAATCACCTGCATCCTCCTGTGCTACCTGCTCCTCATATGGGTGGGCCCCAAGCTGATGGCTCAGACAGCCAGTCAACCTCAAGCCTGTGCTCATTGTTTACAGCTTTGCCATGGTCTGCCTGTCTGCCCACATGTTCTATGAGGTATGGAAACAGGGGAAAGCATGGGCAACTTGTAGCTATTTTACCCATCTTGGATATTCTTTAGATCTATTGTACACAGTACCTATCTATATCCTCGTTATATACTCTATGTGTAAATAAGTGACGATGAGCAGCTATTCCTCTACCTGTAAACATACAGTATTTTAATGCATTTTTCTTCCTTCCTTTTTTAAATTTTCTAATTGTATTATTTATTTATTCACAGGCTCACAGGTAATATTATAACTTCTTGTTCAACAGTTGCAACAAGGTTACTTAATATTGCTGCCTACAGCAAGGTGTTTAAAGGTTTTGGCAATGCTTTCAATGCATTGCAATTGCCTTAATATACAGTACATATCTAAACGATTTCTGACCTAAAACTACTGCTGAAATGTCTCTTCTCTGTGTTCTGAACAGATGGCCAAGGTCTGCTAGTGGTTCTACTTCTCCAAAGTCATTGAGCTTAGTGATAATGTAAGTACACTTCGGGGATTCTACTATCCCAGGTTGAAGCAAAAATTGTGTGAGCAGCACCACTTGGACTATATTTACATCTCTTCTATCAAGACATATTTTATGTACTGTCTTCTGTCTATGTGACTAATGTCTGTAAATGTAGCTAATTCATGAGGATTTGTTTTCTGTGTTTCTTGTCATATTCTTGTATACAGTTGAAGTCGGAAGTTTACATCTTAGCCAAATACATTTAAACTCAGTTTTACACAATTCCTGACATTTAATCCTAGTAAAAAGTCCCTGTCTTAGGTCAGGTAGGATCACCACTTTATTTTAAGAATGTGAAATGTCAGAATAATAGTAGAGAGAATGATTTATTTCAGCTTTTATTTCTTTCATCACATTCCCAGTGGGTCAAACGTTTCGGGCAGCCTTCCACAAGCTTTCCACAGTAAGTTGGGTGAATTTTGGCCCCTTCCTTCTGACAGAGCTGGTGTAACTGAGTCAGGTTTGTAGGCCTCCTTGCTTGCACACGCTTTTTCAGTTCTGCCCACACATTTTCTATAGGATTGAGGTCAGGGCTTTGTGATGGCCACTCCAACTCCTTGACTTTGTTGTCCTTAAGCCATTTTGCCACAACTTTGGAAGTATGCTTTGGGTCATTGTCCATTTGGAATACCCATTTGCGACCAAGCTTTAACTTCCTGACTGATGGTGTTCTTCGGCTTGCAAGACCCCCCTTTTTCCTCCAAATATAACGATGTTCATTATGGCCAAACAGTTCTATTTTTGTTTCATCAGACCAGAGGACATTTCTCAAAAAAGTACGATCTTTGTCCCCACGTGCAGTTGCAAACCGTAGTCTGGCTTTTTAATGGCGGTTTTGGAGCAGTGGCTTCTTCCTTGCTAAGCAGCCTTTCAGATTATGTTGATATAGGACTCGTTATACTGTGGATATAGATACTTTTGTACCTGTTTCCTCTAGCATCTTCACAAAGTCCTTTGCTGTTGTTCTGGGATTGATTTGCACTTTTGGAACCAAAGTACGTTCATCTCTAGGAGACATAATGCGTCTCCTTCCTGAGCTGTATGACGGCTGCGTTGTCCCATGGTGTTTATACTTGCGTACTATTGTTTGTACAGATGAACGTGGTACCTTCAGGTGTTTGGAAATTGCTCCCAAGGATGAACCAGACTTGTGGAGGTCTACAATTTCTTTTCTGAGGTCTTGGCTGATTTCTTTTGATTTTCCCATGATGTCAAGCAAAGAGGCACTGAGTTTGAAGGTAGGCCTTGAAATACATCAACAGGTACACCTCCAATTGACTCAAATGAAGTCAATTAGCCTATCAGAAGCTTCTAAAGCCATGACATCATTTTCTGGAATTTTCCAAGCTATTTAAAGGCACAGTCAACTTAGTGTATGTAAACTTCTGACCCACTGGAATTCTGATACAGTGAAATATAAGTGAAATAATCTGTCTGTAAACAATTGTTGGAAAAATTACTTGTGTCATGCACAAAGTAGATGTCCTAACCGACTTGCCAAAACTATAGTTTGTTAATAAGAAATGTGTGGAGTGGTTGAAAAACAAGTTTTAATGACTCCAACCTAAGTGTATGTAAACTTCCGACTTCAACTGTATCGGTCATGTGAATTAAACAAATATGACATGTCTCTTCCAGGTGTTCTTCATCCTGAGGAAGATGAACAGTCACTTGACCTTCCCGCATGTCTACCACCAAAGCACCATGATCTTCAATTGGTGGGCTGGGGTCAAGTACGTGGCAGGAGGCCAGTGTAAGTGTTGTCCCATTCACATCACTACAGCAGGGACAGTGTTTCATTTACCTGGTGTTAGACCCAGACAATTATCTCCTGTATGTAACAGTATGGCAATGCACAATCTATTTCTTGTATCTGCTTCCTGCTCAGCCTTGGTTGAAATAATTATTATGCTTTTCATACTTGTTCTTCTGGAGATATACAGTACACACACCCACATATTGAAATGCACATGACATTTCAATGAGTGGAACACGTGCAACGATACCCACAGTGTCCTTGGAACTGTTTCACACCCCTGCTATTTGAAAAATACATTTGGTGCGGTGAAAGCAGCAGTGATCAAACTAGACTAGCAAGGATTGGAACAGAACGGCCAAGATTAAGACAAGCTTTTGGCACTGAGATGCATTATAATTTGTTTAAAATGGCGGTGAGTTTGCAGAAAACAGCTGGCGGTGCATCTTAGTGCAGCATTTGCCCTCCTTTTGGTTTAAAGATAGTAAACACAGCCTGGCTATTTTATTTCACATTGCGCGTCCTAAGATGGACAGATGGGCAGTTCGTCACACTTTGCGATGAAATCAAATCAAATCAAATCAAACGTTATTTTCTACATGTGCCGAAAACAACAGTGAAATGCTTACTTACAAGCCCTTAACCAACAATGCAGTTAAGAGTTAAGAAAATAAAGTGTTAAGTAAAAAATAGATAAGTAAAAAAAAATGTAAAAGAACAAATAAGGCCTACCACTGTTGTGTCGCCGTCAAACTTAATGATGGTGTTGGAGTCGTGCCTGGCCATGCAGTCATGGGTGAACAGGGAGTACAGAACGGGACTGAGCACACACTCCTGAGGGGCCCCCGTGTTGAGGATCAGCGTGGCAGATGTGTTGTTACCTACCCTTACCACCTGGGGGTGGCCCGTCAGGAAGTCCAGGATCCAGTTGCAGAGGGAGGTGTTTAGTCCCAGGGTCCTTAGCTTAGTGATGAGCTTTGAGGGCAATATGGTGTTGAACGCTGAGCTGTAGTCAATTAATAGCATTCTCACGCAGGTGTTCCTCTTGTCCAGGTGGGAAAGGGCAGTGTGGAGTGCAATAGAGATTGCATCATCTGTGGATCTGTTGGGCGGTATGCAAATTAGAGTGGGTCTAGGGTTTCTGGGATAAAGGTGTTGATGTGAGCCATGACCAGCCCTTCAAAGCACTTCATGGCTACAGACGTGAGTGCTACGGGTCGGTAGTCATTTAGGCAGATTATCTTAGTGTTCTTGGGCACAGGGACTATGGTGGTCTGCTTTAAACATGTTGGTATTACAGACTCAGTCAGGGACATGTTGAAAATGTCAGTGAAGACACTTGCCCATTGGTCAGCGCATCCTCAGAGTACACGTCCTGGTAATCCGTCTGGCCCTGCAGCCTTGTGAATGTTGACCTGCTTAAAAGTCTTACTCACATCGGCTACGGAGAGTGTGATCACATAGTCACCCGGAACAGCTGATGCTCTCATGCATGCTTCAGTGTTGCTTGCCTCGAAGCGAGCATAGAAGTGATTTAGCTCGTCTGGTGGGCTCGTGTCACTGGGCAGCTCGCGGCTGTGCTTCCCTTTGTAGTCTGTAATAGTTTGCAAGCCCTGCCACATCCAACGAGCATCGGAGCTGGTGTAGTACGATTCAATCTTAGTCATGTATTGACTCTTTGCCTGTTTGATGGTTCGGCTGAGGGCATAGCGGGATTTCTTATAAGCGTCCGGGTTAGAGTCCCACTCCGTGTAAGCGGCAGCCCTACACTTTAGCTCAGTGCGGATGTTGCCTGTAATCCATGGCTTCTGGTTAGGGTATGTATGTACAGTCACTGTGGGGATGACGTCATCGATGCACTTATTGATGAAGCCAGTGACTGATGTGGTGTACTCCTCAATGCCATCGGAAGAATCCCGGAACATATTCCAGTCTGTGCTAGCAAAACAGTCCTGTAGTTTAGCATCTGCGTAATCTGACCACTTCCTTATTAACCGAGTCCCTGGTGCTTCCTGCTTTAGTTTTTGCTTATACGCAGGAATCAGGAGGATATAATTATGGTCAGATTTGCCAAATGGAGGACGAGGAGAGCTTGGTGGTCTAGAGTTTTTTCCCCTCTGGTTGCACATTTAACATGCTGGTAGAAAAGAGGTAAAACAGATTTAAGTTTCTCTGAATTAAAGTTCCCGGCCACTGGGAGCGCTGCCTCTGGATAAGTGTTTTCCTGTTTGCTTATGGCATACAGCTCATTGAGTGCAATCTTAGTGCCAGCATCGGTTTGTGGTGGTAAATAGACAGCTATGAAAAATATAGAAGAAAACTCTCTTGGAAAATAGTGTGGTCTACAGCTTATCATGAGATACTCTACCTCAGGCGAGCAAAACCTCAAGACTTCCTTAGTATTAGATTTTATGCACCAGCTGTTGTTTACAAATATACACAGACCGCCACCCCTTGTCTTACCGGAGTCTGCCGTTCTATCCTGCTGATGTAGCGTATATCCCGCCAGCTAATAGGATTGATGGAAGAGGCAGATTACTTGCTCGCCGTTGGATCCTTACAAGGCACCCCGACCTACGTCCACGATATCTCCGTCTCTTTCTCAGAGAGTGACGGGGATTTGGGCCTTGTCGGGTGTCTGTAGAATATCCTTTGCGTACGACTTGTTGAAGAACAAATCTTCGTCCAATACGAGGTGAGTAATCACTGTTCTGATATCCAGAAGCTCTGGCAGAAACATTATGTACAAAATAAATGACAAATAACGCGAAAAAACACACATAATAGCACAATTGGTTAGAGGGCCGTGAAACGGCAGCCATCTCCTCCGGCGCCATCTTTCTGGTCAAGATGTTGTTATTCAATGAAAGAACCCAGCTTTAGAAACAAGTTAAACAACTTACCTTGTATTAAAACAGTGAATAACTATGAACATACCACTGAATGAATAGCCCATTCTCTGGGTATTTTGTGTCTTCCTCCCTCCAGCCCTTCTTATTGGTGCACGTGGTGATGTAGACTACATGACCAAAAGTATGTGGACACCTGCTTGTCTAACATCTCATGGGCATTAATATGGAGTTGGTCCCCCCTTTGCTGCTATAACAGCCTCCACTCTTCTGGGAAGGCTTTCCACTAGATGTTGGAACATTGCTGCGGGACTTGCTTCCATTCAGCCACAAGAGCATTAGTGAGGTCGGGCACTGATGTTGGACGATTAGGCCTGGCTCGCAGTCGGCGTTCCAATTCATCCCAAAGGTGTTGGATGGGGTTCAGGTCAGGCTCTATGCAGGCCAGTCATGTTCTTCCACACCGATCTCGACAAACCATTTCTGTATGGACCTCGCTTTGTGCTTTGTGCACGGGGGCATTGTCATGCTGAAACAGGAAAGGGCCTTCCCCAAACTGTTGCCACAAAGTTGGAAGCACAGAATCGTCTAGAATGTCTTTGTATGCTGTAGCGTTCCCCTATACTGGAACTAAGGGGCTTAGCCCAACCCATGAAAAACAGCCCCAGACCATTATTCCTCCTCCACCAAACTTTACAGTTGGCACTATGCATTTGGGCAGGTAGTGTTCTCCTGGCATCCACCAAAACCAGATTCGTCTGTCGGACTGCCAGATAGTGATACATCACTCCAGAGAACGCATTTCCACTGCTCCAGAGTCCAATGGCGGCGAGCTTTACACCACTCCAGCCAACGTTTGGCATTGCGCATGTTGATCTTAGGCTTGTGTGCGGCTGCTCGGCCATCGAAACCCATTTCATGAAGCTCCCGACTAACAGTTCTTGTGCTGACGTTGCTTCCAGAGGCAGTTTGGAACTCGGTAGTGAATATTGCAACCGAGGACAGACGATTATTACTCACTACGCGCTTCAGCACTCGACGGTCCTGTTCTGTGAGCTTTTGTGGCCTACCACTTCGCAGCTGAGCCATTGTTGCTCCTAGATGTTTCCACTTCACAATATAGTAGCACTTACAGTTGACCGGAGCAGCTATAGCAGGGCAGAAATTTGACGAACTGACTTGTTGGAAAGGTGGCATCCTATAACGGTGCCACGTTGAAAGTCACTCAGCTCTTCAGTACGGGCCATTCTACTGCCAATGTTTGTCTATGGAGATTGCATGGCTGTGTGCTCAATGGGTGTGGCTGAAATAGCCAAATCCACTAATTTGAATGGGTGTTCACATACTTTTGACCATGTAGTGTATCTGTACTATGGGCTAGCAGCCCTGGGGCCTCACATGCAGAGATATCTTTGGTGGAAGCGCTACCTCACCTCCCTGCAGCTGGTGAGTAGAGTGGCCTTGATGCAGAGCCTCTGCTACAGTATGGCCGCCTCCCAAATGGCACCCTATAACCTATTATAGAGCACTAATTTTGGCCAAGACTCATAGGGGAATAGGGTGCTATTTGGGAAGCACCCGTACAGTACATCCTAGAGTCTAGATAATACTTAATTTACATTTACTGTATATCATGTAAAAGCAGGGTTTACCAACCCTCTCCTCGCACCTTAAAGTGCTTTAACCTTCAGTGTTTTGTCAGGATGCTAGGCTAATTAGCCTGTGGATGATCTGTTCATTGGAAGAAGCCTTGTTAAAGGTCCAATGCAGCCATTTTTATCTCAATATCAAATAATTTCTGGGTAACAATTAAGTACCTTACTGTGATTGTTTTCAATTAAAATGGGAAAAATAAATGGGGAAAAAATGCTTCTTAGCAAAGAGCAATTTCTCAAGCAAGATTTTTGCTAGGACTGTCTGAGAGTGGTTTGAGTGTGTGGGGAACACTGAACATGAGCTGTTATTGGCAGAGGTTTTGAACTCTCTTTCTTATTGGTCTATTAACTAATTTTACCGCATGTTGATCTCACCATGGAAGGCCAAAACTCCTTCTCACCAAAACAGTCTGAAATCTAGAGAGGCCAGTGTATAATTGTTGTGCCAAGACAATAGGATAGCATGTATTGAGCGTTAGTGCTGACTCATACCTTGTTTGTTTAAGTTTCCTGATTTGGTCCTGATGTTTGTATTAATTGTTTGGAAAATACGTTAACTCTGTTTATGGGCTCTACAACTGTATAGTTCCAATGTAGTCACACTAGAAGCCCACAACTGAGCTTTCTTCTTATTGACACTGGTTATGTTGACCCTTTGTGACCCCAGCTCCACTTCTTCATAGTGACCATCCACACCAGCTACAACCTGTTCACTGACTGCAACATCCCAGACTCCATGAACGCTGTGGTGTTTGCCTACTCCCTCAGCCTCATCACGCTCTTCAGAAACTTCTAGTACAAGAGCTACCTTAACAAGAAGAGCAAACAGACATGAGAAAGAGATGCAGAGGCAAATGTTACAGATTTTGTCATGTCATTAATACTGTATTTAAAATAAAATAAAATTGATCTATTTATTGACCAATCATGTTTAAGTAAAGCAGGTCTCTATCTTCTGGACCAAAGCCTCTGTTTCTGTTCTAGCCTTCCCTCCCACCTGTGGTATAACAAACACACACAGACCCCCAGAGCAAGCCCTCTCCCGTTCCCTCCCATCCCCCCTTTGGTCATTAGGGATGAAGTCTCAGCCACACTCTGGCGACTCTGCCTAATTGAAATAAACCCGAGCAGGCCTCCTGGTCTAGATTCCACTTATTTATCTAATCTCCCTCTGTGACACTTCATTTGTCTTAGGAGTCATTGGCTGGGAGGTAAGCCAATCGCCAGTCAGCAGGCAGTCTAAAACTGCCCCCTGAGCCCCTCCTACTCCCTCCTTGTCACTGTTCTGTGAGGATTCCCAGTAACCCCCCTTCCTCACCCGTCACCTCCTGTCCCATCCTCCCTCCTGTTCCCCTAACATTCACAACAGTACACCAGGGACCCAAGATTAGATGCTCATCAATTGGCTTCACCCTCTCTCTAGCTGAAACAGCCCACCATTTTTAAAGGGACACACAGTCAGATGATTTTTGTGTTTTGACGGCAACAAGAACACATTTTACATTTTTTGCAATTCTACACATTTTGCCATGGGACGTAGAGAAAATGTTGCCATTTTAAAGATGCATAAGGTAAACAGCATAGTGGGTAAAAGCACAAGGCTCAACTTCTCCTCTGTTTTGGTGCTCTGGCTACTACACTGTGGTTTGAGAGCGAAGTCTTGCATCTCGCTCATCCCAATATCTGTGGTGCTGCTCATGGCAATGACATTTTGCTGAGTCTTCCTTTAAGGCAAGTTTTCTGCAATTTTACACATTTTGCAATGGGACGGAGAGAAAATGTTGCAATTTCATAACTAATTTCATGCAATTCTACTCGTTTTGCCATGGGACGGAAAGAGAAATGTGCAGTTTCACAGATAAATTACTACAATTCTACACATTTTCCCATGGGGTGGAGATCTTTTTTTTTGCAGTGTTAAAGCTAATTTCCTGAAATGTACATGGCAGGTTAATATGATATCTGAGTGAAAGTGACTAACAAAATCATTGGGGGGCACCTGGAGGTCAGGATAGCTGGCTGCTAGACTATAACAAAAAAAATGTTAGCTGACATGGGCTAATTGACTGTCAGTGATTGACATAACAAAATAAAAATTGCTAATGCACAACCACATTTCGAAACTGCATCTTGTGTATTCTACTATTCTAACTCTCAACAGTAAATTGAGACCCTGACTGAAACCCCCCCAAAAAACATGCGGCCGGGGGCCCTAAGTGACCTCTTATGTTACTTATGCCTGGGGCCGTCCCTGAACCTGGATGTGTAACTCTCATTCTCACACCATTCATGGATGCTGGAAAACGACGTAGCTCAGTGCTCAGTCTGTTGTGTTGAATTGCATGCCAGATGTCTTAAAAAGCTGTTCAACAACATTCACTGAGAGGACAATCGCGCAGGCACTGTGACGTCTTTGTGACACATGTCACGACCAAGGACAGAGGGGCTTTGTGGCCCCATGTAAAGTAGCCAGTTCTAAATGTCTCTCATAGATACAGCTGTGTAGATTTACAGACCATATGCTGCTGGTGAGTTGACCATTGTTTTCCTCGCAAGTATATAGTGTCACATCTCATACCCCACAGCTGATTGCCAGAAGCACATTTGGACATATTTTGTCACTGGAATCAGCTCTGTAGTATTGCTCTGGGGGCATGTGTCCTCCAACAGAGATATTTGAGAGGAGCAATATATTGTTGTCAGTCTTCAACCCCAGCCATCCAACACCACATGCTCATGGCTGTGCTAGTGCCACTGAGTTTACAGTCTGAAAACAAACCCTTGAGTCTCCTTACAACACATTGTCTGTGCAAACTGCAGATAAATGATAGCTAGTATTTTCCACCACTCTCATTTTAATCAGTTTGACACAGCCGACACTCCTCCTTGGCTCCCTAAGCCTGTTACATATTATCTGACAAGATATCCTCTTGGAACTTGTCTTTTAATGTGACTTGTCTGGGAGAATGAAGTGGTCTACAGCTGCAGTGATTTACAGCAGAGGCCACCCCTCAACGTTTGTCCACTGACTGTTTGTGCAATAAACAAGTGACAGGTTCTTGGGTGTTCAGTTAAATGTCACTTTCCCCGTGAGACGGGAGATGAAGGTCATCCTTTAACGCCACTGTCACTTTAAGTATCGGCGGCTTCCTCTCCTGCTGCCGATTGATAAGGGGAATTGAAAGCGGATGAAAGCACATTACTTTGTGGTGGAGAGAGGTTGGACGGAATGAGAATCTCTCCCCTAACTCCCTCCTCTGTTTCTCCCTCTCTTTGTTTCGCCCTTTCTTTAGTTTAGCATGTCACGGTTGTGACTGATATAAAGGGAGCCATCTTACATTCAATGGCTGGTGCCAAATTATTTGGGATTGAGAAAGTGGTCCTCTGTAGCTCAATTGGTAGAGCATGGCGCTTGTAACGCCAGGGTAGTGGGTTCGATCCCCGGGACCACCCATACGTAAAAATGTATGCACACATGACTGTAAGTCGCTTTGGATAAAAGCGTCTGCTAAATGGCATATTATTATTATATTATTTGAATAATTTGTGTGCTGTCCCCAGCTACTCTATGCTGTTCTACATGTACAGTGCCTTCGGAAAGTATTCATACTCTTGACTTATTCCACATTTAGTTGTGTTACAGTCTGAATTCAAAATGCATTAAATAAATAAAACATTTCTCACCCATCTGCACACAATACCCCATAATGACAAAGTGAACACGTTTATATACATTTTTGCATATTTATTGAAAATGAAATACATAAATATCTCATTTACATAAGTATTCACACCGCTTTGCTATGACACTCCAAAATATATATTTAATCAATTTTAAATTCAGACTGTAACACAATGAAATGTGAAATAAGTCAAGGGGTATGAATACTTTCTGAAGGCGCTGTAGGTATACTGTAAAACAAACATAACTATGCTTCACATATCAAAAACAACATTAATTATATTTGCTAAAATATGATTGTTTTCTAAAAATCCATCCACTATGCACCGAAAAAGTCGTATTTGTTGTACAAGCTAAAAGCCTAAACCTCAAACAAGATAAGAACTCATATTCACGAGTCTCTCTCACATCTAGACATGGCGACATTATCTTTTGAATAAAATTACTCACAGATCAACAAACATACACCACTTACGGCGACAAGAGGGAAAAAAACACAACCACTGACAGCAAGGGAAAGTGATGATGTAGAGGCACTTGTAAGTTAGTTTGGTAGGCTCCCCAGTAACACCAAGTAGCACCTTGTCTGTAGACTATAATTAGTAATCACTTAAAGTGGGGGTGAGCCCTCCTTAGCCAGGCCAGCCAGTAATCACAAAGTCAGTGAGAGGGGCTGGAGAATGAGCGGCTGATGATGGTGCTTGAGGTGAGCGACTAGTTTCAGACAAAGAGGGTTAACAAGAGGGTGAGCAATCTCAGCTAGTGCTTTCATTTCAGCTTCTTGTTTCAGCCAGCCAACCAGCTAGCACTTGTAAAGGGGTCAGTACAGGGCACTCGTAAAGGGGTCAGTACAGGGCATAAGGTATGTATGAGCATGCTAAAGAGGTCCATATAGACATGGATGGAAATTGTTTTGTTGAAACAAGAGTTTATCATTTGGTTCCTAATGGAAGCGGCTTAAGATGGATATCCCTACACGCACACACACACACACACACACACACGCACACACACACACACACACACACACGCACACACACACTAAGCCTGATTAACATCTCAGTCATGTGTGTGCGGATGAGTCAGCCTCTCTGTGTGTGAAAGCTGAAAGCGACACAGTGGGGATGCTGCAGTCATCATTTAAGGCCTGTTTCATGTGACTAGGAGAGGAGAGCACCAGTCTGAATACAACATACCATACACACAGACAGACTTGGCAGACCTGAGAGGCCACTCCGCTCCATCTCAACTCTTTCCTGTTTGCAATCACAACACTGAATTTAAAACAGGTGTGGATCATTCTCACTACTCTGGATTGGGTCGATGTGACTGTGAATAGCAAATTTGACTCACAAACTTTCCCCCGGCTATCAAAGGATTGGCAATTTAATGTTCTGCTAAGTCAGGCTCAAGCTGATATAGCGTGACATTTGGAAGCTCATCACTCATTCATTGATTGCATTATATCTCACCGGACATGCCCTAGAATTGTGTTTGGGGTTGACCCTTTGTAAAAAGAGAAGCACCATCTGTTTCAACCCCCCCCCCCCCACACACACACACACACATTTGTGTTATTACACTATGTAGGTGTCATGGTTGTACCTTTTATGGGGGGGATGTCTGATGAACAATACAAAATGGCTGCCGAAGGGCTAGAAAGGCTCCTAATCTAGCATCTTGTTTACCTCTTGTAGAACCCTCATAGAACAGTGAGACAAGTAAGCCACCTTCAGCCCACCATCATATTTAATAATTCCCCACATATTAGCAGTCTTCAGTGGTCTAATATCAGTAGTGCTCTAATGCAGCACACCGCCTGGCCTCCCTCTGTGTTCAGATTTTCATCAGCAGCTGTGCTGTCAGGTTCAATTCCAATGTGCAGACAGCTCGTCTGCCACATACACTCCCCCAAACACACACACTCACATACACACCCACACAGAAACATAGCAAACAAGAACATGCACACACGCTTAAAGTGGTCCTTTATGTACCCTGTAGCCTTACCAAATCACCATCAAACAGACACCGCTCCTTTGTGGTGTTATTGTCACACCAAACGTGATGCAGAGCCTCACGCCACAGACACAGTGGGCCCTATTTGATATAAACACTTTACTTGGTTTAGATATATTTGTCAAATACATCTCGTCACTGCCCTCTAGTGAGATCAGCCCATACCAATCTCATTTGAATGGCACTAGTGGTCTATACCTGCTTATAAACTAGTCCTAATAACTCACCCATAACATTGTGATTGTACATCGAATCATTATTTTACAATATACTCTGAGGGGAATACTATCTCTGTGTCCTTCATCACAAGGTCATTCTAAGGTCAGCCTGAAGGCCTGAAAGCCTCACATGATATATCCAGAGGACTAAGTTCTAAGCCTGGTCCCTGTGACCTTCATTTTCAGTGGGATCACACAGTCAGTTAGTGGGGGTCCCTGACCCTCTTATGTGTGATAGATCTGAGAAGGCTTAACTGACACTAACCACTTTACATTAGTTGTGATTGGACGTCTGAAATAAGCACTTATATTTCCACTATTTCCACTATTTCCACTATCCAGTAACCATCTAACCATCAAATTATCTGTTTCTAAGATAAGTGATACTAAGTGATACTAAGAATAGATTTAAGGATTTCATTAATGGACAGAGAAACTGGCTGTAAGTTACTACTTGTACTTACACATGAACATAGCCTACTTTGCCTTTGCAAATTCGCCCCTTGATGTAGTCATGTCAATCCATGCCAAAGGTTATTGCATATTTCAACATGCATAAACAGTGAGTGTTCAGTTGGCCGTTGTGGTTGATGGGCAGATTGTTAAACTGGCTCTCTTTGTCTACCTCTTCACCCCACCGCCCAGCTCCGGCTGGCCTTCTCTCTGCATTATTCAGAGACACAACACCAAGGTGCAGCTCATTTCCCATGTCTTCCATTTCAAATGATTTTCGGCCTGCATCCAAGCACATTTCATTGACACAAAGACAAAGGATCTGGCACATGTGTTCTCCCCAGACCCTCGTAATATTAAATATTAATGCCAGCATAATTTCGCAGGCTCCCGAGTCCCAAGGAGCAGGAGAGTACAACAGTGTAGTCATCAGTGACTTCAGTATTTTTCCCAAAGGCAAGGAGATTGTCAAAATAAATTCTGAGACGCCCCAGCAACAGCAGAATCTTTAAAATTACATTTCACAAATGCACTTTTGCTAATATGTGGAGGATTATTAAATATGATGCTACAGTCTGTTGTGTTTTTGTTGAAGTTTTTCTTTGTTTACGTGTGTTTAAGTTGTTTTACCAGTTCCATCCCCAGACCAAAACAGAACAGAAAGATGGCAGCAGAGTCTGCAGGTGCGTGAGTCAGAGTGTACTGCAGTGGCAACATTTATACAAACCATTATTCATGCGATGGAGACCCCGCTCCCCACAACACGGCAAGACACTTTAACATCAAAGTCAGCACACATGGTTGCCTGGCTCCTGTAGGAGCGTGTTCTTTTGATTCTCTTCCCCCCTCTCCCTCTACTCTCTGCTGAGTGGTTCCCCCCAGCCCCCTGCTTGCTCCAGCCCCCTGTTTCCCTGCTCCCCAGGTCACCTAGCACTTAAAATAACTCCGCCAAGGACCCGTTAAGCGCAATGTCTTTTCCTCAGCCTGCTCCTCAGCCTGCCATGCCAGTGAATTACATAGCCGTTCCACGTTATTAAACATGACACTCAACCAAGATAATGAGGCTTTTTTCATCTCAATTTGGAATCCTAATCTCGTTTCTTTGATTAATAGGCGCTGATCTGCATATCAAGGGCTTTTTTTTTTTTCTCCAGCAAATCCCTTTTTAAGATGCGCTCGCAAGAAAATAAAATCTGTCTTGAGAATCTTTCTTCCATCTCCAGCTTCTTTTTCTCAAGAAAATATTCTTCTTCAGGCAGGGAGCGGCTTAAGGTGGGAAAGGGAAAAGGGCCGGGTAGCAGACTGATTGGATGAAGGCTCCAACCACCATCCCCTCCACCCACTCAAGACAAGACAGGAGAAGAAGGACAGAACCTGCTGTGTGTTTTGGTCTACCAAGAGCAGTCTCCTCATTTGTCCTCACATACACTGTGGGGTACGTACTGCTCTGTTGCATGACCATCACAGACACACTATCAGCTGACCAGTACTGTCTGCGTCCCAAATGGCTCCCTATTTCCTATATAATGCACTACTTTTTCAAAAGCAGTGCACTCTATATGGAATAAGGTGCCATTTGGGACGCATCACATCCTGACCTTTCCCCACTAGACACCAGCAAAGCCATCCAGGACACAGGAAGCACAGGGTTTCTTCATGGGGGAGGAGGAGCGATGGAAAATGATCTGGCCTGAGCCATTAATAACAGTCTCCAGTCAGAGGAAAAATACTGTAAGACATTGCTGCAGCACAAGCCTCCCTCTGTGTCTCATTGCTGCCCATACAACCATGTCTGTGTCCCAAATGGCACCCTATTCCCTATATGGTGTACTACTTTTGACCAGGGCACATATGTGGTGCCATTTGGGACGCAAACCATGCTTCTCAAATTGCTGTTTTCTCAAAGCTACCTATACACATGTCTGTCTCTGTCATGCATTACTGAAGAAACGTCAGGAATGGTTTCGGGACTGGCACAGTGGTGTTATCACGTTGCTACAGTGTCACAACTTCTACATGGTGCAACAGCAATGCTGGGAGCTATGGCGGATCTATAATCTGGAGGCCACTGAAGAATGTAGCCTCGGAGAGAGGGGGAGACGGGGGAGACTCAAGCATTTCAGAGATTTCCAAGCATGCAGAAAGGGGGTAGGACGCGGGTGCTAGTTCCCCCTCAGGGTGAGCTGAACTCTGGGAAGGAAGGCGAACACAGGAGCTAGTCAGTGTGACCATACCAACCCTCTCTCTTTCTGTTGGGCTGTAATTATCATCATACTCTGCAGCTCTGCTCAATGAATCATGGTCATTCTGTCAGCCACGCACCCCTCGAGGAACACTTGCTGTTGGCCAACGAAGAGAAAGAGAGAGAGATGCCACTCTCTCTTTCTCTTCTTCTCCATCATGTTTATGTCTGCCCAGCCCTATGGTCCTCCCACTGCACCATAACCTTCCAAGCACCTCCGTGAATCACCAGCTCACCAATACCCTGGGTGATCAGAAATCAATCCATCTCATCGCTGTGGGAATAAATACCTGAGAGACCACTGGAGATGTCACCAGGGGCTCCCTACAAATCAGACAGACCAGTTGTTTGTCTTCTCTCAGCCTCCGCAGCAATATTTTCCTAATCCATGGCTCCCAGCCAAAGGCACAATAAGTTAATTAACCAGCTAATTTCCACAGCACCTCAGAGGAACTTAAAAGCAAGCAATCCCTAATGTATGGGTTAATTAATAAGATGGGGAAAGGTAAACATTGTAAGAATCAATTTGTCAGACCAAAGCTGCATTGGGGGAGGCCTTGAAAAAAGCTCTTACGACTGATCAAGATGCTCACGGAGACAAAGATGCTCCCGGAGACTGAGGGCTGCAGCCAAAGCCAGGTTGGCTTTGACTGCAGCCCTCTCCAAGGTGTATATTGTTCTGACGTTAATGGAAAGATTCACTTGCCAAAAGCTATATCAACGCAATCAAATCCTTGTATGCTGAGGGAAATTAGGCTGTGAAATATCAAGCAGTTGTACCATGTGGGCAGGCAGACTGTAGCTGTACAGTGAGTGCTGCAATATGCCTGCAATCTCCCATTGTCTTTGCAGACAAGCAAACCCGATTGACTGCTTCATTCTGCTGTCATGATTGGTTCTCTGCTCCTCCATCTTGGCAGCTTGATATTAGTAGAGGAAGAGTGACATCCAAATAGCCTACACCCACTCTTGTCTGTCCAAAATGGGTTCCATATCTGCCCTGTATCCCCTGCCTCAGCCAGTACAGATCCACTGGTGATGACAGACAGACAGACAGATAATTCTGCTATAGGCTCACATAAGGCTAGTTGGCCATGATGACAATTACAGACAGACAGAGGCTGTTGTGCCCAGTCTCTTTCTCTGATGAGCCAGTGTTTCTATCTACCCTCCAAAAAAAAAAACAGTTCCATTTTACCATGAACTGAAGGCTCTAAATTGTGATTACAGTCATGCAAGGCTAAATCACTCTGCTATTGGAGAAAATAACCTGGCTAAGATAATGAACGGGTGAAGCTTCGACGTGATTGGCACTTTGAGCATAAATAACCTGGAATTATCTGTAATAACCATGGTAACCGAGTGGTAATTGCCAGAAAGTTCCCTTTTCTCAGAAATAGGGAGGGTGGTGGGGTGGAGTGGGGGGGTGTGGGGGGGGGGGAGCTTGGGGTGATTGGGAAGGCAGCCAGAAATTAGTCCTTGCTCAGTGTAACTTACATTAATTGTATGCATTGTGGCAATTTATTTGTGTCACAAAGGACTGCAGTGGTGCTGTCTCCACAGGCTCCTTCTCCTGGCCATAAAGAAGGCAATTAGTGAAAGGAATCAGATCCCAACTTTATCCACAGATAAGACTTGTATAGGCTATGGAAATCATGTATAGTACCAGCATTCATTCAATCTGCCTACATGAAAGGCTTCCTTCCACAAGACAGAACACTTTCTTTTCCAAAATGGCTTCAATAAAAATAAACATTTTAATGCCACGCTGGGAGTGTTTTTATCTCTTAGTTTCCTCTGGGATATCTTTGTACTAGTTCAAGGAGAAGTAGCAGAGGTGGTTCTGCTACTACTACTAGTAGTAGTTGTAGTAGTAGTAGTAGTAGTAGTAGTAGTAGTAGTAGTAGTAGTAGTAGTAGTAGTAGTAGTAGTAGTAGTAATAGTAGTAGTAATAATAGTGGTATGCCTAGAAAAAGGTATTCTTGCAACCTAGCTATCTGTGTGATTGACTGGTATACTGGCAGTTGTAAGGATTATGAGGTACTTCAATTTAAGTACTATTACTCATCCAGAGGTAATATAGCTTTTTTCATTGTTTGAAACTACCAGCCATACCAGCTTCCTCTGCCTCTTACTGTTGTCAGGTTGAGTGACACAGCTGTGCCATGATATGTCATATCGATCAGGTCTGAATGCTCATCTCCCAAGCATGTTCCTTCCTCCTGCTCCGTCTCAATGCCACAACGTTTAATGCGGGGAGGCAGGAGGAATTTTCTGATTAATAAAGATATTATGCAAATGCACATTCCCTGCCTGCCTTGCAGCCCTGAGATGAGGGGGAACGCGAGGCATGCTGTTCAGAGTGGGAGCCACAGGAATGACAGTAGCTGGAGGTAGCTGGTGAAATGACGAGTAAGCAAGGTGCCATACATTTTAGAAATGTTTTCTTGGAACCAACATATGTCAGGTATTGGCCACAGGTTGCTGTAGGAAGGGTCATGTTTACTTCCATTTCTTTGTTACTATACTATACTTTTTCCACCTCAACCAGACAACAATTACCACCACGCTTGCGTCTCGCCCTATTGCTGTGCACAGTAGTCTCATTCTGTCTGTGCTCCCTGTCTCTACAAGGCTAGACTGGTGGTGCCACTGAATCGGTCCTGGCTCAGAGAAGAGAAGAGAGAGCATTCTTGTCTCTAGCATGATCCCTTTCATTTTTGTCCTGTCCCAATTTTCATTTTTTAAATCATTAGATCCCCTCCCATGGCCATCCCACCACAGCTGGCCAAGCTTCATCAGTACGACCAGGCCTAGGCTCTCCCCATTATTACCAAGCTAACGTCTTGCCTGGAGTCCTTTGACTCCTCCTTCTCCTCTGATAGCCAGGTATTTCCCATCCAGGGCCATAGGCCATCCGCTCGCTCTCTCACAGCTCCCCACTCCTAGTAGCATAGATCTCTTGTTGTAGTCCACTCTCATAAGTATGCCCAGTGGGACTGTTGACCAGGGCCAGGGGCTGGCTGGTAGCTCGGACCTAGTGGCCAGCCTCCTCCTGGGGGACAGTGGAGGCCTTTGTTCCCCTGTCATGCCTCACATTCCCAGAGCAGCCATGGGTCCCCTGGAAGGCAAAGTTCATGGGGAGGGACACAGCTCCATTCTCCTACACCATGGTTTCCAAATCCCGCCCCCAAGGCATACCTATTGAGAGCAGGGCAGGGATGTGGTTCAAGCCCTCATTAAATAAGGCAGTCTCAGACAATGGCTTTGGACAGAGGTGCTTGAGGTGGTTGTTACGCGCCTAAGGAGCTATTTGAAAGACATGCAGTTTGGCATACAGGATTAGACTATTACATAAAGGGTCAATGCATCTGGATTGGAGAGAGGCGGAGGCAGCCATGGATGGAAAGACAGATCCTTTCAAGACTTATGTTGAAAAGAAAGAAAGAAAGAAAGAAAGAAAGAAAGAAAGAAAGAAAGAAAGAAAGAAAGAAAGAAAGAAAGAAAGAAAGAAAGAAAGAAAGAAAGAAAGAAAGAAAGACAGACAGACAGACAGAAAGAAAGAAAGAAAGAAAGAAAGAAAGAAAGAAAGAAAGAAAGAAAGAAAGAAAGAAAGAAAGAAAGAAAGAAAGAAAGAAAGAAAGAAAGAAGAGGAAATTTTGTTTGGCTTCGAGCTGAAATAGTACTGTATATAGTCTTATTATGAAAAATAGACAGTGATTTAAAATAACATGTATATACAACAATACCTACCATGGCTTGTGACATTTGACTGTCCAGAATAAATCCACTGTAAAGAAAGATGTACATAAAACCTGATGGTACACAATGTATTTTTCCATTCCCTGAGAGGAAAATATGAATCTGAGACAGAGCCCCCTGGCTGCTGTTATTCCCCCATCCAAAAGAATTGGAGCAGACACTTCAGGCTAGGCCATGATGTCCCCACGGAGGATTTGTGTAATGGACATTTTGTGTAAGAGTACATCCCCTGAGGTACACTGAGCTGTAACAAATCACAAGGACGCGCTCCAAAATATGACATTTACCCGCTGCTGGCATCACAAATCATTCACACCAGGATGTACCAACCAGTGCACACGGGTCCAGCCAACCGTCACCGGAAAATACGTCCCCCTCCAACACCACCCTCTCTTCTCTTTCCCTCTCTTATCCCTCCACACTCAACTATAACACTCTCATTTCTACTAAATACCAAGTCCGATGATGGACAGGTTCTTAATTAAAATGATTGACATGTTCTAAATTGGAAATAAGCCCAGGTGGGACAAGATGTTCTGTTCAAATAGGTTTAGTTCAGAGCTGTGTGATTGTGAAGTGAACGTCGAGCTATACTGTATGTGCAGTATAGGCAGGTGTACAAATAACATACAGTACTTGACGTATAATGATGAATCCCGGTAATGAAAAAGGTGTGCAGCACACACAAGTATGGGCTCTGTTGGAGGAGAGACCGTGAGGGAAAGTTAGCCCAGGGAGGGAGTGGGAGATGGGAGGAGGCTGATCCAGAGAGGTGGGTGGGTACATGTTTCTGATGTGGACAGGAATGAGCTCCGACAGCTAGACTAAGGATGGAGGAAGGAGCTTATTTCACGGCTGATTTGTTTTAATATCTGGAGCAACAGTAGGAGAGCATTTGTGGTAGAGGGCTAAGGAGAGGGGGATCGAAGCCAGGCAATGGAAAAGAGAGGCAGGGATTGGAGAGAGGATGAGAGTTGTGTGGTGGGGAGGGAGGGATAAAGTGAAATGTTGGAGAGAAGAAGAAGAAGAAGAAGAAGAAGAAGAAGAAGAAGAAGAAGAAGAAGAAGAAGAAGAAGAGGGAAAGGAGGTTGAGGGTTTATATAACAGGAGACGTAAGAGAAGGGAACATGAAAGGAGGCAAGTGATCATGGCTACAGTAGTCTACAGAAGGTGAGAGGATGGAGAGAAAGAGAGAGAGAATAAGAGAGATAGAGGTTGGTCGAAAGAGAACAGAGAGAGAGAGAGATCAGAGGGACAGATAATTAATGAATGAGAGAATGAGAGAACAAGATATCGAGAGAGGGAGACTAGAGAGAGAGAGAGAGAGTTGGAGAAAGACAGACAGAGGGAGAGGGGTTGGTCTCTGGAAGAGAGAACCTGGGTCGAAGCTGCAGGCAAGGGGAGCTGGTGCTCATGGCTGAGGGCCGGGCTGGACGAGATGATGTCAGGTGATGGTTCAGGCTCAGAGAGACTCAAAGGAGAGCTGCCCTTTGATGCGATCAGAGGTGAAGAGCAGAATGGAGCTGGATGAAAGGCCCTAGAGCTAAAAGAGAGTGGTAGAACAGAGAGAGAGAGAGAGAGAGAGAGAGAGAGAGAGAGAGAGAGAGAGAGAGAGAGAGAGAGAGAGAGAGAGAGAGAGAGAGAGAGGGAGGGGGGGGGGGTTGAGACACATGTATCAGATGCTCAGCAGGCTCTGCTCACACTTACTAGTCCGAGGCAAAACCACACGACTAACAACATTGGTCACTTAATGAAACACAAAGCCTTCACTATCTCATCCTGGAATATCTAAGGCCTGATGTCATCTGCCTTAGGACTAAAGAGCAGGAACCTGGACTTGTCATCCTACCAGAAACATGGTATAGAGGAGATGGACCCACTGGTTGCCCTCTAGGTTACAGAGAGCTGGTAGTCCTATCCACCAAACTACCAGGAGTAAAACAGGGAAGGGACTCAGGGGGTATGCTAATTTGATATAGAGCAGGCCTAACTCACTCTATTAAATGAATCAAAGCAGGAACATTTTACATTTGGCTAGAAATTCAAAAGGAAATGATCTCAACGGAGACAAATGTCCTCCTGTGTGCTACCTATATCCCCCCACTAGAATCCCCATACATAAATGAAGACAGCTTCTCCATCCTAGAGGGGGAGATCAATCATTTCCAGGCCCAGGGACATGTACTAGTCTGTGGCGACCTAAATGCCAGAACTGGACAAGAACCTGACACCCTCAGCACACAGGGGGACAAACACCTACCTGGAGGTGACAGCATTCCCTCCCTAATATGCCCCCCTAGACAACATAACCAACAAAAACGGGTCACAACTCCTGCAGCTCTGTCGCACGCTGGGTATGTACGGTAGATACACCTACAGTATAGCTCATCTCTTGGCAATAGTACTGTAGACTACTTTATCACTGACCTTAACCCAGTCTCTCAGAGCGTTCACAGTCAGCCCACTGACACCCCTATCAGATCACAGCAAAATCATAGTCTACTTGAACAGAGCAATACTCAATCATGAGGCATCAAAGCCAAAGGAACTGAATAATATTAAGTAATGCTATAGATGGATGGAAAGTAGTGTGTAAACTTACCAAAAAACTATTAGGCAATCCCTTTTAGACAACTTCCTGGACAAAACGTTTCACTGTAATAGTGAAGGTGTAAACTTGGCACTAGAAAACCTAAACAGTATATTTTACCTCTCAGCTTCCCTATTAAATCAAAAAGATTCAAGCAGACAACCTAAGAAACCTAAGAAAATTAACAACAATGACAAATGGTTTGATGAAGAATGCAAAAACCTAAGAAAGATGTTTAGAAACCTATCCAACCAAAAACATAGAGACCCAGAAAACCTGAGCCTTCACTATGGTTAATCACTAAAACAATACAGAAATACATTATGGAAAAAGAAGGAACAGCCCGTCAGAAATCAGCTCAATGTAATTGAAGAATCCATAGAATCTAACCACTTCTGGGAAAATTGGAACACACTAAACAAACAACAACATGAAGAGTTATCTATCCAGAATGGAGATGAATGGATAAACCACTTCTCCAATCTTTTTGGCTCTATAACAAAGAACAAACAGCATAAATACAGTGCCTTGCCAAAGTATTCATCCCCCTTGGTGTTTTTCCTATTTTGTTGCATTACATCCTGTAATTTAAATTGATTTTTATTTAGATTTCATGTAATGGACATACACAAAATAGTCCAAATTGGTGAAGTGAAATGAAAATAATTACTTGTTTCAAAATATTCAAAAAAATAAATAACGTGAAAGTGGTGCGTGCATATGTATTCACCCCCTTTGCTATGAAGCCACTAAATAAGATCTGGTGCAACCAATTATCTTCAGAAGTCACATAGTTAGTTAAATAAAGTCCACCTGTGTGCAATCTAAATGTCACATGATTTGTCATATGATCTCAGTATGTATACACCTGTTCTGAAAGACCCCAGAGTCTGCAACACCACTAAGCAAGGGGCACCACCAAGCAAGCAGCATCATGAAGACCAAGGAGCTCTCCAAACAGGTCAGGGACAAAGTTGTGGAGAAGTACAGATCAGGGTTGGGTTATAAAAAAATATTCAAAATGTTGAACATCCCACGGAGCACCATTTAATCCATTATTAAAACATTTAAAGAATATAGCACCACAACAAACCTGCCAAGAGAGGGCCGCCCACCAAAACTCACGGACCAGGCAAGGAGGGCATTAATCAGAGAGGCAACAAAGAGACCAAAGATAACCCTGAAGGAGCTGCAAAGCTCCACAGCGGAGATTGGAGTATCTGTCCAGTCCATAGGACCACTTTAAGCCGTACACTCTACAGAGCTTTACCGAAGAGTGGCCAGAAAAAAGCCATTGCTTAAAGAAAAAAATAAGCAAACACGGGAGACTCCCCAAACATATGGAAGAAGGTACTCTGGTCAGATGAGACTAAAATTGAGCTTTTTGGCCATCAAGGAAAACGCTATGTCTGGCGCAAACCCAACTCCTCTCATCACCCCGAGAACACCATCCCCACAGTGAAGCATGGTGGTGGCAGCATCATTCTGTGGGGATGTTTTTCATCGGCAGGGACTGGGACACTGGTCAGAATTGAAGGAATGATAAATACAGGGAAATTCTTGAGGGAAACCTGTTTCAGTCTTCCAGAGATTTGAGACTGGGACGGAGGTTCACCTTCCAGCAGGACAACACTTGAGTGGTTTAAGGGGAAACATTTAAATGTCTTGGAATGGCCTAGTCAAAGCCCAGACCTCAATCCAATTGAGAATCTGTAATATGACTTAAAGATTGCTGTACACCAGCGGAACCCATCCAACTTGAAGGAGCTGGAGCACTATTGCCTTGAAGAATGGACAAAAATCCCAGTGGCTAGATGTGCCAAGCTTATAGAGACATAACCCAAGAGACTTGCAGCTGTAATTGCTGCAAAATGTGGCTCTACAAATTATGGACTTTGGGGGGGTGAATAGTTATGCACGCTCAAGTTTTCTGTTTTTTTGTCTTATTTCTTGTATGTTTCACAAGCAAAAATATTTTGCATCTTCAAAGTGGTAGGCTGTCACACCCTGGCTCTGGGGACTCTATATGTTGAGCCAGGGTGTGTACATTCTATGTTGTTGTTCTATGTCGGGAGTCTAGTTTTGTATTTCTGTGTTGGCCAGTGTGGTTCCCAATCAGAGGCAACGAGTGTCAGCTGTTGCTGGTTGTCTCTGATTGGGAGCCATATTTATACAGGCTGTTTTCCCACAATAGTTGTGGGATCTTGTTCCAGTTGGTTTGTTCCTTTTGGTCTGTACCGTAGGACTGCACGTATCGTTTATTGTTTTGTTCGAGTGTTTGCTCTCGTTAAATAAAGTATGTTTGCCTGCAACGCTGCGCCTTGGTCCACTCCCTCTAACGATCGTGACAGAAGATCCCACCATACCAGGACCAAGCAGCGTGTCCAGGAGCAGGCAGCCTGGACATGGGAGGAAGCGCCGGGAAAGGAGCTGGAGAGGTTGGCGATGGCCCAGGTGGGCAAAGTGTGGTCCTGGGAGGACATGCTCGGGGGCAAAGGGCCATGGGCTAAGATTAAGGCCCTGGCGAGAGAGGAGCAACGGCGTCAGCAGTATCGTCGTCGGACGGACGAGAGGCAACCCCAGAACATTTTTAGGGGGGGGCACACGGCATGGGCGACTGGGCAGCAGGAGGCTGCCACAGGGCGAATTGGGAGATTTGGAGAGGAGGCCACCGGGTTTGGGGGGCCAGAAGGCAGGTTGGCGGAGCCTGGATGGAGAGCAGAGCCAACTCCCCGTACTCAGGCATGGCAGCATGAGACTGGGCAGGTTCCGCGGTATGCGGAGCTGCTTACTGTGCCACGAGTGGTCCGGCATAGTCCGGTACGTTCTGTGCGAGCACCCCGCACGTGTCGTGCGAAGGTGGGCATGCAGCCAGGACGGAGTGTGCCGGCTCAGCGCTCGTGGCCTCCAGTGCCTCTCCTCGGTCCCGGATATCCTGCGCCAGTGTCACGTGCTGTTATGCCAGTATGGGTACACAGCCCTGTACGTCCTGTGCTGATGCCTCACACAGAGAGTGTGAGGGTAGGCATTCAGCCAGGACGGGTTGTGGCAGCTCTTCACTCCAGGCCTCCTATCCATCTCCACAGCCCGGTCCGGCCTGTTCCTGCCCCTCGCACCAAGCCTACGGTGCGCGTCGCCAGCCCGGCCCGGCCTGTTCCTGCCCCTCGCACCAAGCCTACGGTGCGAGTCGTCAGCCCGGCCCGGCCTGTTCCTGCTCCTCGCACCAAGCCTACGGTGCGCGTCGCCAGCCCGGCCCGGCCTGTTCCTGCCCCTCGCACCAAGCCTACGGTGCGCGTCGTCAGCCTTGCCCGGCCTGTTCCTGCCACTCGCACCAAGCCTACGGTGCGCGTCGCCAGCCCGGCCCGGCCTGTTCCTGATCCTCGCACCAAGCCTACGGTGCGCGTCGCCAGCCCGGCCCGGCCTGTTCCTGCTCCTCGCACCAAGCCTACGGTGCGCGTCGCCAGCCCGGCCCGGCCTGTTCCTGCCCTTCGCACCAAGCCTACGGTGTGCGTCGCCAGCCCGGCCCGGCCTGTTCCTGCCACTCGCACCAGGCCTACGGTGTGCGTCGCCAGCCCGGTCCGGCCCGTTCCTGCTCCACGCACCAAGCCAGGGGTGCGTATCGTCAGCCCGGTCCGGCCCGTTCCTGCTCCACGCACCAAGCCAGGGGTGCGAGTCGTCAGCCCGGTCCGGCCCGTTCCTGCTCCACGCACCAAGCCAGGGGTGCGTATCGTCAGCCCGGTCCGGCCCGTTCCTGCCCCTCACACCAAGCCTACGGTACGCGTCGCCAGCCCGGCCCGGCCCGTTCCTGCTCCTCGCACCAAGCCTACGGTGCGCGTCGCCAGCCCGGCCCGGCCTGTTCCTGCCCCTCGCACCAAGCCTACGGTGCGAGTCGTCAGCCCGGCCCGGCCTGTTCCTGCTCCTCGCACCAAGCCTACGGTGCGCGTCGCCAGCCCGGCCCGGCCTGTTCCTGCCCCTCGCACCAAGCCTACGGTGCGCGTCGCCAGCCCGGCCCGGCCTGTTCCTGCCACTCGCACCTGGCCTACGGTGTGCGTCGCCAGCCCGGTCCGGCCCGTTCCTGCTCCACGCACCAAGCCAGGGGTGCGTGTCGTCAGCCCGGTCCGGCCCGTTCCTGCTCCACGCACCAAGCCAGGGGTGCGAGTTTTCAGCCCGGTCTGGCCCGTTCCTGCCCCTCGCACCAAGCCTACGGTGCGCGTCGTCAGCCTTGCCCGGCCTGTTCCTGCCACTCGCACCAGGCCTACGGTGTGCGTCGCCAGCCCGGTCCGGCCCGTTCCTGCTCCACGCACCAAGCCAGGGGTGCGTGTCGTCAGCCCGGTCCGGCCCGTTCCTGCTCCACGCACCAAGCCAGGGGTGCGAGTCGTCAGCCCGGTCCGGCCCGTTCCTGCTCCACGCACCAAGCCAGGGGTGCGTATCGTCAGCCCGGTCCGGCCCGTTCCTGCCCCTCGCACCAAGCCTACGGTGCGAGTCGTCAGCCCGGTCCGGCCCGTTCCTGCCCCTCGCACCAAGCCTACGGTGCGAGTCGTCAGCCCGGCCCGGCCTGTTCCTGCTCCTCGCACCAAGCCTACGGTGCGCGTCGCCAGCCCGGCCCGGCCTGTTCCTGCCCTTCGCACCAAGCCTACGATGTGCGTCGCCAGCCCGGCCCGGCCCTGCCACTCGCACCAGGCCTACGGTGTGCGTCGCCAGCCCGGCCCGGCCTGTTCCTGCGACTCGCACCAGGACTACGGTGTGCGTCGCCAGCCCGGTCCGGCCCGTTCCTGCTCCACGCACCAAGCCAGGGGTGCGAGTCGTCAGCCCGGTCCGGCCCGTTCCTGCTCCACGCACCAAGCCAGGGGTGTGAGTCGTCAGCCCGGTCTGGCCCGTTCCTGCCCCTCGCACCAAGCCTACGGTGCGCGTCGTCAGCCTTGCCCGGCCTGTTCCTGCCACTCGCACCAGGCCTACGGTGTGCGTCGCCAGCCCGGTCCGGCCCGTTCCTGCTCCACGCACCAAGCCAGGGGTGCGTGTCGTCAGCCCGGTCCGGCCCGTTCCTGCTCCACGCACCAAGCCAGGGGTGCGAGTCGTCAGCCCGGTCCGGCCCGTTCCTGCTCCACGCACCAAGCCAGGGGTGCGTATCGTCAGCCCGGTCCGGCCCGTTCCTGCCCCTCGCACCAAGCCTACGGTGCGAGTCGTCAGCCCGGTCCGGCCCGTTCCTGCCCCTCGCACCAAGCCTACGGTGCGAGTCGTCAGCCCGGCCCGGCCTGTTCCTGCTCCTCGCACCAAGCCTACGGTGCGCGTCGCCAGCCCGGCCCGGCCTGTTCCTGCCCTTCGCACCAAGCCTACGATGTGCGTCGCCAGCCCGGCCCGGCCCTGCCACTCGCACCAGGCCTACGGTGTGCGTCGCCAGCCCGGCCCGGCCTGTTCCTGCGACTCGCACCAGGACTACGGTGTGCGTCGCCAGCCCGGTCCGGCCCGTTCCTGCTCCACGCACCAAGCCAGGGGTGCGAGTCGTCAGCCCGGTCCGGCCCGTTCCTGCTCCACGCACCAAGCCAGGAGTGCGTATCGTCAGCCCGGTCCGGCCCGTTCCTGCCCCTCGCACCAAGCCTACGGTGCGAGTCGTCAGCCCGGCCCGGCCTGTTCCTGCTCCTCGCACCAAGCCTACGGTGTGCGTCGCCAGCCCGGCCCGGCCTGTTCCTGCCCCTCGCACCAAGCCTACGGTGCGCGTCGCCAGCCCGGCCCGGCCTGTTCCTGCCACTCGCACCAGGCCTACGGTGTGCGTCGCCAGCCCGGTCCGGCCCGTTCCTGCTCCACGCACCAAGCCAGGGGTGCGTGTCGTCAGCCCGGTCCGGCCCGTTCCTGCTCCACGCACCAAGCCAGGGGTGCGAGTCGTCAGCCCGGTCCGGCCCGTTCCTGCCCCTCGCACCAAGCCTACGGTGCGCGTCGTCAGCCTTGCCCGGCCTGTTCCTGCCACTCGCACCAGGCCTACGGTGTGCGTCGCCAGCCCGGTCCGGCCCGTTCCTGCTCCACGCACCAAGCCAGGGGTGCGTGTCGTCAGCCCGGTCCGGCCCGTTCCTGCTCCACGCACCAAGCCAGGGGTGCGAGTCGTCAGCCCGGTCCGGCCCGTTCCTGCTCCACGCACCAAGCCAGGGGTGCGTATCGTCAGCCCGGTCCGGCCCGTTCCTGCCCCTCGCACCAAGCCTACGGTGCGAGTCGTCAGCCCGGTCCGGCCCGTTCCTGCCCCTCGCACCAAGCCTACGGTGCGAGTCGTCAGCCCGGCCCGGCCTGTTCCTGCTCCTCGCACCAAGCCTACGGTGCGCTTCGCCAGCCTGGCCCGGCCTGTTCCTGCCCTTCGCACCAAGCCTACGGTGTGCGTCGCCAGCCCGGCCCTGCCACTCGCACCAGGCCTACGGTGTGCGTCGCCAGCCCGGCCCGGCCTGTTCCTGCGACTCGCACCAGGCCTACGGTGTGCGTCGCCAGCCCGGTCCGGCCCGTTCCTGCTCCACGCACCAAGCCAGGGGTGCGTGTCGTCAGCCCGGTCCGGCCCGTTCCTGCTCCACGCACCAAGCCAGGGGTGCGAGTCGTCAGCCCGGTCCGGCCCGTTCCTGCTCCACGCACCAAGCCAGGGGTGCGTATCGTCAGCCCGGTCCGGCCCGTTCCTGCCCCTCGCACCAAGCCTACGGTGCGAGTCGTCAGCCCGGTCCGGCCCGTTCCTACTCCACTCACCAAGCCAGGGGTGCGCGTCGTCAGCCCGGTCCGGCCCGTTCCTGCTCCACGCACCAAGCCAGGGGTGCGTATCGTCAGCCCGGTCCGGCCCGTTCCTGCCCCTCGCACCAAGCCTACGGTGCGAGTCGTCAGCCCGGTCCGGCCCAATCCTGCCCCTCGCACCAAGCCTACGGCCCGGCCTGTTCCTGCTCCTCGCACCAAGCCTACGGTGCGCGTCGCCAGCCCGGCCCGGCCTGTTCCTGCCCTTCGCACCAAGCCTACGGTGTGCGTCGCCAGCCCGGCCCGGCCCTGCCACTCGCACCAGGCCTACGGTGTGCGTCGCCAGCCCGGCCCGGCCTGTTCCTGCCACTCGCACCAGGCCTACGGTGTGCGTCGCCAGCCCGGTCCGGCCCGTTCCTGCTCCACGCACCAAGCCAGGGGTGCGTGTCGTCAGCCCGGTCCGGCCCGTTCCTGCTCCACGCACCAAGCCAGGGGTGCGAGTCGTCAGCCCGGTCCGGCCCGTTCCTGCTCCACGCACCAAGCCAGGGGTGCGTATCGTCAGCCCGGTCCGGCCCGTTCCTGCCCCTCGCACCAAGCCTACGGTGCGAGTCGTCAGCCCGGTCCGGCCCGTTCCTGCTCCACTCACCAAGCCAGGGGTGCGCGTCGTCAGCCCGGTCCGGCCCGTTCCTGCTCCACGCACCAAGCCAGGGGTGCGAGTCGTCAGCCCGGTCCGGCCCGTTCCTGCTCCACGCACCAAGCCAGGGGTGCTTATCGTCAGCCCGGTCCGGCCCGTTGCTGCTCCATGCACCAAGCCAGGGGTGCGCATCGTGGTGGGCGAGCCCGGAGCCGGAACCGCCTCCAAATCAAATCAAATCAAATCAAATCAAATTTTATTGGTCACATGCGCCGAATACAACAGGTGCAGACATTACAGTGAAATGCTTACTTACAGCCCTTAACCAACAGTGCATTTATTTTAAACAAAAAAGTAAGAATAAAACAACAACAAAAAAGTGTTGAGAAAAAAAGAGCAGAAGTAAAAAATAAAGTGACAGTAGGGAGGCTATATATACAATAGAATAAAGTGACAGTAGGGAGGCTATATATACAGGGGGGTACCGTTGCATAGTAAACGTGCGGGGGCACCGGCCAGTTGAGGCAGTTGAGGCAATATGTACATGTGGGTAGAGTTAAAGTGACTATGCATAAATACTTAACAGAGTAGCAGCAGCGTGAAAAGGATGGGGTGGGGGGGCAGTGCAAATAGTCCGGGTAGCCATGATTAGCTGTTCAGGAGTCTTATGGCTTGGGGGTAGAAGCTGTTGAGAAGTCTTTTGGACCTAGACTTGGCACTCCGGTATCGCTTGCCGTGCGGTAGCAGAGAGAACAGTCTATGACTAGGGTGACTGGAGTCTTTGACAATTTTGAGGGCCTTCCTCTGACACCGCCTGGTATAGAGGTCCTGGATGGCAGGGAGCTTTGCCCCAGTGATGTACTGGGCCGTACGCACTACCCTCTGTAGTGCCTTGCGGTCAGAGGCCAAGCAGTTGCCATACCAGGCGGTGATGCAACCAGTCAGGATGCTCTCGATGGTGCAGCTGTAGAATTTTTTGAGGATCTGAGGACCCATGCCAAATCTTTTTAGTCTCCTGAGGGGGAATAGGCTTTGTCGTGCCCTCTTCACGACTGTCTTGGTGTGTTTGGACCATGATAGTTCGTTGGTGATGTGGACACCAAGGAACTTGAAGCTCTCAACCTGTTCCACTACAGCCCCGTCGATGAGAATGGGGGCGTGCTCAGTCCTCTTTTTTTTCCTGTAGTCCACAATCATCTCCTTTGTCTTGGTCACGTTGAGGGAGAGGTTGTTGTCCTGGCACCACACGGCCAGATCTCTGACCTCCTCCCTATAGGCTGTCTCATCGTTGTCGGTGATCAGGCCTACCACTGTTGTGTCGTCGGCAAACTTAATGATGGTGTTGGAGTCGTGCCTGGCCATGCAGTCATGGGTGAACAGAGAGTACAGGAGGGGACTGAGCACGCACCCCTGAGGGGCCCCCGTGTTGAGGATCAGTGTGGCAGATGTGTTGTTACCTACCCTTACCACCTGGGGGCGGCCCGTCAGGAAGTCCAGGATCCAGTTGCAGAGGGAGGTGTTTAGTCCCAGGATCCTTAGCTTAGTGATGAGCTTTGAGGGCACTATGGTGTTGAATGCTGAGCTGTAGTCAATGAATAGCATTCTCACGTAGGTGTTCCTCTTGTCCAGGTGGGAAAGGGCAGTGTGGAGTGCGATAGAGATTGCATCATCTGTGGATCTGTTGGGGCGGTATGCAAATTGGAGTGGGTCTAGGGTTTCTGGGATTATGCTGTTGATGTGAGCCATGACCAGTCTTTCAAAGCACTTCATGGCTACAGACGTCAGTGCCACGGGTCGGTAGTCATTTAGGCAGGTTATCTTAGAGTTCTTGGGCACGGGGACTATGGTGGTCTGCTTGAAACATGTTGGTATTACAGACTCAGTCAGGGACATGTTGAAAATGTCAGTGAAGACACTTGCCAGTTGGTCAGCACATGCTCGGAGTACACGTCCTGGTAATCCGTCTGGCCCTGCGGCCTTGTGAATGTTGACCTGCTTAAAAGTCTTACTCACATCGGCTACGGAGAGCGTGATCACATAGTCGTCCGGAACAGCTGGTGCTCTCATGCATGCTTCAGTGTTGCTTGCCTCGAAGCGAGCATAGAAGTGGTTTAGCTCGTCTGGTAGGCTTGTGTCACTGGGCAGCTCGCGGCTGTGCTTCCCTTTGTAGTCTGTAATAGTTTTCAAGCCCTGCCACATCCGACGAGCGTCAGAGCCAGTGTAGTATGATTCAATCTTAGACCTGTATTGACTCTTTGCCTGTTTGATGGTTCGTCGGAGGTCATAGCGGGATTTCTTATAAGCGTCCGGGTTAGAGTCCCGTTCCTTGAAAGCGGCAGCTCTACCCTTTAGCTCAGTGCGGATGTTTCCTGTAATCCATGGCTTCTGGTTGGGGTATGTACGTACGGTCACTGTGGGGACGACATCATCGATGCACTTATTGATGAAGCCAGTGACTGATGTGGTGTACTCCTCAATGCTGTCTGAAGAATCCCTGAACATGTTCCAGTCTGTGCTAGCAAAACAGTCCTGTAGCTTAGCATCTGCGTCATCTGACCACTTTTTTATTAGCCGAGTCACTGGTGCTTCCTGCTTCAGTTTTTGCTTATAAGCAGGAATCAGGAGGATAGAGTTATGGTCAGATTTGCCAAATGGAGGGCGAGGGAGAGCTTTGTATGCGTCTCTGTGTGTGGAGTAAAGGTGGTCTAGAGTTTTTTCCCCTCTGGTTGCACATTTAACATGCTGGTAGAAATGAGGTAGAACGGATTTAAGTTTCCCTGCATTAAAGTCCCCTGCTACTAGGAGCGCTGCATCTGGATGAGCGTTTTCCTGTTGATTAATGGCCTTGTACAACTCATTCAGTGCAATCTTAATGCCAGCATTGGTTTGTGGTGGTAAATAGACAGCTATGAAAAGTATAGATGAAAACTCTCTTGGTAAATAGTGTGGTCTACAGCTTATCATAAGATACTCTACCTCAGGCGAGCAAAACCTTGAGACTTCCTTAGTATTTGATTTTGTGCACCAGCTGTTGTTTACAAAAATACAGAGACCGCCACCCCTCGTCTTACCCGAGTCTGCCGTTCTGTCCTGCCGATGTAGCGTATAGCCTGCTAGCTGAATGTTGTCATTGTTGTCATTCAGCCACGACTCCGTGAAACATAAGATATTACAGTTTTTAATGTCCCGTTGGTAGGATAACCGTAATCTTAAATCGTCCATTTTATTATCCAAAGCTTGAACGTTGGCTAATAGGATTGATGGGAGAGGCAGTTTACTCGTTCGCCGTCGGATCTTTACAAGGCACCCCGACCTACGTCCACGGTATCTCCGTCTCTTCCTCACGCGAATGACGGGGATCTGGGCCTTGTCTGGAGTCTGTAGAATATCCTTCGCGAACGCCTCGTTGAAGAAAAAGTGTTCGTCCAACGCGAGGTGAGTAATCGCTGTCCTGATATCCAGAAGCTCTCTTTGGTTATAAGAGACGATGGCATAAACATTATGTACAAAATAAATTACAAATAACGCGGAAAAACACACATAATAGTACAATTGGTTAGAGGGCTGTAAAACGGCAGCCATCTTCTTCCGGCGCTGTTCTTCCGGCCAAGCCACTGTATATACATGATCAAATACAAATCTTAGAATCAACTATTAAAGACTACCAGAACCCACTGGATTCTCCAATTACATTGAATGAACTACAGGACAAAATACAAACCCTCTAACCCAAAAAGGCCTGTGGTGTTGATGGTATCGTAAATGAAATGAAAAAATATATACAGACCACAAATTCCAACATCCTCAGCTCTGGCATCTTCCCCAATATTTGGACCCAAGGACTGATCACCCCAATCCACAAAAGTGGAAACAAATTTGACCCCAATAACTACCGTGGGATATGCATCAACAGCCATCTTGGGAAAATCCCCTGAATTATCATTAACAGCAGACTCTGACATTTCCTCAGTGAAAACAATGTACTGAGCAAATGGGCTTTTTACCAAATTACAGTAAGACAGACCACGTATTCACCCTGCACACCCTAATTGACAAACAAACAAACCAAAACAAAGGCAAAGTCTTTTCATGCATTGTTGATTTCAAAAAAGCTTTTGATAAAATATTTTGCTCGCAGACCCGTGAGCAACTGTGGCCCCTCATGATGAGTTCAGATTGTTTGTGGCCCCACTCTTGACACCAGATATTTAAAGAAAATAGTTTTTGTGTTCATTTCGTGCAATTCTACACATTTTGCCATGGGGTGGTTTTTGCCGTTTTTAATATGATATCTGAGTGAGACTGACTAACAAAATCAATGGGGGCCCCCAGCCGGTAATTCAACCATGATAACAAGTTTAGATAGCAGGCTGCTAAACAAACTTAGCAATCTAAAAAATGTTAGCTGACATGGGCTAATTGACTGACTATCAGTGACTGACATAACAAGATAAAAACTGATGATGCACAACCAAACCTTGAATTTGCTCCTTGTATATTCTACTATTTAAAAAAAGTAGAATACTAGTAGAATAGTAGAATAAAATAAAAACAATGGGGGGGGGGGGATTGATCCGAGGGCCTTCAAAAGGGGGGTCACCGGTAGCCCATCTGTGATCTAGAGTTAAAAGAAAGAGTTGAGGGAAGAAGTGAAATCAGCATGAATGTAATTGTGATTTGTCTAAGAATGAGCAGGGACATTGATAGGAGCTGATAGCTGCTACTGAGAATCAAAGTGGAGAGGAGAGGAGAGGACAGGAGGGGAATATGAGCAGTCCCTGCCGAGCCCAGTGTGGAGGGATGAACCCTGAGCCAGAGCTAGAGCCAGAGCCAGAGCCAGAGCCAGGCTAACAGATCTGTGATCCGTGAGTAAAATCTGTCAGCAGGACTCAGCTCCCCTGCCCATAGCCCCATGGATCACAACCTACTAGTCTGAACACAGCCCTATGGATCATAATGTGGCAGCTACTAGCTAACACTACAGTCTGAACACAGCCCTATGGATCATAAAGTGGCAGCTACTAGCTAACACTACAGTCTGAACACAGCCCTATGGATCTTAATGTGGCAGCTACTAGCTAACACTACAGTCTGAACACAGCCCTATGGATCTTAATGTGGCAGCTACTAGCTAACACTACAGTCTGAACACAACACAGCCCAGTAGATCACAATGTGGCAGTTCCTGACAACACTCCACTCTGCACAGGCCGATAGAGTCTGTTCCAATTCGCTCCTTACCCCTCTGCCTTGGCCCTAACCGATGTTTGTAGATCTGAAGGGTCTGGATAGGTATAAGCAATGCAGTGGTGGAGCTTCCACCATACAGATCTGCAAATATTGAAGGGTTAGGATCAATGTAGATGGTTAAGGAGAGAAGTGAATAAACTACCATCAAACTCAGGACGTACATGTACTGTATAACTAGATAGGTAAGTAGATGCAACTCCTACTTTGAAAGGAAACAAAATTATTCTGCCCTCGAGCGCGAATGTCTCAGTACTTGTTATCTAGTGCTTGTATTGTATGAATCATCCTCTGATGACCATCCTTTCAAATAGCTCCCGCCACCAAGAGCACTCACCCCATTGGAGCATTGTTTGGAGGAACCATAGAGATCCTATTAAATTACTAGTACTGTAATTCCTAATTCTATGGGAGGAACCCACTGAAATTCTCCATCTACCGTCTACTCTGTCTCCAATTGCAAGTGGGCCTGTCGAAAGCCATTTTAGACTGTAAGCACCTACCCTCCTTTATGCATGGCTATTAGGACCTGGGCATAGTGTTGGTTGAAAGCCAAAGCATTGTGCTTGTGCGAGAGAGAGGTCCTTGAATAATACTCCAAATACAAAGAATACTTTTACATAATGCAGTGCCTCTATCACAAACTATTGTTGTTACTATTGTGCTAGCAGCATATGAATTGACCTAGCTTTAATTGGCAAACAGCCTCAAATTTGTCTCATTCTGTATCCTCTACAGTGACAGCTGGTCGCCATGGCACCTGCTATGACCTCCTGCCAATTCATTGTACATCTGTAAGGTGACATCATTGTGTCACACGCTGTCTTAGAGACTCAGTAACAGGGCACTTGGCAGACTCTGAACATATCAACAAGACTCTGAATATGTCACCCAGCACAACAAAGAAGGCTCTCTCTTCCTATTGCAAATCGAAGGGCAATCAACCTCCCCCTCATCTCCATTGGAGATGGGAGGCAGTGCAGGGATCTCAGTGCAGTGTGTGTAGCAGATATGGCATAGTGCAGGGAGTGTAGCAGAGATGGCATAGAGTGCAGGGAGTGTAGCAGAGATGGCATAGAGTGCAGGGAGTGTAGCAGAGATGGCATAGAATGCAGGGAGTGTAGCAGAGATGGCATAGAGTGCAGGGAGTGCAGCAGAGATGGCAAAGGGTGCAGGGAGTGTAGCAGAGATGGCATAGAGTGCAGGGAGTGTAGCAGAGATGGCATAGAGTGCAGGGAGTGCAGCAGAGATGGCATAGAGTGCAGGGAGTGTAGCAGAGATGGCATAGAGTGCAGGGAGTGTAGCAGAGATGGCATAGAGTGCAGGGAGTGTAGCAGAGATGGCATAGAGTGCAGGGAGTGTAGCAGAGATGGCATAGAGTGCAGGGAGTGTAGCAGAGATGGCATAGAATGCAGGGAGTGTAGGAGAGATGGCAAAGGGTGCAGGGAGTGCAGCAGAGATGGCAAAGGGTGCAGGGAGTGTAGCAGAGATGGCATAGAGTGCAGGGAGTGTAGCAGAGATGGCATAGAGTGCAGGGAGTGTAGCAGAGATGGCATAGAGTGCAGGGAGTGTAGCAGAGATGGCATAGAGTGCAGGGAGTGCAGTGTGTGTAGCGGCGCTGTCAGAGCTCAGGGGCTATGCATGGCTGGAACATTATGAGTCACCCCAGAGGGGGGGGGGGGGGAGAGAGAGAGAGAGAGAGAGAGAGAGAGAGAGAGAGAGAGAGAGAGAGGCTGCTTTGTGTGCAACTATTTCTCTGTCCATTGACAAGCACAGAAATAATTACCCCCTTTCAAATGTGCCTGAATAATTTGCTCAATAACACTCTCAATGAAGACAAGCACTTCCCCCATTGCAGAACTCAATGGATGGAGAGGAAGAGGATGGTGAGATGGTGGTTTTTGGAAAGTTGTGTAGGAAGGGAGAGAGGAAGCAGGGCCTGTGACATCAGTGGACCTTCTTCGCAAAGTTTCTTGGAGCGGGGTTTAACGGGTGTATGTATGTATGTGAGTGTGTGTGTGTCTGTGTGTTGGGGTGCTGTGTGTGCATGTGCGTGACTCTCCAGTCTGTAATGTTTTAAGATGACTACCATCATTCCTGTACCCAAGAACTCTAAGGTGTCATGCCACAATGACTACCACCCTGTAGCACTCACATCTGTAATAATGAAGTGCTTTGAGAGGCTGGTTATGGCACACATCAACTCCATCATCCCAGCCACCCTAGACCCACTCAAATTTGCATACCGCCCCAACAGATCCATAGAAGACGCAATCTCAATTGCTCTCCACATTGCCCTCACCCACCTAGATAACAGGAATACCTATTTGAGAATGGTATCAGTGCATCAAGTCTGACACCAACAGGCTCTTGAAAAGCTTCTATCCTCAAGCCATAAGACTGCTAAATAGTTAACTAAATAGCTATATAGCTAAATAGACTGTCTGAGTTGACCGTTGTAATTTATATTATTTTAATTTTTTCACTGTCTCTATTCACACTTACATGGCCCTACACACTCACGCACACTGACACTCCAACACACACGCAAACACTCACTACATCATTTGCTCACACACACATAATATAATATGCACATACATTTATACTGAATCTACACACATGCACACCCACTCACATACAATCATCATATACACTGCTGCTATTCTGTTTATCATATATCCTGAGGCCTAGTCACCTTACCCCTATACATATTTACCTCCATCACTCCAGTATCACTGCACATTGTAAATATGGTACTGGAACTGACTGACCCTGTGTTCTTCTTATTTCTTATTTGTATTTCTTGTGTGTTTTTGTTCTACCTTAAGTTATTTTTAGTATTGCATTGTTATTGATTACTGCATTGTTGGGTTTAGAGCTTGCAAGAAAAGCATTTCACTGGACTTGTGCATGTGACATTGAAACTTGAAACTTGACTTTGTGTCTCGCCCACATGAAAAAATACTATAGTACACTATGGTCTAAATACTGTAGTATTACTATATTTATATACTATAGTATTCACTGTAGTGTTTTTGCAGACTTTACTGTAGTATTCACTGTAGTGTTTGAGGACATGACTGTAGTGTACTATAGTATTCACTGTAATGTTTTTGTGGACTTTACTGTAGTATTCACTGTAGTGTTTTTGCGGACATGACAATAATATACTATAGTATTCACTGTAGTGTTTTTGTGGACATGACTGTAGTATATTATAGTATTCACCGTAGTGTTTTTGTGGATATGACTGTAGTATACTATAGTATTCACTGTAGTGCTTTGCGGACTTTACTGTAGATTTCACTATAGTGATTTGCAGACATCACTGTAGTATACTGCAGTATTTACTGTAGTGTTTTTGCGTACATTACTATAGTGTATTGTAGTATTTACTGTAGTGTTTTTGCAGACATGACTGTAGTATATTGTAGTAACACCTACCGACTAGGGTTAGCTAAAATGGCACAACTACCAGACTACACTAGTTACTGTTTAATGAGAGGAACACCTCAACCAGAACAAGACACATAGGTTGGTGACAGGCCAGCTAATGAGTTGGGTCAATAGTTCTGAGCAATGCAACAGACCAGACAACACCTTAGCAAAAATATATGTTTTATTACAACTGTTACATATACAACTGTAAATGTTAGACAGGTTCTAGGTCCAATAAAGGGAAACAGTATAGACGCAGATATAAAGAACAAGTTAAGTTTATTAAAGCTTAGAGGATTAGGTTTGCTTGTTTGACACTGATAAACACACATTAAGAGTACACCATAATGACTTACTTCCACTAGATAGCTTCCAACAGTGCTTTCACAAAGATTCAGCTGAATAAATAAGCCTGCTTACCTTCGGCCTACCATGCCACATGCTATTGCACTCCTTTTCTGGCCATTCATTGTTAACTGCTGTTATATTTATGCATAGCTTTAGCCATTTATATGCTTATTGCATTTGCATATTGTCATTGTGTATGTTCATTGCTGTTACTGCCCGTTATTATTTGCACCTTTCTGTGTCTTCTTTTAGATAAACCATACTCTATACAAAGCCAAGTCTCATGTCAACAACTGTCAATCATTCCCTGCCACATATCTCCATTAACTGAATTTATAAAAACTCTTAAACTGAACTGCATCTCTGCCTCGGCCTGGTCTTTAACTGGAGTCCAACAGTAGATGGGCATCATCATAACCCTCACCTAAAACTCGATCAGTTACAATCTTGTAACTGAAGAATATTGTGTGACAGGCTAGGAACCTACTGTAGGTTTTGGTCAGTGTTTCCCTGGGCACCCTTATTAGGTCATATTGGTCAGATTCATGTGAGAGCTTTGTACAGGCTGTGTGTGTATAGGCTGTATGGCGTTGTTGCTGTTGGTTTATTTCTGTGAGCAACGATTTTATGACCATGCTGTCTTGAGGAAATGTTTTGGGTGTGGTCAATTGTTCTGAATGGTATGTGAGTTTGACCACTGAGTTTAGTCATGTGACAATATTCAAGATGTTCAGTATGTAAACCCATTGCAATAATGTCCTTTTGCTTTCAGTTTGTTTGGAGAGGCTTCGTGGTTTGAGGTCCAGGCAGTTTATTGGCAGCACCCTCCAATAAGGTGACTGTCTTTAAGTAAATTAATTGGTATTACTTGGTCAGCTGAATCTCTGAAAGCACGGTTGTATTTCAGAAAGCTATTTAGTGGAAGTAACAGATCTAAGAAGTCATTTTGGTGTACTCTTGTTAATGTGTTATTTGTGTCAAACAAGCAAACCTAATCCTCTAAGCTTGTTCTTTATGTGCCTCTGTACTGGTTCCCTTTAATGGGCCTAGAACCTGTCTTACGTTTAATGTTACAATTGTAATAAACATTTTATATTTTTGCTAAGGTGTTCTCAGGTCTGTTGTATCAACAGTTCTGAGCAATGGAACTCTATAGGTGGCCTGTCACAAACCTGTCTTATGTTCTGGTTGAGGTGTTCCCCTCATTAAATAGTAACTGGCATAGTCTGGTAGTTGTGCCATTTTTTTTAGCTTACAGCACCTGGGATTCCCAGGCAGTCTCCCATCACAGTACTAACCAGGCCCATACTATAGTATGGCCACAAACGTATTCCCCCCCCCGTTTTTTCCCCAAATTAGGTTCCTTGGCTCATCTCTGCAACACCTCAATGGGCTCGGGAGAGGCGAAGGTGTAGTGATACGTCCTCCGAAACATGACCCGCCTGGCCGCCTACTTATCACACTACTCGCTTAACCAGGATGGCAGCCACACCAATGTGCCGGATGATGACCTGAGTCAGCTTGCAGGCGCCCGGCCCTGCCACAAGGAGTCCTAGAGCACGATGAGCCAAGGAAAGCCCCACCGGCCAAACCCTCCCCTACCCCGGACGACGCTGGGCCAATTGTGCGCCGTCCTATGGGGCTCCCGGTCACGGCCGGTTGTGACACAGCTATAGTGAAGCCTCAGCAATGCGGTGCAGTGCTTTTGACTGCTGCACCACCCAGTTGTGCCATTTTAGCTAACCCTAGTCGGCAGGTGGTACTACAATATACTACAGTCGTCTGCAAAAACACTACAGTAAATACTACAATATACTACAGTCATGTCCGCAAAACACTAGTGAATACTACTGGAAAGTCCGCAAAAACACTAGAGAATACTATAGCATACAGTGGTGTAAAGTACTTAAGTAAAAATACTTTACTTTACTATTTATATTTCTGACAACTTTTACTTTTACTTCACTACATTCCTAAAGAAAATAATGTACTTTTTACTCCATACAGTTTCCCTGACACCCAAAAGTAGTCGTTACATTTTGAATTCTTAGCAGGACAGGAAAATGGTCCAGTATACTACATTAATGTCTACAAAAACACTACAGTAAATACTAAAATATACTAGTCATGTCCGCAACTAGTGAATACGATAGTATACTACAGTCATGTCCACAAAAACACTACAGTTAATACTATAGTATACTAGTCATAGTACAGTATTTAGGCCATAGTATACTATAGTATTTTTTCATGTGGGTTAGCTGTAAATGTGTAACATGTTTGATGTTTGAACTAGGACCACAATTTACATTTACATTTACATTTTAGTCATTTAGCAGACGCTCTTATCCAGAGCGACTTACAGTTAGTGAGTGCATACATTATCTTTTTTAT
>NC_140006.1:26411098-26590477 GCF_964263955.1 Coregonus lavaretus | reverse complement strand
GTCAATTGTTCTGAATGGTATGTGAGTTTGACCACTGAGTTTAGTCATGTGACAATATTCAAGATGTTCAGTATGTAAACCCATTGCAATAATGTCCTTTTGCTTTCAGTTTGTTTGGAGAGGCTTCGTGGTTTGAGGTCCAGGCAGTTTATTGGCAGCACCCTCCAATAAGGTGACTGTCTTTAAGTAAATTAATTGGTATTACTTGGTCAGCTGAATCTCTGAAAGCACGGTTGTATTTCAGAAAGCTATTTAGTGGAAGTAACAGATCTAAGAAGTCATTTTGGTGTACTCTTGTTAATGTGTTATTTGTGTCAAACAAGCAAACCTAATCCTCTAAGCTTGTTCTTTATGTGCCTCTGTACTGGTTCCCTTTAATGGGCCTAGAACCTGTCTTACGTTTAATGTTACAATTGTAATAAACATTTTATATTTTTGCTAAGGTGTTCTCAGGTCTGTTGTATCAACAGTTCTGAGCAATGGAACTCTATAGGTGGCCTGTCACAAACCTGTCTTATGTTCTGGTTGAGGTGTTCCCCTCATTAAATAGTAACTGGCATAGTCTGGTAGTTGTGCCATTTTTTTTAGCTTACAGCACCTGGGATTCCCAGGCAGTCTCCCATCACAGTACTAACCAGGCCCATACTATAGTATGGCCACAAACGTATTCCCCCCCCCGTTTTTTCCCCAAATTAGGTTCCTTGGCTCATCTCTGCAACACCTCAATGGGCTCGGGAGAGGCGAAGGTGTAGTGATACGTCCTCCGAAACATGACCCGCCTGGCCGCCTACTTATCACACTACTCGCTTAACCAGGATGGCAGCCACACCAATGTGCCGGATGATGACCTGAGTCAGCTTGCAGGCGCCCGGCCCTGCCACAAGGAGTCCTAGAGCACGATGAGCCAAGGAAAGCCCCACCGGCCAAACCCTCCCCTACCCCGGACGACGCTGGGCCAATTGTGCGCCGTCCTATGGGGCTCCCGGTCACGGCCGGTTGTGACACAGCTATAGTGAAGCCTCAGCAATGCGGTGCAGTGCTTTTGACTGCTGCACCACCCAGTTGTGCCATTTTAGCTAACCCTAGTCGGCAGGTGGTACTACAATATACTACAGTCGTCTGCAAAAACACTACAGTAAATACTACAATATACTACAGTCATGTCCGCAAAACACTAGTGAATACTACTGGAAAGTCCGCAAAAACACTAGAGAATACTATAGCATACAGTGGTGTAAAGTACTTAAGTAAAAATACTTTACTTTACTATTTATATTTCTGACAACTTTTACTTTTACTTCACTACATTCCTAAAGAAAATAATGTACTTTTTACTCCATACAGTTTCCCTGACACCCAAAAGTAGTCGTTACATTTTGAATTCTTAGCAGGACAGGAAAATGGTCCAGTATACTACATTAATGTCTACAAAAACACTACAGTAAATACTAAAATATACTAGTCATGTCCGCAACTAGTGAATACGATAGTATACTACAGTCATGTCCACAAAAACACTACAGTTAATACTATAGTATACTAGTCATAGTACAGTATTTAGGCCATAGTATACTATAGTATTTTTTCATGTGGGTTAGCTGTAAATGTGTAACATGTTTGATGTTTGAACTAGGACCACAATTTACATTTACATTTACATTTTAGTCATTTAGCAGACGCTCTTATCCAGAGCGACTTACAGTTAGTGAGTGCATACATTATCTTTTTTATTTTTTTCATACTGGCCCCCCGTGGGAATCAAACCCACAACCCTGGCGTTGCAAACGCCATGCTCTACCAACTGAGCTACATCCCTGCCGGCCATTCCCTCCCCTACCCTGGACGACACTGGGCCAATTGTGCGCCGCCCCATGGGTCTCCCGGTCGCGGCCGGCTACGACAGAGCCTGGATTTACATAATTGTTTTACTTTTGTGTTATTCTCGACATTTCTAAATGCATTGTATCTTCATGAGTTCCCCAAACGCAGCACTTTCAAATCAAAACAATGTCGACAAAGCTAGCAGATAGCAGTAAAGCTAGCTAGCAGTCCAATCAATCTAAAAATGCTAAAGTAAGCACTACACGATCGAGGGATACTACAGTGTGTAGTATAGAATTCTCCAGTATACTACAACATTCTAAAGTAAGCACTACATGATCGAGGGATGCTACAGTGTGTAGTATACTATTCTACAGTATACCACAACATTTGAAAGTAAGTACTACACATGATCAAGGGATAGTACAGTGTGTAGTATAGTTTTCTCCAGTATACTACAAAAGTCCATTGTAAGCACTACACAATTGAGGGACACAACAGTGTGTAGTATAGGATTCTACAGTATATTACAGTTTACTACAGAATTCTATAGTAATACTACAGTTTACTACATAATTCTATAGTAAGTACTACAGGATTCTATAGTAAACTGTAGTCTTTTTTATGTGGTCTCTGTGTGTTGTATATGCCACAGTGGTCCACGAGGAATGATGGTGTCACTAGTGCTCCAGTTAGCTAATCATCCCTGCAGTCTCCACTCACAGTGGTGTCATTACCGAGCATTCCGCATGGCTGGCCCACTAATAAACAAACTGTGAAAGACATTAAGGGATAAATCCAAATTTGCCCTGCTAAAAAAAGCCCTCTTCTGAAATCTCTGTGGAAAATGACTCTTGGTCGTTTTAAAATAGGCTATGGAACAGTGAAAGCTTTCATAATGTCTATGATTGGATGCTCTGTGGCCATGATCATTTTCATCCTCTGTTTTGTAAACAAAACAATTTTGACTTTAAAATCTTGAGTACCATGAAATTATGTTGTCTACACAACAAAATGTGATGAGGTATGTGGACAATGTCATCTCTCATTGCAGGCAGCAGGCCCTGTGATTTTCAGCAAACCGTTGGTCGTGTTTTTGATTATCCAACAGATTACATTTTCCCAAAATGGATCGAGTCTATTTACACAGCAATGGGTTCTACTTTTAATTAAATCTTTCTAAAGTGAGTTTCACATGCTGGACAAGCTTCACAGGTCATTGTTCTGCAGTGGAGTAGAAGTGCAAAGTTAGGAGTCATTGCTACTAAGTTCAAATTCCAAATAATTTGAACTTTCCAACTGTTCTACCCCCAACTTTACAGCTAACAAAAGGCCTTGCACAAATAATGTAAAAGCTCCATAAATCCATAGACAACACTATCATGGTTACACACACTGGTTTCTCCCTTCTCAAGATGAATCCAAAATGTCTCAGTAAAGTTGTTGTTCCAGCAGGTCAGAGGTGATCATGTTCATCATCAGAGCCCTATTCAAAGTCCTCTGACTGGGCCCAGAATACTAGGTTTCATCACAGTTGATGGATGTGGACCTCTCTCCCCTCTCTCCCAGCTAAGGTGGCTGTTTATTGTTGAAGCCCAGCTCAATTTTTCAGCCAGGCACTTGGTTTATGTTTGTTACCAGAGGAGTCTCAACAGAGAGCAGGTCGTGAAGACGGTGCCATGAGACAGCTGGGCCAAAGCCTGGCCTCTGTCTCTCTCTGTCTCTGTCTCTCTGTCTCACTCAGCCTGATATGAGACATGGTGGTGGGATTGTGGTTTGCATCAATATGATCTACCCAGAGAACTGCATAACTGTGCCCTTCCTGCCTCTGTCTACTTACCTCAATCAGAGTGATGTTGGTATGAGGTTTTTTTTTCTTCAGAATACCACCCACAGAAAATGATGCCAGGTTTCAATGTCAGGCTAGCTTGTTTTGTTTATGACAATGGTTACACACCACTACAAACACTACAGTATACAGGCTCACTTTAAGACCTGCCCCCCCCCCCCCCCCCCCCCCTGCCACTGGTTGGCTTGGTTTATGCCCCTATGATGCACTCCCATCTCCCATATATTCTGATTCCTTATGTTGTGCCACTGGGGACTAGCTTAAAGGAAAGACTTCCATATTAGCCATGAATTATCCATATCCCCCCTGCTCTGCTCACTCTCCTCTGCCCACTTCATTAAGTGGGGTCAGGCCGCTCTCGACCCCTGCCTACAACCAGGTTCTTGGTGTGTGTGCACGTGCATGCGTGCGTAAGTGTGTGCGTGGGAGTCTGTCAGTGGATGTAAGCAGTAGTGAGGGCTCGGCTGTGATGCTGTAGCCGACACACCTGCAAAGTCGGCCTAATCAGTGACTTGGATGCACAGTGACAGGTCATCTGGTTTGTAGGTCAGAGGTTATAGAGTTCAGGAACTGATGGGCCTGTGAAGTAAACGAGTAGGAGCTGAAACCTGACCACTAAGTTCATGTGTATGTCTTTATCTACCGGCTAAAGCTATCATGTTTCCTAGCCCATATGCTCCAACCTGGGCTATGGATGAGCCATACAAAGGCCCTGCTGCTAAGTGGTGTGACTGTGAACATAGACCTAATAGCTCAGCTTGTATAAGTTACATATAAACTTTGTGTGTGTATTCTCCATGCCATATGAGTGGAGAGGGGGGAGGGTCCTCGTTCAGCTGAATAGCAGGCTGAGTGATGCTGCTGAGTGATTGGCTGACTCGGGGTGTGTGTAGCAGAGTGGAGAGAGAAGAAGGCAGGCCCGGGAAAAATAATGAGTGTACGCAATCTCTAATTAAAAAGAGCGATGAGGGCTGACACACCTTGGCCAACTCGTGTTATCAGTCATTAGTGAGAGTGCAGCAGATTATGAGAGGCCGTGACCCTGTGCTACAGTGGATTGCCTCTCTCCCGATATACCTCTCTCTCTTTATCCTTATCACCCTCTAATATTACACCCCAGACCTGGGTGGATGCATGGCTGAATGAGAGGAGCTCAGAAATAATCCCCAATACTAAAATCAACAACACTATAATTCCAAAAAGGAAAACACAGCACTACTATCCTGTTTCTATGGATGTGTTACTACTTTCCGGTTGTATTCTACTAGCTGGCCCTACGCTACCTCCCTCATAGGTTGCCTTAGTGTCAAATGAATACCTCCGCCGATCTGGTGCAAACCATCTGGTGGTGTATTCACCAAACAATGGTCTCATATGAAACAGCTGAGGGGGGGTACCTTCATTGGGTGCAGTGGTCCAGAACACTGTGTTCAGTTAGTAACCCCCTATCACCACTGGCCATTCACAGGACCAGGCAACTCTAGCCCCTCCAGCCCCCTCCAGGACCATGCTACTGTTACCCTCCATTAACAGAGTAGGGGGAGGGGAGAGAGGAGAAGGGTTATGGGGCAGGATAGACTATTGAGTCTGTCATTAATTCTGTATGATTTATGATCATTAATTTACTGCACTTCCAAGTGCATGATGTTTAGCGTCCCGGATGTAGCTCAGAGGGTGAATGGATCGCCGGAGAGACCTGACGGAGGCTACAATTTCTCCCCCCTTTAGCTGTCACTACCTCTCAAGCCCAGCCCCGAGGTCCTCATAACCCAGACCCCTCCTCCCTGGTACAGGCAGGGGCGGGAGGCGGGAGCAGGAGAGGCCATGCCAGTCTGCTGCAACCACGTCGCCCCTCATGCCCTGTCTGGCTGTGGCAGTTACCCCACATGCAGAGCAGCTCTCTGGAATACCTTTCCCTGCCTGTCAGCTTGTTTTTGCCTGTCAGCCTGGATCTGCTGTCTGCTGGTGGATAAATTAAATGCAATTTCACACTGCTGACGAAGTGTTTTCTTGTTTGTTGTGCTTTGTTTTACAAAGGCCTCATTACATTTCAATCTCAGAGTCTTTTGAATGGAAAGAAAGCATAGTCCTACTCCTTCACTGTATGGTGATGAACTATACACATAATAGGGATTGGATTGTTGTGGAAAAACAGGGCTAAGAATACGAGCATGAAGATAATTATAGCCTTTGTAGATAAACTGGCAAATTGAGCAGTCCTAGAGAGCTGTATAAACACTAACAAACCTAGACTTTCACAAGCAAATTACTGTTCTCTTTACAATGTTGTCTTAGGTTCAGCATTCAACATCTAATTTAGCCAAACAAGAACCAAGGTTCTTTCCATTTAGGTGTAGATTATATGTCAGTAGTCTTGTGAATTTCAATGGAATTATAAATAGAAATGTCATTTTTGTCTCCTTTCAATTCAATTCCGTCTCAGTCTATATGTCTAAATGTTCCTTACATCACACTCAGATTTGGTACAGCCATCATATCATACCCATGTGCCAATGAAGACAGAGAGGCATACACTCCCCTCCGTATTTACTTGGACAGTGAAGCTACAGTACATATTTCAATGTCTGTCTATACTCTAGCATTTTGGATTGAGATAAAATGTTTTAAATGAAGCGACAGTACAGAATGTCACCTTTTACTTGAGGGTATTTTCATACATACAGTTGAAGTTGGAAGTTTACATACACTTAGGTTGGAGTCATTAAAACTTGTTTTCAACCACTCCACACATTTCTTGTTAACAAACTATAGTTTTGGCAAGTCGATTAGGACATCTACTTTGTGCATGACACAAGTAATTTTTCCAACAATTGTTTACAGACAGAATATTTCACTTATAATTCACTGTATCACAATTCCAGTGGGTCAGAAGTTTACATACACTAAGTTGACTGTGCCTTTAAACAGCTTGGAAAATTCCAGAAAATGATGTCATGGCTTTAGAAGCTTATGATAGGCTAATTGACATCATTTGAGTCAATTGGAGTTGTACCTGTGGATGTATTTCAAGGCCTACCTTCAAACATCATGGGAAAATCAAAAGAAATCAGCCAAGACCTCAGAAAAAAAATGGTAGACCTCCACAAATCTGGTTCATCCTTGGGAGCAATTTCCAAACGCCTGAAGGTACCACGTTCATCTGTACAAACAATAGTACGCAAGTATAAATACCATGGGACCACGCAGCCGTCATACCGCTCAGGAAGGAGACTCGTTCTGTCTCCTAGAGATGAACGTACTTTGGTTCCAAAAGTGCAAATCAATCCCAAAACAACAACAAAGGACCTTGTGAAGATGCTGGAGGAAAGAGGTACAAAAGTATCTACAGTAAAAACGAGTCCTACATCGACATAACTTAAAGGCTGCTCAGCAAGGAAGAAGCCACTGCTCCAAAACCGCCATAAAAAAGCCAGACTATGTTTTGCAACTGCACATGGGGACAAAGATCGTACTTTTTGGAGAAATGTCCTCTGGTCTGATGAAACAAAAATAGAACTGTTTTCCCATAATGACCATCGTTATGTTTGGAGGAAAAAGGGGGTTCTTGCAAGCCAAAGAACACCATCCCAACTGTGAAGCACGGGGGTGGCAGCATCATGCTGTGGGGGTGCTTTGCTGCAGGAGGGACTGGTGCACTTCACAAAATAGATGGCATCATGAGGAAGGAAAATTATGTGGATATATTGAAGCAACATCTCAATACATCAGTCAGGAAGTTAAAGCTTGGTCGCAAATGTGTCTTCCAGATGGACAATGACCCCAAGCATACTTCCAAAGTTGTGGCAAAATGGCTTAAGGACAACAAAGTCAAGGTATTGGAGTGGCCATCACAAAGCCCTGACCTCAATCCTATAGAAAATGTGTGGTCAGAACAGAAAAATCGTGTGCGAGCAAGGAGACCTACAAACCTGACTCAGTTACACCAGCTCTGTAAGGAGGAATGGGCCAAAATTCACCCAACTTATTGTGGGAAGCTTGTGGAAGGCTACCCGAAACGTTTGACCCAAGTTAAACAATTTAAAGGCAATGCTACCAAATACTAATTGAGTATATGTAAACTTCTGACCCACTGGGAATGTGATGAAAGAAATAAAAGCTGAAATAATTCATTCTCTCTACTATTATTCTGACATTTCACATTCTTAAAATAAAGTGGTGATCCTAACTGACCTAAAACAGGGAATTTTTACTAGAATTAAATGTAAGGAATTGTGAAAAACTGAATTTAAATGTATTTGGCTAAGATATATGTAAACTTCCGACTTCAACTGTATCTGTTTTACTGTTTAGAAATGAAAACACTATGTATCTAGTCCCCGTATTTGAAGAAGTCATAAGAATTTGGACAAATTCACTTATAGTGTATTAAAGTTGCCACGTCTGAAATGTAGTCTGCATGGAACACGACCTGTGTCTCAGTCATCAAATGGTAACAGTGGGAAGGGCCTAGGTGAGCTGCAGTATGCTTGTGTAATGTCTATACATATCAATGGCTATTGCATAGTTAATGAGGGACAAACACATTGCAAACAGTGGTGCTAAAAGATATGACGTTTTGTAGTGCACATCACCCTTACAATTTTTGCAGTAGCTGTTTTCACATGTTGAGCTTAAATTTCACATGTGAAACCATATTTTCACATGTTAACACCACCTTTTCGCATGTCAAATCAAATCAAATGTTATTGGCCACATGCGCCGAATACAACAGGTGCAGACATTACAGTGAAATGCTTACTTACAGCCCTTAACCAACAGTGCATGTATTTTTAATAGAAAAAGTTAAATAAAATAAAAAAGTGTTGAGAAAAAAAAAAAGAGCAGAAGTAAAATAAAATAACAGTAGGGAGGCTATATATACAGGGGGGTACCGGTGCAGAGTCAATGTGCGGGGGCATCAGCTAGTTGAGGTAGTTGAAGTAATATGTACAGTGGGGATAAAAATTATTTAGTCAGCCACCAATTGTGCAAGTTCTCCCACTTAAAAAGATGAGAGAGGCCTGTAATTTTCATCATAGGTACACGTCAACTATGACAGACAAATTGAGAAAGAAAAATCCAGAAAATCACATTGTAGGATTTTTAATGAATTTATTTGCAAATTATGGTGGAAAATAAGTATTTGGTCACCTACAAACAAGCAAGATTTCTGGCTCTCACAGACCTGTAACTTCTTCTTTAAGAGGCTCCTCTGTCCTCCACTCGTTACCTGTATTAATGGCACCTGTTTGAACTTGTTATCAGTATAAAAGACACCTGTCCACAACCTCAAACAGTCACACTCCAAACTCCACTATGGGCTAGACCAAAGAGCTGTCAAAGGACACCAGAAACAAAATTGTAGACCTGCACCAGGCTGGGAAGACTGAATCTGCAATAGGTAAGCAGCTTGGTTTGAAGAAATCAACTGTGGGAGCAATTATTAGGAAATGGAAGACATACAAGACCACTGATAATCTCCCTCGATCTGGGGCTCCACGCAAGATCTCACCCCGTGGGGTCAAAATGATCACAAGAATCCCAGAACCACACGGGAGGACCTAGTGAATGACCCGCAGAGAGCTGGGACCAAAGTAACAAAGCCTACCATCAGTAATACACTACGCCGCCAGGGACTCAAATCCTGCAGTGCCAGACGTGTCCCCCTGCTTAAGCCAGTACATGTCCAGGCCCGTCTGAAGTTTGCTAGAGTGCATTTGGATGATCCAGAAGAGGATTGGGAGAATGTCATATGGTCAGATGAAACCAAAATATAAATTTTTGGTAAAAACTCAACTCGTCGTGTTTGGAGGACAAAGAATGCTGAGTTGCATCCAAAGAACACCATACCTACTGTGAAGCATGGGGGTGGAAACATCATGCTTTGGGGCTGTTTTTCTGCAAAGGGACCAGGACGACTGATCCGTGTAAAGGAAAGAATGAATGGGGCCATGTATCGTGAGATTTTGAGTGAAAATCTCCTTCCATCAGCAAGTGCATTGAAGATGAAACGTGGCTGGGTCTTTCAGCATGACAATGATCCCAAACACACCGCCCGGGCAACGAAGGAGTGGCTTCGTAAGAAGCATTTCAAGGTCCTGGAGTGGCCTAGCCAGTCTCCAGATCTCAACCCCATAGAAAATCTTTGGAGGGAGTTGAAAGTCTGTGTTGCCCAGTGACAGCCCCAAAACATCACTGCTCTAGAGGAGATCTGCATGGAGGAATGGGCCAAAATACCAGCAACAGTGTGTGAAAACCTTGTGAAGACTTACAGAAAACTTTGACCTGTGTCATTGCCAACAAAGGGTATATAACAAAGTATTGAGAAACTTTTGTTATTGACCAAATACTTATTTTCCACCATAATTTGCAAATAAATTCATTAAAAATCCTACAATGTGATTTTCTGGATTTCTTTTTCTCATTTTGTCTGTCATAGTTGACGTGTACCTATGATGAAAATTACAGGCCTCTCTCATCTTTTTAAGTGGGAGAACTTGCACAATTGGTGGCTGACTAAATACTTTTTTTCCCCCACTGTACATGTGGGTAGAGTTAAAGTGACTATGCATAAATAATTAACAGAGTAGCAGCAGCGTAAAAAGATGGGGTGGGGGGTGGGGGGGCAGTGCAAATAGTCCGGGTAGCCATGATTAGCTTTTCAGGAGTCTTATGGCTTGGGGGTAGAAGCTGTTGAGAAGTCTTTTGGACCTAGACTTGGCACTCCGGTACCGCTTGCCGTGCGGTAGCAGAGAAAACAGTCTATGACTAGGGTGGCTGGAGTCTTTGACAATTTTGAGGGCCTTCCTCTGACACCGCCTGGTATAGAGGTCCTGGATGGCAGGAAGCTTGGCCCCAGTGATGTACTAGAATACAATTTTTTCACCTCTGTGAATTGCAGTTTCACATGTGAAATTTGAAGTTTCACATGTTAACTTTTACGTGAGAATTGGATATGCACTTTTTTAATGTTTCAATTAAGGATCGCCGCTTTAAACACCTTTAACTGGTCTCTACTGTTGGAGACTGTTAACTTTAATAGAGTAATAGTGTTATTATATGGTGCAATCCTCTCGCTAGTGAGTTACTTCTATGCCATTAATATAAAGCAAAGTCTGAAGTCCAGAACCAAATTCTGTCACGTTCGTTGAATGACGGGTCAGACCAAGGCGCAGCGTGATATGCGTACATGTTTATTGAACTTAATAAACACACAACAAAGGAAACGAAACGTGAAGTCCAAGGTAGCACACACAACCTACCTTAACAAGATCCCACAACTAGACAGTGCCAATAGGCTGCTTAAGTATGGGCCCCAATCAGAGACAACGAGCGACAGCTGCCTCTGATTGGGAACCACACCGGCCAACATAGAACTAGACATACTAGATCCTTATACATAGAACAAGCACAACAAGGAATATACACACCCTGACTCAACATATAAGCGTCCCCTGAGTCAGGGCGTGACAAATTCTTAGTATTGCAAACAAAAATAATGATATTGAAAGCCAAGCATTGATTTTGCAAGGACATTTTTAAATGCAAGAGCAAATTAATTGTAAATGGATGCAAATAAAAAAGGTGTCAATGTTTTTTTTTAATGATAACACAATTAAATAAAAAGCCTCACTCTTTCCTGCAATTTTCCCTATCTTTGGTCATGCTACCCTGGCCTTTTTTTACCAGTTGCAAGTTTTGGCACGTTCATTCCAGCAACATAGCAGCCTGCATCTCACTGCTGGTTTGCCTTTGAAGTTAAGCAGGATAGGTCCCTGGATGGGAGACCAGATGTAGCTGGAAGTGGTTAAAAATTAGAATGTGAAAAATTTACGTGAAACTTCACACGTGTCCGAAAACCACTGTCTTACTCATGTTATTAAAGAAGCAATAAAACTGGCCTTCTTGAGACTAGTTGAGTATCTGGAGCATCAGCAATTGTGGGTTCAATTACAGAATCAAAATGGCCAGAAACAAATAACTTTCTTCTGAAACTCATCAGTCTAGATGAGAAATTGCCAATAAACTGAAGATCTCGTACAATGCTGTGTACTACTCCCATCACAGAACAGCGCAAACTGGCTCTAACCAGAATAGAAAGAGGAGTGAGAGGCCCCGGTGTACAACTTAGCAAGAGGACAAATACATTAGTGTCTAGTTTGAGAAACAGACGCCTCACAGGTCCTCAACTGGCAGCTTCATTAAATAGTACCCGCAAAACACCAGTCTCAACGTCAACAGTGAAGAGGCGACTCCGGGATGCTGACCTTCTAGGCAGAGTTGCAAAGAAAAAGCCATATCTCAGACTGGCCAATAAAAATAAAATATTAAGATGGGCAAAAGAACACAGACACTGGACAGAGGAAGATGGTAAAAAAGTGTTATGGACAGACGAATCGAAGTGTGAGGTGTTCGGATCACAAAGAAGAACATTTGTGAGACGCAGACCAAATGAAAAGATGCTGGAGGAGTGCTTGATGCCATCTGTCAAGCATGGTGGAGGCAATGTGATGGTCTGGGGGTGTTTTGGTGGTGGTAAAGTGGTAGATTTGTACAGGGTAAAAGGGATCTTGAAGAAGGAAGGCTATCACTCCATTTTGCAACGCCATGCCTTACCCTGTGTACGGCGCTTGATTGGAGCCAATTTCCTCCTACAACAGGACAATGACCCAAAGCACAGCTCCAAACTATGCAATAACTATTTAGGGAAGAAGCAGTCAGCTGGTATTCTGTCTATCATGGAGTGGCCAGCACAGTCATTGGATCTCAACCCTATTGAGCTGTTGTGGGAGCAGCTTGACCATATGGTACGTAAGAAGTGCCCATCAAGCCAATCCAACTTGTGGGAGGTGCTTCAGGAAGCATGGGGTGAAATCTCCTCAGATAATCTCAACAAATTGACAACTAGAATGTCAAAGGTCTGCAAGGCTGTAATTGCTGCAAATGGAGGATTCTTTGACGAAAGTAAAGTTTGAAGGACACAATTATTATTTCTATTAAAAAGTATTATTTCTAACCTTGTCAATGACTACATTTCCGATGCATTTTGCTATATTTCCTATTCAAACTCATTTCATGTATGTTTTCATGGAAAATAAGGACATTTCTAAGTGACCCCAAACTTTTGAACGGTAGTGTACCTTTTCAAATAAACCTTTTCAAACAGAAATGCCATACACTCTATTACTCCTCTGTCATTGCACTGCCAAATAGGGTGGGATGTTCTGCTAGATGATGGCTTATCTACATTGCTAATCTCTTCTATTTGTCTACTTTAAAATAGGTATTTATTTTCCGTAGACATGCAAATAAGGACCTGGGCACTCCCTTGATCAAATACACACATCTTGCCTATCACCATAAAGGGAGGCTCCTCGCCTCCAGCCCCAGTATTCACACAGGCCACTTGGCCAGCATGGAGGCTGATGGGGCCCGGAGGCCTGCTGGGCGTGAAATCGCTTCCTAACACCATTAGAGACATCCCACCAATCAGACACCATAGGCCTAAGACAGACAACAGCCATTTCAACACATGCCATTTTCAACCAATTCAGCCGAGACGATGTGGAGTGCTGCATTGTAGACAAGAACAGAGGGGGGACTGGTCATTTCCTGCTTCTTCAGTTCAGAGCAGAGAGAGAGTGAGAACAGAGAGACACATTGAGAGCATCTAATAACAGATGGATTGCAGGGAGAGATATTACTGGAGAGAGAATTCAAGTAAATGGACTCCATTTGGACAAATTTCCTCCTCCTTCTTAAATTACCACTGAGGATTCTGCTGCAGTAACCATAGAGCCTCTTGGTCATCTGACAGGAATCCTGGTTTTGGTTTGGTCCGGGGCCGGGCGGTCACTCACAAGCCAGCGTTGGAGGCCTAAACTGCAGCTGCACCACTGACTGCCCCAGAGGACACAGCAGTCCTGTCACAGTAAATGCTGCATTAACAGAGCCAATAAAAGCCAGTGTCTTTTAGATAAAACCCATCACTCCCTGTGTTTGTGTTTAAGCCTCTCCAGAGACCAACAGTCATACTCCTCCTGGCTGGAAGAAATACCCTCTGGGCTCCAACAATAGAGTAGGGACTCAAGAAAAGAGATGAGAGAGAATGAGAGGGAGAGAAAGGAGAGGCAAAGAGAGGGAGATACAAGAGACAGATGGGTGGGGATTAGAAGATAGGAGGAGTGCAATACAGAGTAAAAAGTGAACAGAGAAGAGTCTTTGGAGTAAAGTAGACACGGCCATTCCAGTTGTGAGCACACAGCCATTGCTTGCAGTAGTAAGGGTGCAGACCAGGGGGACGGAGACTCATGAAGGGTTGCTAAGAGCTTCTACCACCTTTGGTGAGAGGCACACTGCCATGAATGAGGGTGTAGCTTACATCCACTAATTACCTTCTCATCAGCCAACCAGGATTGGGGGAGTGTGGCTAGTTGTAGGGGGGTGTGCAAAGGGAGGAAGTCCTCCAAGGTGAGAGGCAAATTTGAGAGGAGCTATCTGTTATAAAAATCACCTCCATGTCTTGTTCCTTTATGGAGTGGTGTCTGGCCAATACGCAAACACCTAATTAAATTGACACCTCAGACTTAATCATCACACTATCAGCCCAACAAATGCTTAGTTTGGGGCCAGGGCACACCAAGACACACTCAAGACACACATCAAATAAACATTTATTATTTAAACAGTAGACAGCGAACAAGAGATGTTCCTTCCCAGTGACGAAAAATGTATTTTATGGCAACACTAGCCCATTCCACTGCTACCTTCCCTTCTAGTCGAGGCATTGTGAAACAAAGGGTTGCGTGGGTAATTCCCTATTCACACCGGGTGAGTAGTGTTGTGTTGTGCGCCTCAGTGACTCACATGGTTGTATTAATGGATGTCTGGGCCTGCTGACAGCTCCGGGCCTGAGGAGGGGGTTGGAGGAGGTTGAGGCCTCTCTCTGCAGCCTTTGTGATAAAAATCAGGCCCTACAGGTAAGGCTGGCTCCTCTATCAACACAGCCATTGTTCGCTGTACGCCAACCGCCGCTGTGCAATGCCACAACCTGCCCACAAACTGCTGACGTCACCGGGCTGAGGGCCTGAGGCCAAGGGGCTGGCGGGAAGGTATACGTACGGCCTCCACCATCCTCCACCCCAACGTCCCTGGGGAATTTTCCAATGTTTCTTTCCATATATCTCTCCAAGCCTATATCCGAGCTACACCCATGCAGATATACACTGAGACAGGTAGATTGACAGGAACTTCCGCTGACACCACCCGAGCCACATAAAGTGCATTCTTAGACCGAGAGTCAGAGAGAAGAGAGTGAACAACACCCCAGTCTATGTTGGGGCGGCAGGTAGCTTAGTGGTTAAGAGCGTTGTGCCAGTAACCGAAAGGTCGCTGGTTCTAATCCCCGAGCCGACTAGGTGAAAAATCTGTCAATGTGCCCTTGAGCAAAGCACTTAAATGTAAAATGTTGTGGAGACCAAGTCTAAACTGAACCTGCCAAGAGGAGGATGAAACTAGTACAAGAATGCAGGAGAACTCTTCCTCTCTTACGCATATGAAAAATAGGAAATGGTGGTCAGAAAAAAGGAATGGAATAGCAAAAAAGGGGTTGAATCAGACTCTTACATCATTACTACAGATGTAATGTTTTGTCGATTGATCTGTAGAATACAACACAATGGTTTGGTTAGTGTATTACACACTACCCAGATCCTTATAACACATTCACCTGCCTGAGAGATCACTTATATCTCAAATACTGATTTGAATATTCCTTGTTTGCCATTGAGCCATCAAACAACACTAAGCCTATATCTGTGCAAGTCAATATAGCAGGAGAATGACAAAGAGAGCAGTCGTGGCCTTTATCTTGTGGCAGACGAACGAGGGCCTATCGCCTTGGTAGAAGAGAAGCCCTGTCATTATGTAATTGTAATTCCCTCTGAGATGTTCTTTGATAGGCTTTTCCCACTCCCTTGTACCCTATCAATCTTTTTCCAATTACCTGTCTTGTCTCGCCTAAATCTATCATAATAGTTGCCTTGGTAACTGGTTGCATCCACCATTGGGTTTGGTCCATTGTTTGATCTACTGTAATTATGCGCCAAAAGGGGATTCTTTGACGGGGGACAGAGAAGTTTACAAAGATAGCAGGGACGTAGTGGAGGACAATAGAGGCAGGGGGGGTTCCAAGTTCTTATTTTGACCATGTTTTGGGAGAAATTGAGTACATTAACACACATTTGTTACATTTATTGTTCGTTGTCATACAACAGTGAAAGTATCCCGTTGAAAAAAACAAGATGAGAGGAATTGGGAGACTCACACACACACACACACACACACACACACACACACACACACACACACACACACACACACACACACACACACACACACACACACACACACACACACACACACACACACACACACACACACACACACACACACACACACACACACACACACACACACGGCTGGTGTCCTCTGTTGTGGGCTGTCATCCTGTCATCTTTCCCTCTATTCACTCGACTGGACTGTAGCATGCTGGGAGTCCTGTCATTACTTACTCTCGTACCTGCTGTTTGCTCTGTCTAAGAGCACACCGACAAACAAACAAACAATCAAACACTGTGTTTAGCCAAAACAATATCCCGTTTCACTGTCACCTCAATTATCATTGCAGTGGAATGAGCTGTCACCGTTTTCCCCAAATGCCACAAAATGTCTGATCTTCCTCATGAACTATCACGATCCAACCAGGTAAGCCTGTGCTAAAACATTATCTTCCCTATACAATGATGGCCAATGGTCCGTATGCACTATCTGTGGTGTTTGCCCTTGTGAAACATGTGAGGAGCAACACCAGTGTGTCAGTCAACGAGCGGGTGAGAGTGGCAGCAGGCTGGGCAGACTGCTGGGGGCCACCCATGATGGGAAAAGCTTTCTGATTCCCTTTTCACACCCTTCACACAGCTCTCAGCTGGACTCCAGAACTGGCAGTCTTTAAGATAGAAAGAGGCTTTATAGATCCCTGTGAGCTCTGAGGGACAATGAGGCCAGGCAATCTCATCTCCACTGACTGACAAAACAGCTCCTTGGCCGGGAGCCTCAAAGAGACGACCTCCTCAAAGAGAAAAGAGGAGAGAGAGAAGAGAGAGAGAAGAGAGAGAGGAGGGATGACAACAGCAGCCTCCAGGAGTGTCCCTCACTGTCTCTGCAGGGGAACAAGGTGAGGGGCCGGGGCCTCAACACACACAATTGCAGCTTTTGCCCTTTGTTTGTGTGTGCGTGCGTGTGCACGTTTTTAAGAAAGCCTGTATTTCAATGCCCTTCTCTTTCACATTGTCAGCTGTTAAAACGCTTTCAGAAACTTTATTAGATTTCATCACAACCAGTCAGGGGGTGGCATGCAGGGAGGAGAGGAGCTGCTATTTCCTGGCGACAGACATTGAGTTGCTGGCTAAAAGAGTCCTAATGCCAATATCTTCTTCTTAAAAAAACAAAAACATTGTCCCTCTCTTTTCACTGAGAGGCCTGACTGATCTCTCTCAACCCTGTGATACGTTTTATATTTTTATAATGTTCAAGGTCTGGAAAAACAGGGAACTGAAAAGGACCCAAGGACATCTACACTCTATGCTTTTCATCACTGACACTGATGAATAATAATATTACGACTTTCACAGTTTTATGTAAAATATTTATTGGAAAGGCTGGCTGAACATGAAAATGGGTGAAAATAGTATCAGAGTGACTTCAAATATGTATGAACCAAAATAGGTGCAATAGCTTTCAGGTAGACAGATTGACAAAATAGGTGGTTGATCGATAATAACCGAACTGTAAATTCATGATTCCCTGTTCTCTATTCTCCTAGCCATCCTAGATAGTCCTGGGTGACTAGCATGAAGATTTTAAAGAGAAAAGAACCGGAAAGGTGAATCTCCCAAACGCACACAGCCTCAGTTTGTGTGTAAAGTTTGTGAATCCCCCTAGTATTAATTATTCATAACAATGTTAATTGGAGCAAATACCATTCAGTCACTCAGTCTGGGTGTAATCGAGCATTGACAATGTTTGTCACTGTCTCTAAATGAGGACTGCATGATTGATCAGAGACACTGGCTGATTTAAGCTTCATTACTGAAGAAAATGTGCTTACTTATTCAGGACGTTCTTATTATGCACCATGGTTATTCTTACCAGGGAGTTGTTCCATGTCATTTCAGCAAGCCTTTCTGTAGTTAGAAACAGGCAAGATTGGCATTCCTGATACATTATTTTGTTGAAATTGAATTTTATCTCTGTGAAATTAAGCTGATTGATTGTACCCAAATTTGACATTATAATTTATAGGATTCAGCTAATATTCAATAAATATAGTACCCAACATCCAATTTGGAGCCAACTTTTTCCTACCAGTATACAGTACCAGTTCTCTGTTTGACAAGTAGTATAAAGCTGTGGCTTGGAGTATTGCTTTTCCATACTATGTAATGTATTCCCTGTGAATCTGGTAATGTTTTTTTCTCCCTGTTCCGAGAAATTAGTAATTGAAGTCGCTTGCAATATTTGCCATAAAGTATTGTGAAAGTACCTGGTTTTGACCACTAGATATCACTGTTCCTGCTATACTGCCACAATCTTTTATCCATTTTGCTGGTCTCTTGTGTTTATTAAATAGATCACAACATTTTCTTTGCAACTTTGGGTAGAAAACCAATATATATATTTTTTATTTTTTTTATTTTTTATTTTAGTCATTTAGCAGACACGAGCGACTTACAGTTAGTGAGTGCATACATTTTCAACATTTGGCTCATGATGAAAATAAATTGTGTGGTCATCCTCACAATTCAAGCAAGTCCTCCATGAAAGCAAATAATTTTGTCCTTATTTTACGCTTAATCTGTGTTCAAGAAACAGCCCCTTTGTGTGTGGTTTATTCCCTTCAAAAAAGGTCTGGATTAGTTACTGTTAGACAATTCCTGGTGAACAAGCAAACCATTAGGCTACAGCAGTTCTAATGGTTTCAATGTTACGGTCTCTAATGGTCTTCAATGGTAAAGGGTTTAATGGTAAATGTCACTAATCACAAAACATATAGAGCTGTTTCCTGATAATTCGATTGAAAAACATAAGACTGCCATGCCATTAATTATTTTATTAGGGTTATCACAACATTTTAGTCCTTAGCCCATTTCTCTATTAACATTTTGGGCTTGTAGGAAAAGTCTTCATTTGAGAATTGCATTAGGATAGCCCTCTCAGAGAGCGGCCACTTGTTGGACTATTCAAGGAGAGTTGGGTTGAAGCATTAGGTTGCTATTAGGACAAACTGAATTGCTGTCATGGAGGACTGGCTTAAATTGTGAGGATTACCACACAATTAATTTTCATAATGAGACAAATCTATTGGTTTTCTACCCAAAGTTGCAAAGGAAATGTTGTGATCTACTTAATAAACACAAGAGACCAGCAAAATGAATAAAAGAGTGTGGCGGTATAGCAGGAACACGAGCATCTACTGGTCAAAACCTGGTACTTTCACACTACTTTAAATAAATGCAAGTGACTTCAATGACTAATTTCTCAGAACAGGGGGAAAAAAACATCAGCATCACAGAGAATACATTACATAGTATGAAGAAGCAATACTCCAAGTTACAGCTTCATACTACATAGAGAACTGATACTGTATACTGGTTGTTGGGGTGGGATTGGCATGGGGTATGGGGGTCCGTGGGTGGTTTTTACTATTTTGGGGGGGATTCCTCATGTCTTACTCATTGGTAGGAAGAGGTTTGGTCCATATCGGATGTTGGGTACTATATTTATTGAATATAATCTGAATTCTATACATTTTAATGGCCACTTTGGGTACCGTCAGTTATCTTAATTTCTCAGAGATGGAATTATATAATAATGTTTCAGGAATGCTAATCGTATCTGTTACTAAATACATAAACGATTTCAGAACAATCTGAGATGGTGTGTGTCGAAATCCTCTTTCTTGTGCCATTTGAGGTGGATCGACCCCAGGGTTTTCCATTTTCAAAGAAAATAGTGCACAAGCGCTAATCCTTAGTGATCAATGTATAGTCTGCTAAAGAGTTATTAGACAACATAGGTTATTTTTACATTACTCACAGCACGTACTGTATGGCTTATAATGTGCCAATTGTATACAAAATGGGTATTTTACATATCTTGATGTATGTTGATATTATTGAATTAATTATCCTAACATTGTGTTATCCTCTCCTCTGTCTTGACATGTCTGTGAGTGTTTGTGAAAATGGATTCACAATTCCCCAGATCTGATACTGAATGAGTATTCTGAGGATGTGTATTTGCTGGATTGGAAACATTGACATGTACAGTGCCTTGCAAAAGTATTCATTCCCCTTGGCGTTTTTTCCTATTTTGTTGCATTACAACCTGTAATTTAAATGGATTTTTATTTGGATTTCATGTAATGGACATACACAAAATAGTCCAAATTGGTGAATTTCTAAAAAATAAATAATGGAAAAGTGGTGCGTGCATATGTATTCACCCCCTTTACTATGAAGACCTTAAATAAGATCTGGTGCAACCAATTACCTTCAGAAGTCACATAGTTAGTTAAATAAAGTCCACCCGTGTGCAATCTAAGTGTCACATTATTTGTCATATGATCTCAGTATATATACACCTGTTCTGAAAGACCCCAGAGTCTGCAACACCACTAAGTAAGGGGCACCACCAAGCAAGAGGCACCATGAAGACCAAGGAGCTCCCCAAACAGGTCAGGGACAAAGTTGTGGAGAAGTACAGATCAGGGTTGGGTAATAAAAAAATATTTGAAACTTTGAACATCCCATGGAGCACCATTAAATCCATTATTTAAAAAATGGAAAGAATATGGCACCACAACAAACCTGCCAAGAGAGGGCCGCCCACCAAAACTCACGGACCAGGCAAGGAGGGCATTAATCAGAGAGGCAACAAAGAGACCAAAGATAACCCTGAAGGAGCTGCAAAGCTCCACAGCGGAGATTGAAGTATCTGTCCATAGGACCACTTTAAGCCGTACACTCCACAGAGCTGGGCTTTACGGAAGAGTGGCCAGAAAAAAGCCATTGCTTAAAGAAAAATATAAGCAAACACGTTTGGTGTTTGCCAAAAGTCATGTGGGAGACTCCCCAAACATATGGAAGAAGGTACTCTGGTCAGATGAGACTAAAATTTAGCTTTTTGGCCATCAAGGAAAACACTATGTCTGGCGCAAACCCAATACGTCTTATCACCCTGAGAACACCATCCCCACAGTGAAGCATGGTGGTGGCAGCATCATGCTGTGGGGATGTTTTTAATTGGCAGGGACTGGGAAACTGGTCAGAATTGAAGGAATGTTGGATGGCGCTAAATCCAGGGAAATTCTTGAGGGAAACCTGTTTTCCAGAGATTTGAGACTGGGACGGAGGTTCACCTTCCAGTAGGACAATGACCCTAAGCATACTGCTAAAGCAACACTCGAGTGGTTTAAGGGGAAACATTTAAATATCTTGGAATGGCCTAGTCAACGCCCAGACCTCAATCCAATTGAGAATCTGTGGTATGACTTAAAGATTGCTGTACACCAGCGGAACCCATCCAACTTGAAGGAGCTGGAGCAGTTTTGCCTTGAAGAATGGGCAAAAATCCCAGTGGCTAGATGTGCCAAGCTTATAGAGACATACCCCAAGAGACTTGCAGCTGTAATTGCTGCAAAAGGTGGCTGTACCAATTATTGACTTTGGGGGGGGGGGGGGGGGGGGGGGGGGGGGTGAATAGTTATGCACGCTCAAGTTCTGTTTTTTAAATCTTATTTCTTGTTTGTTTCACACCAAAAAAATATTTTGCATCTTCAAAGTGGTAGGCATGTTTTGTAAAACAAATGATACAAACCCCCAAAAAATCTATTTTAATTCCAGGTTGTACGGCAACAAAATAGGAAAAATGCCAAGGGGGGTGAATACTTTCGCAAGCCACTGTATTCTAGAGGTAAATGGTGTGAATTGAATTTGCAAATCAGTGTCTTTGTAATTAATCTCAGTCAGTAAAATAGGCCTATACAGCATAGGTAGGGATTTAATGGAAGGAATAATTTTTACTACTTGGATGTGTTCATTTTATTTCCATAATGTCATGTTATGTCAACAGCATCATCCCGGATACCCTAGACCCACTTCAATTTGCATATCGCCCCAACAGATCCACAGATGATGCAATCTCAATCGCACTCCACACTGCCCTTTCCCACCTGGACAAAAGGAACAGCTATGTGAGAATGCTGTTCATTGACTACAGCTCAGCGTTCAACACCATAGTGCCCACTAAGCTCATCTCTAAGCTAAGGACCCTGTGACTAAACACCTCCCTCTGCAACTGGATCCTGGACTTCTTGACTGGCCGCCCCCAGGTGGTAAGGGTAGGCAACAACACGTCTGCCACGCTGATCCTCAACACTGGGGCCCCTCAGGGGTGCGTGCTTAGTCCCGTCCTGTTATACCTGTTCACCCACGACAGTGTGGCCAAACACAACTCCAACAACATCATTAAGTTTGCTGACGACACAACAGTGGTAGGCCTGATCACCGACAACGATGAGACAGCCTATAGGGAGGAGGTCAGAGACCTGGCAGTGTGGTGCCAGGACAACAACCTCTCCCTCAATGTGAGCAAGACAATGGAGCTGATCGTGGACTACAGGAAAAGGCGGGCCGAACAGGCCCCCATTAACATCGATGGGGCTGTAGTGGAGCAGGTCGAGAGTTTCAAGTTCCTTGGTGTCCACATCACCAACAAACTATCATGGTCCAAACACACCAAGACAGTTGTGAAAAGGGCACGACAACACCTTTTCCCCCACAGGAGACTGAAAATAATTGGCATGGGTCCCCAGATCCTCAAAAAGTTATACAGCTGCACTATCGAGAGCATCCTGAACGGTTGCATCACCGCCTGGTATGGCAACTGCTCAGCATCTGACCGTAAGGTGCTACAAAGGATAGTGCGTACGGCCCAGTACATCATTGGGGCCAAGCTTCCTGCCATCCAGGACCTATATACTAGGCGGTGTCAGAGGAAAGCCCAAAAAATTGTCAAAGACTCCAGTCACCCAAGTCATAGACTGTTCTCTCTGCTACCGCACGACAAGCAGTACCGGAGTGCCAAGTCTAGGACCAAAAGGCTCCTTAACAGCTTCTACCCCCAAGCCATAAGAATGCTGAACAATTAATCAAAAGGCCACCCGGACTATTTACATTGACCCCCCCCCCCATTTGTTTTTACACTGCTGCTACCCGCTGTCTATTATCTATGCATATTCACTTTGCCCCTATCTACATGTACAAATTACCTCTACTAACCTGTACCCCCGCACATTGACTCAGTACCGGTACCCACTGTATATAGCCTCGTTATTTTATTGTGTTACTTTTTATCATTTTTAACATTAGTTTATTTGGTAAATATTTTCTTAACTCTTTCTTGAACTGCATTGTTGGTTAAGGGCTTGTAAGTAAGCTTTCACAGTAAGGTCTACACCTGCTGTATTCGGTGCATGTGACAAATAAAGTTTGATTTTATTTATTTCAGAACATTCTTTTATGATTTATTTAAGACAAATTTGAAAAAAAATGGTAATCCTTTTCACTTCATAGGTCAAGGTTAAAGTTGAGGTGAGGTGAGTAAAGGTGTGTGTCTATCTTAAGAATTGCAGACTAGATAAACACACACACGTACACACACGTTTGAGCATTAAACATCCTATTTTCCCTAACCCCTAATCCTACCCCTAACCCTTAACCTAACCTTAACCCCCAAAACCCTAACCTTAACCCCAAAACTATAAACCTAACCCTTAAGCTTAACATAGCATTTGAACAAATTCAGGACCTGAAAAAAGTCCTGACTTTTCAAAAAAGTTATTGTTTTCCTACCTTTTCAGGACATTTGGGTGCATTGTTAGGACATTAGGGTCCACATAATGTAGGACAACAAGTACACACACACACACACACAAAGAGGGGGGTAGCGGTGGTGCGTTGTCAGTACAGTATTGCCATGCGATTGGGGAGTGTTTGTTATTGGTGGTGACGTATGACCCGTCAACCCCCACCCCCTCCTCTCCGGTTTCCAATAGATAGCACAGCCACAAAGTCAAAATTGGCTATACCATAAAAAGTCATGAAAACAAACATGAGTGTTTTTGGTCTTAATTAAAGGTTAGGGTTCGGCATATGGTTAGCAGTGTGGTTAAGGGTAGGGTTAGGGTTAAAATCTCATTTAAGAAGATACATTATTGGAATGGGCGGGGTTTATGACTTTGTGGCTGTAGTAACTAGTGACGACCTTCTCTCGGTTGTGCTGTGGCTCGTTTGTGCAATTCTGAAGCTGGTCGCCGGTTCTCAGTGTTTATCTGGTCGTCATGGCGGAGGGACGTGGAGAGCTACCGCCTCAGCTTCATCTATCTTTACCCCCGGCCAGCAAGCGACTGTGCTTGCGCCCGGCTCCCCGAGGACCTGGTCCGGGGTCTGGTCCAGGTTTTCCGAACTCTCGGTTTCGCTGCCCGGAATCTCTGTTGGACTGTGCCGCGAAGGCTGTAGCGGAGAAATGGGCCTTTGAGAGGGTGGAGGAGCGCTTCGAGCGGATCCCAGAGCCAGTACAGCGTCGTATCGTATACTGGTCTTTTCCGAGGAACGAAAGGGAAATATGTATGTATTCGTCGTTTCAGTGCCGCATCGCCGGCGAAGAGGGTCCGGCGGTGGGAACAGGGGCTCCCGCTGGATCCGGGGCTGTCCCTGGAGGGGTTACCAGTACGACTGGGGCAGCGGGCACCGGAGATGGGCTGCCTTTCCGTCGGGGTATTCGGCTTTTAGAGACTGGTTGTGTGGAAAATGTCTTACAAGTCGGTAAGTGGAGCAATCACAGCACTTTGCCGATGTCCCTCTTCTCCTCTTACACGGATTTTCAGATTAGTCTGTGCCCCTAACTCGATCAAGGAAGGGTAGGTTGGCGTTTAGTAATGATATAAGTTTTCCCATAAAAACAAAAGTATGGAAAACCTGGTCTATGTTGAAGCAATTTTAGTATAAACCGATAATAATTTGGTTCGGATCGAATTAAGTGAAAAGAGTGATCTATTCTACATTCAATTCCGATGGCTAGTTAGGCTACTCTGTTTCATTCGGAAGTAGGATACTTGATCTGTATCAGTTCAGCTGTTTAAAAATTAAAGGGCTGTAAATTGATATTGTAACTATTTTTGTGGTTTTACGCACATTTATTTAAAACGAAGTAACATATCCATAGCCTCGATATAGCATTGACTCGCTTCACATTACGTTGTTGAGTCGATTGAGCCGACCCAGCTATGTGCTGGCAACATTTCAGCACTTTTTTTCACCTCGTCGAGGGCTATGGAAGGCTACCTACCCTTTCCGTGCGCGCGTGTGTGTGTGTGTGTGTGTGGGGGGGGGGGGTTGGGGGAGAGAGGACGAGAGACACAACGTATCTCCATTACCGACAGTTTTACACTGTATGTTACACCTCGATTAAATGTCTTTATTTTTGATAGAGGGTAGTTTATGTGAGAGACAAATACGGTTATTTGGTCTCTTATTATAATTAAGCCAACGTAAGCCGATTTGATCCAAATCCTACATCTTTTGTTTATTTGCTCGTTGGACAGGACAAAGGACTCATAGCCAATTGTAGGTCTACGGAAAATATTTACGCAGTGTAAACCACGCATTGGACGTACATTTGGAAGTATTAAAATAGTACCTTTTTAATTTCACAAAAATAATGCTGGGAAGCGGGAAATTTGTCTTCGGGTAGCCCCACTGCTACACAATAGCTTTCCAGTTGAGATGATCGATATCCGTCTCGCATTTCCAAGGCGATGACTGCAGAATAGCAACCATTGGTTATTTTAGACAAAGGTACACTTCAGACGCTCCTCTTTCAAACGAAATATTATTTTATTCATGCGTCTGCCACCATAACATGTTAATTATGAAGAATGTATCATTATAATCTAAACCAATGGAGGATTTGATTGGAATGTTTGTTAGGGGCTGAGCCCAATAAACATGTGGGTTTACACATCCTGAGGACTGGAAAAGGAATATAACACGTTTTTATAGGCCAATAGGTCATCTGCTATAACCTATGTGGAAATGCTTTGATTTCATATTGTTTATGTACAGTATTACTTGAAAATAATAAAAGCTCCATTCTAATAACATTCTAAAAAGCCTTATGTTCATCCAGGCATAAGGAAATATAATAGCCTATAGAAATATAAAATCACTTAAATAATGCAGAAGATGTGTGTCCAACAAGAGACTGACAATTTGTGAACTCAAGTGATTTCTCTATGGAAATGTGTGGCAGAGGATGAAAATACAACCAATATCAGCACAGTGGAGTCTGATTTTGCCTTTGAAATAATCTATAATGTGACTTAAAAGAGACACTTACCAGTTAGCAGTAAATAATTATTTTCGTCTCAAGGTCAATACAGGCCTGTGTTTACCTTTTTATAAGCGAAATGGAATGCAGGTCAATGTGAATTCTGCGAAGTAGGAAAAAAAATCCCCTTGGTTTTTGTGTGATTTTTGTCTCTCTAACCGTATCTATTTGTTTCTAACTAATGGCCAAAAGATTTGGGGTACATTAACTTTAATGGTGTTTACAGCACCAAGTCTTTCTACAAAGTGCATGCATTCCTATGGTATAAACCAGCTACAGATGAGAGTTGCTTGTGCCTACAAAATATTTAGGATAGTTTTCTACTTGCTCTATGTGACTGCCAGACCTAACCAGTTCCCTGTATAAACTTGACCTAAACTTGCTGTGATTTTTCATAGAGAGTTCTGCCTGGTTCTCTAGGCATCGGCTTGCGAGGCAGATGGGCTGTTTATAAACTAACTGCTTACATGAAGCTTTGGAGAAACATGTCTTCTGTGGAACACATACCATTTTTGTTCTGCCTTTTAGTATCCTCAGTTAGACAAGATTTGACAACTGGCACTTCTTCTGACTTCTTGCTTGTTTGATAGTTCAGACAGAACATGCAACTCATAGTCATCCAAAACCTTGTTATCTGCCTTGAGACGTTTAGCCAACTGTCAGGACAGGAGCAGACCTGTTGCTAGCTCTCTCCATTGCCTCATGTCTGGCTGGCCCACCACTCTTTCCCAACAGAATTGATATTCACATGCTGTAACAGTAAGCCCCAAAGTCCTTACTCAGTGCATTTCATGTTTTTATTTGTGTTAATGGGCGCAAACTCATCTGGATAGTTTGCATGCAAAGGCTCAAAAAATAAATGATCCGTGTTTGGATTTGAGAAATTAATGAGTATAGGTGTGTTTAGCTGATGACAAGAATACCAGTTTGGCCCAGATACATGCCTTTGTTTTGTATAGTTAACGGTAAAATCCCTTATTGCATGTAAACTCATCATATTGCACATATTGGCCTGTGCTCATAATCTACTCAGTCAGGGCTTTAGTCATAATTAGAATAATCAAAGCTAGTTGTGTGTGTGTAATCCCCCCCATCCCCCACACATGCCTAAGCAGCCTCCTCATCACCCCCAACGCCAGGCAGTCTTATAAAGACCTCAGAGAGGCGGTTCCAGTTTTGAGTCAGGCTTCAGGATTATTGGGTCATGCTTTGTTACCCAGCTGTAGAAAAAGCCCTTGTTCACAGAAGGGGGTAGGAGGGAGGGTGTGTGTGGTGGGGTGGTGAATGTTATAAGCATGGTCCTCTCTCTACCTCACCATGTTGTTGCATAAAGTCGTAATAGGTCCCCCTCTTTGAAGCTTCACTGACTTCAAGTTTTAATGTCACGTGCACAAGTACAGTGAAATGCCTTTGTTGCAAGCTCAACACCCAACAATTCAATAATCAATATCAATGTAGTACTAAAAATAACATAAGGTATAACAATAAACACACAAGAAAAAAGAACACAAGAAAGTAAGAAGCTATATACAGGGTCAGTTACAATACCATATTTACAATGTGCAGAGATACTGAGAGAGGTAGATACTGTATGTATAGGGGTAAGGTGACTAGGCATCAGGATGTATGGTAAACAGAGCAGCAGTGTAAATTTAGATTGTATGTGAGTGTGCGTGAGAGTGTAGAGTCCTTTTGAGTGTGCATAGAGAGAGTACAAAAATTTAAACTAGAGACTAAGTAAAGTTTCCGCTGGATTATGCTTCAACAATTTAGCTCTTGAGATTCCTGCGCCAATGTTTGGGGGGCTTTCTAGTCATGTGTGGCTTCTGGTCTGTAGAGATGATGCACCTCAGCCGTGACTCAAACAGGAGTCAGCCCCCTCTTGGGTTGTTGTGTGGCAGGGTGCAGGCCAAGGACGATCATGCCTTTTGGGATGTTTTGGGATTTCTTTAGAAATGAGACATGGCAAAATAAGTTGTGTTTTAAACAAGTCAATTCCATGTTAATGCTGTGGGTAGACCTCTGTCTTTTTCTCTCTCTACCGTTCTGTTACATTTTGACACTTCTACTTCCCTTCTACAAAATGGAAACTCTACCCATTTACTAATGACAAGCCCATAGTGTCTGCGTTGTTTAATGGACATGCTTATCGTTTGGCCTAGTTTGTAAATCTGTGCCTGTCATAATGGACGTATTACTTAGCTACAGTTGAAGTCGGAAGTTTACATACACCTTAGCCAAATACATTTAAACTCAGTTTTTCACAATTCCTGACATTTAATCCTAGTAAAAATTCCCTGTTTTAGGTCAGTTAGGATCACCACTTTATTTTAAGAATGTGAAATGTCAGAATAATAGTAGAGAGAATGATTTATTTCAGCTTTTATTTCTTTCATCACATTCCCAGTGGGCCAGAAATTTACATACACTCAATTAGTATTTGGTAGCATTGCCTTTAAATTGTTTAACTTGGGTCAAACGTTTCGGGTAGCCTTCCACAAGCTTCCCACAATAAGTTGGGTGAATTTTGGCCCATTCCTCCTGACAGAGCTGGTGTAACTGAGTCAGGTTTGTAGGCCTCCTTGCTCGCACACACTTTTTCAGTTCTGCCCACAAATGTTCTATAGGATTGAGGTCAGGGCTTTGTGATGGCCACTCCAATACCTCGACTTTGTTGTCCTTAAGCCATTTTGCCACAACTTTGGAAGTATGCTTGGGGTCATTGTCCATTTGGAAGACCCATTTGCGGCCAAGCTTTAACTTCCTGACTGATGTCTTGAGATGTTGCTTCAATATATCCACATCATTTTCCTTCCTCATGATGCCATCTATTTTGTGAAGTGCACCAGTCCCTCCAGCAGAAAAGCACCCCCACAGCATGATGCTGCCATCCCCGTGCTTCACGGTTGGGATGGTGTTCTTCGGCTTGCAAGCACCCCCTTTTTCCTCCAAACATTATGATGGTCATTATGGCCAAACAGTTCTATTTTTGTTTCATCAGACCAGTAGACATTTCTCCAAAAAGTACGATCTTTGTCCCCATGTGCAGTTGCAAACCATAGTCTGGCTTTTTTATGACGGTTTTGGAGCAGTGGCTTCTTCCTTGCTGAGCGGCCTTTCAGGTTATGTCGATATAGGACTTGTTTTACTGTGGATAGAGATACTTTTGTACCTGTTTCCTCTAGCATCTTCACAAGGTCCTTTGCTGTTGTTCTGGGATTGATTTGCACTTTTCGCACCAAAGTACGTTAATCTCTAGGAGACAGAACGTGTCTCCTTCCTGAGCGGTATGACTGCTGCGTGGTCCCATGGTGTTTATACTTGCGTACTATTGTTTGTACAGATGAACGTGGTACCTTCAGGCGTTTGGAAATTGCTCCCAAGGATGAACCAGACTTGTGGAGGTCTACCATTTTTTCTCTGTGGTCTTGGCTGATTTCTTTGGATTTTCCCATGATGTCAGGCAAATATGCACCGAGTTTGAAGGTAGGCCTTGAAATTCATCCACAGGGACACCTCCAATTGACTCAAATGACGCCAATTAGCCTATCAGAAGCTTCTAAAGCCATGAAATCATTTTCTGGAATTTTCCAAGCTCTTTAAAGGCACAGTCAACTTAGTGTATGTAAACTTCTGACCCACCCACTGGAATTGTGATACAGTGAATTATAAGTGAAATAATCTGTCTGTAAACAATTGTTGGGAAAATTACTTGTGTCATACACAAAGTAGATGTCATAACCGACTTGCCAAAACTATAGTTTGTTAACAAGACATTTGTGGAGTGGTTAAAAACAAGTTTTAATGACTCCAACCTAAGTGTATGTAAACTTCCGACTTCAACTGCACATTTCTATAGTGCCCTATATTTTCTATTTCATGTCTGTTTTGAGGCAGATATTAATTTGTTGCTCCTCAATGATGTCACTACTCATAGTTAGCCCTATATAACTGAAGGTCTTTGTCTTCCCAGCGTGGTAACTGTCATCTTTGTATTCTGGGCCAGAACCTATACAAGTTTAACAAGGGACCGCTAATTCTGCTCCGTCTCTCAATGCCCAGACTGACAATATTTAATCAAGACAATTAATTCCATGCATGCAAGTCTTAAAGAAAATCAGTTAAACAAATCTGCTCTTTACACTTATTAGCAGTCTCAGGTTTGAAGGACACAGCCATTAAAAGCCTTTTCTCTCTATCAAAGAAGGAACTTAATTTGGTCTGGGGAGGGGGGGGGGGGCGTAAGTATGTACATTTACATTTTAGTCATTTAGCAGACGCTCTTATCCAGAGCGACTTAGTTAGCACATACATTATTTTATCGAACCCACAACCCTGGCGTTGCAAACGCCATGCTCTACCAACTGAGCTACATCCCCTGCCGGCCATTCCCTCCCCTACCCTGGACGACGCTGGGCCAATTTAGCGCCGCCCCATCGGTCTCCCGGTCGCGGCCGGCTACGACAGAGCCTGGATTCGAACTAGGATCTCTAGTGGCACAGCTAGCTCTGCGATGCAGTGCCTTAGACCACTGCGCCACCCGGGAGATATGTAAATGCTTTAATCAGGGGAGAGCACAAAATGTTCATTCTGATAGAGCAAGGTGAACACATACACAAACAGCCTCTATAGTAGCTAGGCCTACACAATGTTGCTGTGAAGTTGTGGGAATGTGTTATGTGAGCTGTATTGACTGACACTGAGTACAGACCATGTAGAAGAGGGACCATGCTGACTCTAGCCATCCTCTTACATGCCACATATATTCTCATCCAGGCCCCCAGTACTGCTGCTTGTTTCCATATGTTACACTAGAACTTAAATGAAAACCAGCTACAGCACCATTCACATTCCACCCCTCTCATATAACATGTGTTGTCTGTAGCGGTTTCATAGCAATGATTTACCTTGGGCTCGGTACATTCTCAAATACTACAAATCAATATTAAGTGACCTTTGCTTTTGATGCTCACTGCCTGCCCGGCGATACCCTCTGATTGACTTTATCAGTAATACACACTGCTCAGCACAGATCCCACGTGTCATCAAATCACATTTTATTTGTCACATGCACTGAATACAACAGGTGTAGACCTTACCGTGAAATGCTTACTTACAAGCCCTTAACCAACAATGCTGATTTATTTAAAAAGTAAGTACGAAAATATTTGCTAAAAAAAGTAACACAGTAAAATACCAATAACTAGGCTATATACAGGGGGTATAGGTTAGTTGAGGTAATCTGTACATGTAGGTGGGGGTGAAGTGACTATGCATAGATAATAAACAGCGAGTAGCAGCAGCGTAAAAAAGGGGGTCAATGCAAATAGTACGGGTAGCCATTTGATTAACTGTTTAGCAGTCTTATGGCTTGGGGATAGAAGCTTTTAAGGGCTTTACGGGCCTGGCTTGTGTAAGCGTGGTAGAACATGGGGCTCGTGCTACAGGGAGCAATGGGTTTATTCATTCCACTGTCTGTTACTGATTTGTAGCTTGCACCACATTGATAGGCTGGCTCTACCTCCTAGCCTCGGCCCAGGGGCAAGGTTTAGATATCACCTCTTCTCCACTCCTCCCTGGCTGGCGCGGCCGGGCCCCATGCACATACCTGCTGGTGTGTCGTGCATCAGTCACTAAACACGCCGCCTCTTATGTGTTTTATTGGAGCTAACAGCTTGCACACATGCACTGTTCCCTGATCAAACACAAAACACAGGCTCAAGGAAATAACTGTAAAAGTTCCTATTGAAGTCATCATGCCTATATGGTGAGTTAGGCTGTTAGTTCTCCCACCAGCAGGTATGTATTATACAGTTATCATAAGGTGGCTGCTGCTGCAGTGTGACTTATTGTGACCAATTTAGAGATTATTATTGGACTACATGTAACCTCAACCGCCGGCCGTGTTTGTTATGTCTACATGGAGTCAAAAGGCTTTCTGCCTGTTCCTGGACAAATGTGTAATAATGTTTGAGGCTGAGTTTTTTATTTTTTCACGTTTGGCTGTGGTGCATCTCTATGTCATTGTAAGATGAGCAGAGAGAGAAAGCTGCTAGACTTGAAAGAGGAGGCCCCCAGAAAGGCCTATTGTGGCCTCATTTGGTTGTAATTGCCTAACAAATGCAAAAGAATACCAGGGGTAACAAAAAGCCAGGGAAGAGAAGGCAAATCAGCCCAAGGAATGTAAAAAGCGGTTGGGATACACAATTACATTGAATAGAGAGTAGGGAAAGTTCATCAGCTCACATCCTGGTCTGCTATAGGATTAAGGGTAGCCAAGCAAAAAATCCCAATGCCTTCCTTTCCGTCCCAGTCTTCACATTTTGCCGTAGAGAGTGGCATCGGAGCTGGGAGTGTAACATAAAACTGGGAGAGGAGGAAATGCAGCCGTAGAGCAACCAGCCTCTCCCATACAAGCCTTTTATCCAGCTGAGTTTTTGTTTTGCTGGGGGTTTTGTGGCTAGTTCACATGGAAACTTAATTTTCTCCGTCTGGACTGCAGGGAAGGATAATGTATTGAAGAAAGGGTCAAATCTCCTGCCAAAGGGTAGAAGACACAAAGAGAAAGGAGAGAGAGGCCTCTGTGTCAGTCAGCTACAGTGGGGGAAAAAAGTATTTAGTCAGCCACCAATTGTGCAAGTTCTCCCACTTAAAAAGATGAGAGAGGCCTGTAATTTTCATCATAGGTACACGTCAACTATGACAGACAAAATGAGGGAAAAAAATCACATTGTAGGATTTTTAATGAATTTATTTGCAAATTATGGTGGAAAATAAGTATTTGGTCAATAACAAAAGTTTCTCAATACTTTGTTATATACCCTTTGTTGACAATGACACAGGTCAAACGTTTTCTGTAAGTCTTCACAAGGTTTTCACACACTGTTGCTGGTATTTTGGCCCATTCCTCCATGCAGATCTCCTCTAGAGCAGTGATGCTTTGGGGCTGTCGCTGGGCAACACGGACTTTCAACTCCCTCCAAATATTTTCTATGGGGTTGAGATCTGGAGACTGGCTAGGCCACTCCAGGACCTTGAAATGCTTCTTACGAAGCCACTCCTTCGTTGCCCGGGCGGTGTGTTTGGGATCATTGTCATGCTGAAAGACCCAGCCACGTTTCATCTTCAATGCCCTTGCTGATGGAAGGAGGTTTTCACTCAAAATCTCACGATACATGGCCCCATTCATTCTTTCCTTTACACGGATCAGTCGTCCTGGTACCTTTGCAGAAAAACAGCCCCAAAGCATGATGTTTCCACCCCCATGCTTCACAGTAGGTATGGTGTTCTTTGGATGCAACTCAGCATTCTTTGTCCTCCAAACACAACGAGTTGAGTTTTTACCAAAAAGTTATATTTTGGTTTCATCTGACCATATGACATTCTCCCAATCCTCTTCTGGATCATCCAAATGCACTCTAGCAAACTTCAGACGGGCCTGGACATGTACTGGCTTAAGCAGGGGTACACGTCTGGCACTGCAGGATTTGAGTCCCTGGCGGCGTAGTGTGTTACTGATGGTAGGCTTTGTTACTTTGGACTGTTTGAGGTTGTGGACAGGTGTCTTTTATACTGATAACAAGTTCAAACATGTGCCATTAATACAGGTAATGAGTGGAGGACAGACGAGCCTCTTAAAGAAGAAGTTACAGGTCTGTGAGAGCCAGAAATCTTGCTTGTTTGTAGGTGACCAAATACTTATTTTCCACCATAATTTGCAAATAAATTCATTAGAAATCCTACAATGTGATTTTCTGGATTTTTCTCTCTCAATTTGTCTGTCATAGTTGACGTGTACCTATGATGAAAATTACAGGCCTCTCTCATCTTTTTAAGTGGGAGAACTTGCACAATTGGTGGCTGACTAAATACTTTTTTCCCCCACTGTATGTGTGAAACACTTAGCACATTTCTGATAGGGAGACAGAGATTGTTGTTAAGATGTTTTAGCTTTTGGTGTAGTGCACTTTAAGATCCCTGCTTAATTTTATTGACTCAAAATCAATTTCCAGTGTTTCATTGAATGAATGTGCTACATCTGTTTTAACTGAAAACTAACAGATTCAACCACAACCCATCTCTGTGCTATACCATGCATGGTATGGTCACAGTTGCACACGTTTTGATTTTCCGAAACCACTTGATGCCCATTTGTCTGTCTGGGCTGTTTTATTAGATTCCGGCTGAATTTAATGTCAGTATTCCCCTCATTGATTCTTATTGAAATTCCCCTCATTGATTGAATTAGGAAACCCGGGATAGTTGTCTTTACTGGAAGCTGAAGGTATGGTTCAAGGATATCTCTACTAATGGCTGTCCATATAAATGATAAACTATGGCCCTGTCTCTGTACTTTGATTGCTCTAGAGACTGAGACATGCGCTCCCAATGGCACCATATACTCTATATAGTGTACTACTTTTGACTATGGGCCCTGGTCAAAAGTAGTGCACTATGTAAGGTATAGGGTGCCATTTGGGCCACAAGCTGGGATGAGGTACAGATTGCAAGATGAGCATCAAGGATTTTCTCAGCCACTTAGATTTGACCTTATAACTCTGTCCATTAGAGCTGTGTTTAGTCACCATTGTTTGTTTTGTGAGGAACAGCAAATGGGTAAATCCATTTGAATTCAATCACTTTTTGACAGCACCCCTTTTGATTGGAACGAAACCTTCCATACCTATTTAGCCATTGTAGAAGGGCTCAGAAAGTGGCTTTTTGGACCTGAATGCCAAAACATTAAAGTAATAAAGGTGCTCAAAGTTGACCTATTTTGCATACCATGAGACATCCATGTCGTCATCACTGGAAAAGATAAACAGTTGAGATTTTATATAATTTAAAAGCTTACAAACAGGGTTGTTTGATAATTTCTTGAAAAAAATGTTTTTAAAATAGAAATGATGGCATTTTGTAATGTTAAACGTCAACGAACTAAAAACGTGAACTCTGTCCGCCCCCCCCCCCCCCCCTCCATATTCGAATATGTTGCAGCTTAGACCCTATTTTACATCATCTGAGGTTTTTGTATTGTGCCTGCCATCGGTAGAGACACAACATACTATTGAATACAGGGTGGGTGTCATGTTTTGGCGGATAAATGTACTAAAATGGGAATAAAATGGACATTTCGAATTTCAAGTGGTACTACAAAGATGGTTGGAGGTCTACACATCAGAGAATGTTGACTTGAATGGGAATATCTGTTGTTTTATATTATACTGTCAATCCTCCATAAGAAACCTATTGAAATCATTGAAATATAGATAATAAAATAGACATGACCATTTCACTTGACATTTGACGGTGGGAGAACCAACGGCCATCTTAAATGTTGTACCAGCTAAATTGTAGTGGTCTGAAGGGATAGGTCCATTTTATGAATTATATTTCTATGATTGAAATTACACCCACCCTGTATTCAAGAGCATGTTGTGTCTCAACCGATGGCGGGCACTACACAAAAACTTCAGTCTATTTATCCGCTCGATTTACCAGCATTGCTTCGCGTAGCCACGAGAAAAATAACTTGATTTCAAATTTTCCGCCGTTGACGCTTGCGGCCCGTCTGTTTTCTATCATTCACTACCGTGCATTCTAATTCCGGCGTGTAAACACTCGTTCATATGCGTTTTCTTTGATTTGGGCTTAAGCTACAACATACGCGTTTTTAGATCATTTACGGCAAAGGTAAAAAATAATGTTACTGTATAAATACAAAAATCCCGAGACATTATAACATAGTTTGTATGCTTTTAAATGATATCATACTCATCCGTTTATCTTTTCCAGTGATGCGATCCCCAGGACCACCCATACCTAAAAATGTATGCACGCATGACTGTAAGTCGCTTTGGATAAAAGCGTCTGCTAAATGGCATTTAAATGAAGACATCGATGTCTTATGGTATGGTGTGGTATACAAAATGGGTCAACTTTGAGCCATCTCCTGAATGTTTCTGCATTCAGGTACAAAAAGTTACTTTCTGATCACTTCTTCCATAGGCAAACATGTATGGAAAGTTTTTTGTTTAAATCAAAAGGGATTCTGTCAAAAAGTGGATTTTCCCAAATGTCAATGTCACAGACCTAGGGCCGTTACAGTGCTAACTCTTCAACCTTTCGGTAGAAATGAAACAATTTCCCTCCAGACCTGAAAGGCAATGAGTAATGCTATTTGTAGTCATTTGAACAAATTTTGATTAGAAACAGACAGTTTCTCTTTAACTTGTTGTCTTACAAAACAGGCAGTTACTATTGCAATGGTCACATGTGGTGCCTTGACAATGGAGTGCTATTACTATAAACAAGACAGAAACTGCAGCCCATTGCAATTTATTGTGGAGGACATTAGCATGATATTCTATAAAGCCTTTTCCAGTTGTCATAGGAAATGTCTCTTAAGTGCTTCAGAATTACAATTGCTGATAGTTAAGCGAGAGAGAGAGAATACAATGACAATGTGCATTATGTGGATTCCACCTCTGTCGTCTTGTATTTAATGGTAATTTGTCCAAGCCGACCGTGTCCTCTCTGAATTCATAGGTGTTCATGTGAGTGAGGTGTTTTACAGATGAAAACAGCATATTATCATAGAGCATTAGAGTCTGCTAGCAACTCTACGTTAGCATCGCTCAGTTGTCAGTTTTTAGGCTGACGCGAGAGACGGGGGAGTGAATATCTAGGTCTAGGTTATTCAAAGCAGGTACAGCCAGTCCCTGTTTTTGCGTAGAAAAATTGTACTCCCTATTAAATATTAATAGCCTCCTCAAGCTAAAGCTTGCCTCTCTCACTCTCTCTTCTGCCTACCGGCTCTCTTTTTCAATATGGGCTAATGACAGGCCTGTGTTTCCCTGCAGTGGCTCTGCTGATACGGCCCATTAGGCACTTGGTTCTTGCAGGCAGGCAGCTGAATGAACAGATGACAGCAGGAAAAAGGGGTGGAGGGCAGAGGAGGAGTGGGGAGAGAGGGGGAAGGAAAAAATAACTAAAAGGCAAATATGAAAGGCAGAGTAAATAAGCAACCTGTCACCTCCCCCACCAGTGATAACAAAAAAAGCTAAAGTGCCCCGGCGAAGGAAGCTGGTGACAGAGACACCTCATTAGGCTCCCCCAGCCCACCCTGAGACTGCACAGGAGGGAGGGAGTACCACACCATGCAAAGTGCAGCGGCAGACAGACATGCCAACATGCAGAGGGAGAGAGGGGACAGGATAGCCAGCTCCCCTCCGCCTGCCCCACCCTGCAACATGATTCATGTGGGCAACATCGGCAGGGCTGCGTTTGGACCCCTAGCCCCCTCGCTTTCTTTTACCACCCCCTAACCCCAAGCTGCACCTCTTCCCCTCCAACTTCCCGGCTTCCCCCGGTCACTCGGCTCCAAAACAAAGGTGCTGCAGTGCAGTCTGGAAATGTAATCCAACATGGCCTCTGACTGACTGCCTTGCAGTGGAAGGAGACAGAGGTGTAACTTACTGGATGCGTCGGAAATAGCAACCGATTCCCTGCATAGTGCACTACTTTTGACCAGGGCCTGTATGGCTCTGGTCATAAGTAGTGCATTACAGTGTATTGGGAAAATATTCAGACCCCTTCCCTTTTTCCACATTTTGTTACGCTACAGTCTTATTCTAAAATGGATTAAATACATATTTTTCCTCATCAATCAACACACAATACCCCATAATGACAAAGCGAAAACAGGTTTTTAGAAATGCTTGCAAATTTATGAAAAAATAAAAAGCAAAAATACCTTATTTACATAAGTATTCAGACCCTTTGCTATGAGACTCAAAATTGAGCTCAGGTGCATCCTATTTCCATTGATCATCCTTGAGATGTTTCTACAACTTAATTGGAGTCCACCTGTGGTAAATTCAATTGATTGGACATGATTTGGAAAGGCACACACCTGTCTATACAAGGTCCCACAGTTGACAGTGCATGTCAGAGCAAAAACCAAGCTATGAGGTCGAAGGAATTGTCCGTAGAGCTCGGAGACAGGATTGTGTCAAGGCACAGATCTGGGGAAGGGTACCAAATAAATTATGCAGCTTTGAAGGTCCCCAAGAACACAGTGGCCTCCATCATTCTTAAATGGAAGAAGTTTGGAACCACCAAGACTCTTCCTAGAGCTGGCCGCCTGGCCAAACTGAGCAATCGGGGGAGAAGGGTCTTGGTCAGGGAGGTTACCAAGAACCCGATGGTCACTCTGACAAAGCTCCAGAGTTCCTCTGTTGATGGGAGAACCTTCCAGAAGGACAACCATCTCTGCAGCACTCCACCAATCAGGCATTTATGTTTGAGTGGTCAGACGGAAGCCACTCCTCAGTAAAAGGCACATGACAGCCCGCTTGGAGTTTGCCAAAAGGCACCTGAAGGACTCTCAGACCATGAGAAACAAGATTCTCTGGTCTGATAAACCAATATTGAACTCTTTGGCCTGAATGCCAAGCGTCACGTCTGGAGGAAACCTAGCACCATCCCTACGGTGAAGCATGGTGGTGGCAGCGTCACACTGTGGGGATAATTTTCAGCGGTAGGGACTGGGAGACTAGTCAGGATCAATGGAAAGATGAACGGAGCAAAGTACAGAGAGATCCTTGATGAAAACCTGCTCCAGAGCGCTCAGGGCCTCAGCCTGGGGTGAAGGTTCACCTTCCAACAGGACAACGACCCTAAGCACACAGCCAAGACAATGCAGGAGTGGCTTCGGAACAAGTCTCTGAATGTCCTTGAGTGGCCCAGCCAGAGCCCGGACTTGAACCCGATCGAACATCTCTGGAGAGACCTGAACATAGCTGTGCAGCAACTCTCCCCATCCAACCTGACAGAGCTTGAGAAGATCTGCAGAGAAGAATGGGAGAAACTCCCCAAATACAGGTGTGCCAAGCTTGTAGTGTCATACCCAAGAAGACTCAAGGCTGTAATCACTGCCAAAGGTGCTTCAACAAAGTACTGAGTAAAGGGTCTGAATACTTACGTAAATGTGATATTTCCGTTTTTTATTTTCAATACATTTGCAAAAATGTCGAAACCCGTTTTTGCTTTGTCATTATGGGGTATTGTGTGTAGATTGATGAGGGGGGGGGGGAAATAATATCATCCATTTTAGAATAAGGATGTAACGTAACAAAATGTGGAAAAAGTCAAGGGGTCTGAATACTATAGGGAGCCGTTTCAGACGCAGCCATTGGCTTGGCTCAGTCCAGCCACTTCAGATTAAGGACACCTCTTCTTCCCCCCCAAAATACTGTGATGAAACCAAACAACAAGGTTGGCTGTATAAGCTCAGCTCAGGAAGTACAGGATAGTGACTACTCTGGACATTTTTATAAATGGTACTGGTATTCCCCTGTCATTAATACCAAACCGATATCTGAGAACATTCTCCCTCCCCTCCACCCGGGTGAGTGTGTGGTTCAATGGAGGGAATTCTGATAGTTGTCATGGTGTAACAGGATCAGTTGCCCTCCACCCCTGCACCCTAGAGCTCCAGCCTTCACCGCAAAGGGCCATTGTGAAGCTGTTAGTAAGAATGGCTGCCTGACCTCTGCTGCTGTACTGCCTCAGTGGGCTGGGCAGAGGCCCCACTGGCTCCAGAGCATGACTCCCTTCAGAGATAAAGCTCCTAAAACGGGGAACCCACCCCAGTCTCAGGGCTGTAATGCCCCCACCCACTACCACCACCTCAATCCCTAAGCCCCTCTTACTGAGAACAGAATTATTATAAAAAGCAGTAGAAGGGCTGTTTATAAGCATGGTTACTACATTTAAGCAATAAGGCCCGAGGGGGTGTGATATATGGCCAATATACCATGGCTAAGGGCTGTTCTTATGCATGACGCAATGCGGAGTGCCTGGATACAGCCCTTAGCCGTGGTATATTTGCGATATACCACAAACCCCTGAGGTGCCTTATTGCTATTATAAACTGGTTACCAACATAATTAGAGCAGTAAAAATTGATGTTTTGTCATATCCGTGGTATGCTGTCAGCCAATCAGCATTCAGGGCTCGAACAACCCAGTTTATAATTTACATTATATTCTGCATACACATTGAAGCCCAGTTATTGACTGACAGGTAACACACTAGTAAGGTTTAGTAGAGAAGCGCTAAGTGCTGACCGTTCCTGGCCCGATGCAGTAAGTAATGCAGAGCAAGCCAGGCCACAGCGACTGACTGGTCAATCATTCATCAGCACTCCTCCACAGGCGCTTATTGAAATTTCAAATATGGATTTTTGTGGTTAATAACTACCATTAGTAGTTACTCACAGCTGTAGAAACATTTCAACAATTAGGCCAGGCAGGCCGTTTGAATCAATGGTGCCATGTGAGCACTGAATGGCATGTTAGTTTTAGTGTTTTCGGGGAGTGTAAGTAGCTAGCTAAATACAGTAGTCCAACTTGTTCTGTTGATACTGTTGCCGTGGTGGGTTTGAGGGTAGAAGAGAAGCGATATCTTCTCTCTGGCATCCTATATCGGACTTCCCCTCCCCAGTCTCTTTTGCTTGGGTCCCCACAGTCGCAATCCCAAACTGTATCCCTCCACCACCACTATTGATTTAAAATTCAAATTTTCACCTAGTTTAATTTTGCCTCAGAAAAGAGGGGAGTGGCGCGCTAAGCACTTTTTGTGCTGCGGCAGCAGAAAGAAGCAGCCAGTGTGTGCGTCTGAAAAGTGTAAATCAGTGTTGAAAGTGTTGTGCGTTATCTCTCGGATGAAACTGCCTGCTGCAACAATAGGATTAAAGCACAACGGATGAAAGAAGCAATTAAACATTATCTGATCAGATTCCCTCAAAGGCACTTTATTTCTGAAGTTCCCTCTCTCTTCTAATACAGTCCTCCATATCCTCTTGAGCCATAGGGGTAGTGGTGGGTAGTAATCTGCAGGGTTTCAGACAGGTAGACACATGGCTTGATGAAGGGACCAGGCTGTGAGCTCTGGAACATATTTCATGCTGACTGGATGACAATAGTATTGCAGTGATAAAGAGAATACATGAATGTCAATTCACACACCATGTCTGAACCAATCTTTTTCCCTTTTTCTGACTCCCTCTGATGCTGTGAAGACCAGATAAGAACTTTCAACGTGAAGGGCTAGTGTGTGTGTGCATGTTTGTACAATTCTTCTGCAATCTCTTACCTTTATGTCCAAATTATAAACTATTACTTTGACTCAAATTTGATATTAGTCCTCATTGGAGCTGGACCTATACAGAGAACGTTGCAGAATTATAGATTTCCATGTCAGTACATTGAGGTGTTGAATGATAGATTTTATATGGCAGTACATTGAGGTGTAGAATTATAGAATTCTATGGCAGTACATTCAGTATATTGAAGTGATCCAATCTGGCAGCCCCATACACCATTTGTTTTCATCAACAGTAAATGCCGCATTATCCTAGAGCCACACACACGTGGTCCTCTGTAGCTCAATTGGTAGAGCATGGCGCTTGTAACGCCAGGGTAGTGGGTTCGATCCCTGGGACCACCCATACGTAAAAATGTATGCGCACATGACTGTAAGTCACTTTGGATAAAAGCGTCTGCTAAATGGCATATTATTATTTATATTACAAAGGCTGGCTGATGAAAGGCTATGGCTGTGGCCTTGCTCATCACACACACAACTGAACCTGGCTGAAAACAGGTGTCCCTCCCTGACCGACCATGGCTGCATGGGGCTGGGGAGAGGAGGTTTTGTGTTGAAAGAGAAAAAAAAACAATTTAAGGGAATATTCATGACTGCTACCTTTCATCGTTTTTCATCTCTTGATTCCTGGGGCTGTGAAAAGAAGGAAAGTAAATCAGTGGGTGATTGAAGAGGCCTTTCCTGGATAATTCTGTTTGATTGGAGTCTCAGGCTGTCATTACTGACCCTGCCCAACACAGAGAGGAGAGGGAAGGCCCCTGCATCAAAACTCTCTCTCTCTTTCTCTCTCTGTCTCTCTGTCTCTTTAGAGCTGCTCCACACCACAGCCCTCACCCGGGCCCCTTTGTCCTCTCCTCGTCTTCCTTCCCTTGTCAACTCATTTATTCTGTCCATCATGGCTGGGCTCTGACATTAGAGGTAGCAGGAATCTTTGCACCCTGATGGTGATGATGGAGCTCACCCTGGGCATAATGGTGTCAGTTAGATTTGATTAGGGGTTATTTTCAGTTCTTTCCTGCTTTCAGAATGATAGGTTTCCGATGATTGTTTTCTGCAGACAGCATTTTGAACATTGTTTTGACCATAATAACGGAAGCCATGCATAGTGAAGTGTGACTTCCTATGTGGTTTCCTTGTGGTTTCACCTGTTTTCTGTCTACTTTTGTCCTATTTGTCACAAGTACCCATACACTTGAGGAAACAGGCTATTATGCTCCATTTTAAGTTGTTTATCTCAACAACAAGCAAAACAACACATATGTTCGTCTAATTATGGCTACTCCAATCATATTTTAGTGTGATGTCCTTTTGTGTGTGTCAGAACAGTCTTCCTCCGCCATGCTATCCACTCCTGGAACAAAAGCAGTCATGCTGGGAACTCCCCCAGGTAACGCAGTCTGGAGTCAGTAGTGGTGCTTTGTGGGAATCCAATAACTATCATCAGACCTGCTCAATTGTCCAGTCCCACCCCTTCCTCCCTCCCTCCCTTTCTGTCAAGTCCAGCATAATTGGGCCAGCCAGCCAAACACCTAGCTAATTGTGCTACTAACCTTGTCTTTTCTCATTACTACTGGAAATGACCTAGTGAAGCACAGTAGAATAGTCTTTGTCTGTTGCTAGGTGACTTTGAGGCCACCACTAGTAAAAAAAGAGGGCTGTCCTGCTACTGCTAGCCTTGGTTAGGGATTCAAGCTTTAAAGAATGTATTTGACATAGAAGACTGTACAACCAGCTCATATTTCCATTCAGTACCACTGTCTGACAGTGGACACTAGTCCAGGAGGCTATACCTGAGGTAGAAGTAAGACAAAGCTAATGCGTGAGTTAATCTCTTAGCCGCTCGTATTCTCAGTAGTCTTCCTGGTCATGTCTTTCTGGGGAAAAGGGGTTGTCCCACCCTGTCTCCCTGCTCTCCCTCGGGTCCTCACGTCCCATAGAGGTTAAACCCGCCTCAAATGGCGCACATGTGTCATAAACACTCCCCGAGCTTTAAAGTCAATTGAGCTCCTACAATGGTCGCCTGCCTCTCAATTTCCCCCAGTTTGAAAACCTAGAAGCCTCTTTTGTATATCAAGCAGCCTTTGTGCCAGCCCCAACTTCAAAGTATGCAGTTTCACTCCAGTTATGGAACACTGGATTCCTATTATAGTAACGTCAGTGGTTTATAACATAACAGTGGATATTCATCCCCAGCCACTCATTTACTAACCAACCTTTTGATGCTACTAGGCTATTTTCCACCCTCCCAGCTAGTCATTCCCATGAGCATTCAACTCCAGAGTCTCCATTTTTAGACATAGGCTACTGTTGTTTCTTGATATGACTATTGTGGATTTCAGATAGTTACAGAACTAGTAAGTCTTTCAACAGCCACGGTAGACCGCTAGGTCACAGCTACGCTGAAGTGCACCCAGGAATTTCTCTCGGGGGGGCTTTCTTTTTTCCGTCTGATTTGTGTTCTGTCCTTGATTGGATGAAAAAAATCCCCCTCTCATCAAATCCCTCTATTAATATCTGCAGAGCGCCCCTCAGCCTCCCCTCCCTGCCTGCCTAGCCTGCATTATTAACGAGCCCTCTCCCAATTAAGATGGATGAGACTGCTCTTGAGGGTATTTGTTCAGGTAAGATGTCTGATTAGCATATCTGATGGATCTGCCTTCACACACTGATTAGAACCTTCCCAGAGGCCCCAGGGCCACTTTAAAGGAACAACTGCACAAATTAGACTTAGACCTAGAGCACACTGGGTTGCTAAAGTAGCCTGGCCACCCAACCCCCTGGGCCCACTTAGCCAAACCCCAGCCCCACTGCTGCCTGCTCCCCTTCTGTGAAGAAGCTGGCTTTTCATTCATTAATTTCTTATTAAGACGTGTATAACAGGATTAGTCTTCTTAGTATTTGGGAGCCAGTGTAGAGAGTCCCTCCTCTCCTGCCACTGTAACAGTGAAGCTCCCTCCTGCAGACAATGGTTGAGACATTGGGTGTGTGTGTGTGTGTGTGTGTGTAGCTGCTAAATGAGGCCAGTGCTATAGGGGAGAAGGAAGAATCTCCTCTGTGTGTGTGTGCAGGCCAGATGGGACCTGAGCTGCCAACCACGAGACGAGCTCTCCTCCTTCCTTTAGGAGTGTGGGAGGAGACAAGCTTTCTCATTGGGCGAAGTCCAATCCTTCTAGCATGGCTTGGATACTAGTGCTTGCCAGCTCCAACGCATATAATTTCAGGATGGAGTACGTCAGCCTCTGGTTGTGGCTGGTTAGCCATAGGTTCAAAGAATAGGCCTACCTAGTAGACAGAGTGGGGCCTGATAATGTTATCAACACTATGCCCAACCCAAATAATAATGTAATGTCACCTGTTTTTGGCGGGTGATTTGCACTTCTCAGGATAATGCTTAATCTTAGATATTGGCCCATTCTAAGAAGGCCTACTTAGATTCTCTTTGTATGGGCTGGGTTGCTGAAGGGCTCAGCAGTAGGCCGGCTAATCCTCCTCCACATCTATATGTCGATGTGTGAGTCTAGTGGTCTGACCAGCACTCGCCCTCCGTCCGTCTGTCTGTCTGTCCAGAAAGGGGGAGAAGGAGGACAATAAGGTGTGGTTTTAAACTGGTTCAACGTGTTTTAGTTGGGCCTGTGGAGTGATTTGGGTTTCTTTCCTAGAATGTGTGTGTGTGTGTGCATGCTCGTGCATGTAGGTCTATGTGTCTTAAGTGTGTGAGCCAGGGTTGACCTGATTGCAGCAGATAGTCACTCTGTAATCTATTACCCCACCTGCCTCTAATCTAGTTCTGTGTGCTGCTGCCCGGGCCTGGCAGGCAGCTGTAGCAAGCCCTTCTGTTTTGATGTCAGCACATCTGAAGTGTCAGGTACTGCAGAGGCTAGGCTAATGAAACCCGGTCTGGCTAGCACTGCTCCCTACCTGCACCCTGCTTCCCAATGCCTGGCACGGGGGAAAGAGCAGCCAATTAATAGCTACTGCAACACCTTGTTACTGGAGCAGGAGGCTAACTGTCTGTCTGCCATGGTGCCTGGTGGAGCATGGCGATGGGCTGAGCTGATTATCTTTACTGTGCTTTCAGAAAGGAGTTTGGTTCAAAATACTGAAAACATTATGTTGTGTTGCAAGGTAGTTTAGAATGGTGCGCTGTTATTGGAAGAAAGTTATTTCTTCTTAACGGAATATCAATAGCATTTCCTCCACTATAGCCCACCAGAGAGCTACCCATGCACCTTCCTTTCCCCTCCGGCTAGTGATAATTGAATTGGCCTCAGCCCCAGTTACACGACAGACTAGCACACTGCCTCTTGTCCTGTTCTCCTTCCTTGCCCTGCCCTGCCCCTTTCTCTCTCTCTCTCTCTCTCTCTCTCTCTCTCTCTCTCTCTCTCTCTCTCTCTCTCTCTCTCTCTCTCTCTCTCTCTCTCTCTCTCTCTCTCTCTCTCTCTCTCTCTCTCTCTCTCTCTCTCTCTCTCTCTCTCTCTCTCTCTCTCTCTCTCTCTCTCTCTCTCTCTCTCTCTCAATTCTTTGTATTGTAATGCCGGAGCTTGGCTCAGTGCCCAGTTTCAGCCATTGATGTCACTTTCCCCTCCCTCCTCCGTCCACCCTGTCTCCTCCCTCCCTCCTTCCCTTCCTCCCTCTGTTTCAGCAAAGTCCAAACGCTCCTCTCGCTGTGGCGAGGGAGGCAGCATGCCTCTTTGGAATGCAAGCATGCACATTCCTACACACACACCGAGCCCAGCAGACACAGTGCCCTGGCAGCTCTTTGGGTCATTGTGTTTGGCACGTGGCCCTGGGTAGGGGGGTGTGCCACCACCCTGCATCCCCTCTACCCCCTGCCTGAATCCACTGGGCCTTGGCAGACAACTCCTGCTGAGTAAGGAATGGAGCCTCTCTCTTGCTCTCTGTCTGTATCCAGGCTAAATTGATAGGCAGCTGCCCACTTCTACAATCATACCCATGATTTTATATTCTGGAGGCCTATGGGGGGAACTTTCATTACCAAACTCCTCCATACCCCATGTGGTGTGGGAGTTCCAAGACTTTCTCTCCCTCCCCCTTAAGCAAATTAATTGTTTTCTTCCCCCTCAGTGAGTCAATTATTTTTGCAAAATTCCTATGTTTAATCTAGTTGTGCGATCTGCTTTTTCCCCCTCATTTCACATAGTAGCCCTCCCCTCCCCTCCCCTGGCTATCCTCTCCAGGCGATATGTCTGAACAGACAGCAACTATTCAAGGTGGAGCTTCCTGGCTTTCAATACCCCACAGCATAAAGGGGGTTTCACAATCCACATTCACATTCCTGGTCATAGTGGTGTATGATCCTCTTCCATGTGTGGGTTTAGGCTGAGCAGTGTAGCGTGGCCGGTCGCTGCGTGCCGATACAGGAAGAAGCTTTAAGCTGAGATTTGAGAGAGGGATATATAGTAGAAGGGTGCCCTGCCCTCAACTAAGTGTGTGTGTGTGAGCGTTTAATTGCCTGGTGCTGGTAGTGTATTGTGGTACCAATAGCGGTGTTTGTTGTTACTGGAGTGGCCAGTGTTTGTCTAACAGCCTGCCAGGTCCTAGTCAGGTCTGTAATCAGACGGAGGTAAAAAACTAAAGCAGGGTGGGAGAAGGCAGCTAGCCAGCCTAGAGCCAAGCCTAGAGCTTTTATTTTGCCCATTCCTCCCATTTTTTCACTTCGGTGAAAAAAGAAGGAAAACTTATTTTAAAAACATCCCCACTTCTCACAAGGAAGGAAGAGAAAGTTGTTTGAGAATGGAGCTCCTTGAAAGCAGGCTTTTCTGCGTTGCTGTATCCCCCAGCTAACAGCTAACAGCTAACTCACCAAGGACGGCCACCGACGTGTGCCAAGTCAGGCGGGTCTAGCTGGCACTTGCCCAGTCCACAGCATACATTGTTGTTAGCGTTTGCTGTCTTTTTGTGATGGCAACGACCTTGATGTGAAGAGGGAGGGACTGGGAGGAGGTGAACAGAACAGCCCTGTATTATAACTAAGCCATGTAGTTGAGATTACTGTGCCACTGTGGTTAATGGCACCTGAAGGAAACAATGTTGCCACCGTCTGAAGCTAGTTCAGGTTATTACTAGTATAGAATGACATATAGTATCCAATAAGAACGTAAAAACGAGCTAGTCCTCAGCCTTTGTGATGTCACTGCCCTTACCAATAGGTTTACGTCTGGGTCTGTGTGACTCTGCATGGAAAACATCTCCTTTCACTGCAGTATGATAGTTATGGGTCTTTAGGCACAGAAGGTTATTACATGCTAAAGAGACAGAATGTCAGGAAAAGTTTCTCTGTTTCATTATTCAGTGGAGAGGAGGCGGGTTCAAGCCAAATCAGAGGAGTTGATTTGCTGGCTGTCTCTCTGTGGTGACCTCTCATAGGTGAGGCTCTTTAACCAGTCTGGAGTGCTACTTTATGAATATTCACCACCGCATCCCCGGTGACCAAAGCAGTGTTTAAATCTACATAATTTGTCTTTAAGTGCCTTTCAGATGGCCTTTTCCTTTCTGTCGTGCTCCGGAAAAGGAGCCATGCTTATTAATCAAGCTCTCTTTGTGAGAGAACGCTACGACCGGTCCAAAAGCTACTCAAACGCTCCCGCTGGATGAAGGCATAGGTCATTTTTAAAGCACTTGTATCGATGTCCATTCTCTTCAAGTAGAGCTTAAATGAGATGCATTGGAGTACGGGGGGAAATATGTGGAGCGAATGTTAGGTAATAGGTGTGTGTAGCGGAGTGTATATTATAATTACTCACATTATAAAATACACTTGTAGGAGTTCTGGCTTGTCTAATGATAGTTGGTGTTTCAGGCTCCCTCCAGCACTGCAGCATGACACACAGCTCAGCTCTTGGATTTCCACACTGGACATGCTTGTTTTTACTGGCACCCATTGTCTACACATCCAGAATTGTAAAGCTTGCATCATTGTTGGTTTAGTCTTAAGTTGTCTTTCTCCACTGGTCTATCTGGCCTATTGTTTTTGGGGTGTGCCTATCAATACAGGCATCGCAGCCTAATGGGCACTGAATGCATATACCGCCCCCTGACTCTCCGATCTGCCACCCTGATGACATGGCCTCTGTCTGCCCTGAATGGAGCGCCATGGAAAGCCTCTATTTACCCATAGACATAGCATACAATGCAGAGCCGTCTATGTGGAAAGAGGGGAAGAGAAGGAAAGAGTAAGCAGAACCCAGGGAACATACCACCCAAGGCTCGTATTACGGCTCAGGCTCACATGCTTGGTAGGTTATTGTGAGGTTCCTCATCCAATGTCTGCATATGTCTCTTTGTTCACAATGTTTTATGAATTTCGGGTCAATGTGAAAGTGGGGAAATCGAGGGAAAGATTCAACAGGACTTTGGGTAGATGGACACCAAGGTAGACAGAGAACTACGTTGTCTCCATGCAGGCTAGTTTCTACTAATGACGTCCTTCTGTCTGTATGGAATCTGGTACTTTAGAATGGTGGTCCGGTGGGTCCATTGAGCGGGCTGGCTTTATGTGTCCCTCAGCGCTTGCCTTAGAGGCGCTGTCACTGGTGAGCTGCTCTTTTCAGAGTGTCAGGGCCATGTGAATGAATGGCTGTCTAGCGATAAGGCCTTTTCTTTGTAAACACAGCAGAGCCAAAGTGCATTGTGTGGTATTGTTTACTGAGCCTTGCCTTTTATTCTGGCTGCATGTGTGAACGCTTGACATTATTTGGTGCGGGCCTGAATGAGCTGGTGTCAGTTTTATCGCATCCCCCAGGTTATTGAGTTCACTTGTTTTTGTGCTCTAAAATAAACTGACAGCAGAGCCAAATCCCCTGTTATAATCTTTACAATATGGACGCCACATGTCGGGGTTTTCTGCTGGAGCGAGAGACTGATATTTCACTTACTGAAACCGGTGGCAAATATGACAAAGATACAAGTTGAATTGTTGAAATGACTGTTGAAATGGTTACTTTGCCACGGCCACAGTTATAGTGTTTCTCCTATATTGCAATGCTCCAGTGGTTCAATGATTGAAAGAAAGGAATAACATGGGTGATGTAATATAACCAGGGACTTGGGATTCTGTCTGTCCAATCCTAAGACTCCCCCACACACACTACCCATTCAAAGGTCCCAGCCAGAGCCAGCACTGAGAAAGCCTCTCGCACCCTCTCACAAAATAACATCCCGTTTCACCGCAGTGCTAAGTAACCGGGAGCAATTGTGTTCCGAGCACCATCAATTCCTTTTGGCACCCCCTTGTTGTCTCTCTATCTCATTTCTGTTCTCCACACATCTCCTTCTCTCTCTTTCTCCTCCTTCTCTTTCTTCTGCATGCAGCATCTCTGGAGCAGCAGCAGTGGTGTCTAGGACCCTGCTTCCAAGCTGACGCCTGCTAACCGCTGTTTAAGCTTTGTGGTGGGCCAGGCCCCTGCCTGAGGCCTAAACAGACCCGGCGAGAACAAAGGGCTCCTGTGAATCCTGGTCCCAGTGGGCAGCCGGTGCAGGGGGAATAAAGCAGGTCACGGCGAGATTAAGACTGCACTGTGTGCATGCGGAGGGGAGCGGGGGCGCTAGCGCATCGTTGGGCTTTTTTCAGGGTGCATGCCAGCTCACAAGGAAAGGCAGTCCCCTGAAAGAAAAGTAGGGAGGGGTGAAAGAAGAAGGGGGGAATAGGCCTAGAGAATGGAGGAGTTTGGGAGTTGGAGGAAGGGGGAATAGGCCTAGAGAATGGAGGAGTTGGAGGAAGGGGGATAGGCCTAGAGAATGGAGGAGTTTGGGAGTTGGAGGAAGGGGGAATAGGCCTAGAGAATGGAGGAGTTTGGGAGTTGGAGGAAGGGGGATAGGCCTAGAGAATGGAGGAGTTTGGGAGTTGGAGGAAGGGGGATAGGCCTAGAGAATGGAGGAGTTTGGGAGTTGGAGGAAGGGGGATAGGCCTAGAGAATGGAGGAGTTTGGGAGTTGGAGGAAGGGGGATAGGCCTAGAGAATGGAGGAGTTTGGGAGTTGGAGGAAGGGGGATAGGCCTAGAGAATGGAGGAGGTTGGGAGTTGGAGGAAGGGGGAATAGGCCTAGAGAATGGAGGAGTTTGGGAGTTGGAGGAAGGGGGATAGGCCTAGAGAATGGAGGAGTTTGGGAGTTGGAGGAAGGGGGATAGGCCTAGAGAATGGAGGAGGTTGGGAGTTGGAGGAAGGGGGAATAGGCCTAGAGAATGGAGGAGTTTGGGAGTTGGAGGAAGGGGGATAGGCCTAGAGAATGGAGGAGTTGGAGGAAGGGGGATAGGCCTAGAGAATGGAGGAGTTTTGGAGTTGGGGGGGGGGGGGGGGTCATTTGAGTTTGCCGCCATTACATTGCCTTCACTTCAGCTGATCTGAAGCCTGTCTTTACAGAACACAACACACCTTCAGGGTCCCAGGCAGCATCATAATGCATGCAAGACAAAGCTTCATATCATGCCTCATCCTTTGTGTCAGGCCCTCTGGTTTTGTCCTGGTCCAGATGCTAAGCTTGGCTTTATGAACATTTTATGAAGTCAACCAGAAGCCCAATTGCAGATCAGTGATCGCTAGCTTGTTAATGGACCAATGGAGACGTCAGTTCATCTCGCCTCAGCTGTACATTTGCTCATAGCTTCCGCATCATTATGGCAATGGTTTGGTTTGTGAGGTGGGGGAGGAGGAGGTTTGTGTCCCGACAAGCTCACAGTATCTTCAGACTTTATAAGCTTCTTATAAGCTTTGTCCTTCCTTGAAGTTTCCTTTGTTTTGTTTCTTTCCATCTGAGACTGGTTTACAACTGAAGGGGTTAATAAGTTATGCCAAAAGTGGCGATTAGATTTGTGATACACATTTTCTGTCTTTAGCCACTTGCTATTCTTTGCACCTTTTCACATAGTCGACGGCAGCGTTTTTCTTTTTTGAGTTTTATGAAATATAAGACTCTTAATGCTCACTTATCTAGCATAGCTGACCGTGATTCAAGAACAAACACGCCTCACAAGAGGCATTTTGCCGCCCTGACTGCTCCTTGTCAATTGCAACAAGACGGCGGCAGATGGTTCCTTGCGTGCTTGCATATTAAACAGGAATCCTTACATTTTAAGGGCACACGTAATGAAAGGCCAGTGTTAGATGAGTGCTTTAGGGGCCATAGCTGTAGAGACTGGAGACAAGAGGCGGTTGATAAGAGCATCGCTAGGAATTGAGGAGCTGACCTGATCTATCAGTAATTGGGGGATAAATGCAGCTTGGTGACCTTTGGGAGCTGTCAGCTTCTCTTATGCACCCTGGCTGCCCCTCAGCTAGCCGCTAACCCGCTAACTGCAGCTCCTTCCCTCCACACACAAGGCCAAGGAACAATGCGAGGCACGCAAACAAAGCAAACGAGCTGCGAAACACCAGATCTCTATCGTTTTGTTTGGCCTTGGGTAAGAGGTTTGCTCACACACACAGGAGTGAGGAGAAGGCTGGCCAGTTTTCTGTACACATCACCAAGGCCCTTTGAGTGCTGTACTGTGTACTGACTGGAATAACCCAGGTGTTTGTTTGTGAGGAACATTGGATATACTGTATTTTCTTCTCTGCTACACATTGCGCAGCGCCATTCAAGGGAATTCAATTTACCTTCCACACACAAGGAACATTCGCTGTTGCCTCCTACAATGTCTTGAATTGGTCTTGGAAATGGAATATGCTTTCTCAGCTCTGCTTTTAGTATGGCAGCCATGAAGACCTTGAGCCCAAATAACAATGAGGGGATATCCCCCTCCCATTCTGTCGGCCTCCAGTTGAAGAGCTAGCGTTCTTTTATCTCAAGCAGGACATCTGTATGTGATTACGGCCCATCCCAACGTGCTACGATTCATCTTCTCCTTTCAACCCGCTCTCTCTCTCTCGTCCATATTTATCTCTTCCAGTAAGACTGCTCTCCTGCCTGAATCTATGAATGATCAGCAGCCAAATAAAGGCACTTCAGCCAGGTCTGGTTTGCATCAGGTGCTAAATGATTGTTTTGATCTTCCCCAGTGCTGCGTTGCTAGCTATAGCGCAGATTTGTATTCCCCCCCAACTCAATGACTAGCCTACAAGCTCAATACACATCACAAGGTAATGGGAAATTGGCTGACGCATCTCATGTTAGATTTCCGTAGACGTCAGTGCCTGTGTTTTTAAGGGAGGCCCAGTGAAAGGGAGTTGATTAAAGCTTTTTCCCGTCTATGCCATCCCATAGAATTCAAGCGAATCAGAAATCAATTGAATGTGATCATGACAAATGGCTCCCAGTGCTGGGGCCATGATGGTGCTGTTGCGAAATCACAAATGAATCAATCAGGCCTTTATCAGATCAGCGGGCCCGGGGCCTTGTGTGACGTTGAATGCACTGGTGTGTCTGTGCATATCCATGTCTGTTGTGTGGAGATAGATGGGTGGGGGGCAGGGGTGCTGTGTTAACCTCCTTGCTGCTGGAACAGATGGAAGGTGGGCTGGGATGGGCTGGGCTGTGGCTGTAGTTGGGGTGGAATGGAATGGGCAGAAAGAGAGGGGGGTCCCAGGCTGTGGAGGCTGTACTGTGCGTGTTGTGTTGGCCCAGCTCCCTCCCTGCCTGCCTGGCATACAGATCTCCAGCTCAGCCTCCATGGCTGATTAGAGGTTAATGGTTTAAGAGCGGGAAGGGACTTCCCTCTGATTGGCTGGCGGGGCCCGCGTGGGCGGGCCGGCGGAGTGGCAGATGGTGCAGGCCCAGTGAGGGAGGGAGGAAAAGAGGGAGCAAATGAATGAGGGGGTTCTCTCTCCTATCCTCTCCTATCCTCACCTCTCTTCCCACTCACCGGCTATGGAAGGCCTACACGTATAACCTCAACCTCACCACTGCATCCAGCGAGCAGCCATTGCTGCAGTAGACAGATGGTTGGTGGGCTCCGCCTCAGCAGAGTAAATGAGTCTAAAAGCCCAGGATGTAGGCTGGAGGAGCTGCATTAGAAGCATCACCCCCAGATTAATTATTATGACTATTAGACACTGCAGCAGACGGATCAATGAGCTGGACTCAAAGGTCTCAACAGTCTCAATGGCTTACTGCCTCTCTCCTCCTAGCTCCTACTTAGACATATCAGGCCTCGTTATACCTATATAACTGTAGGCATATACCCAGTCACTTGGTGCTATGGACAGGATGGTGTAGAGTAAGAGTAACCCTAGTAACCCCCTCCCTCCCCTGGCTCAGTCATATTGTTCATGTAGCATCCATGTAGGCTGCAACCATCCAGGCTCCTCCCCCACAGCACAGCTCATCCCCAGGGACAGACGGCCATGTGCTTCTGCTCAAGATCAAATCAGCTTTGTGGGGCTGGCAGGGCTCCCAGAACCGTACATTAATTTCACCTTTGTTAGAAATTCATCTGTTTAGGGGCTTTACAACAGTATGGGGAAATAACTGAGGGAAAATGCTATATCTAATGGTTGCGACGATGGTTTTGCATATCTCTGTCATAGTGAACAAAGCCAGTGCTGTGAGAAGGGTAGGGACCTCTGTGTGATATCACAGTCCCAGTTAAGTAGTGGTCTAGAAAAGAGAGAAGGGAGCTTCAGCGGCTGCTTTTAGATCTGACCCCTATAGCTGATTCAGAGCTGGCCTCCTTCAGAGCTGGCCTCCCGATGGGAAGTGACTTCTACTGCAGTGCCAATAGCCTCCTACTGTAGGTAGTGCTGCAGTGACTAGAACTGGCAACACACTAATTCATCTGCACTCTGCTGCCCCTGACCCGGTCTCTGACGTCAACCTGTTTTTCTGCCGTCACTTCTCTCTTCCTGCTGTTTTGGTCCGGGCCCGAACAAGCTTGTATAGAATAAACACCCACAGCATCTTGTATTGCCGCAAGCTTGTGTACATTAAATAAGCCAGCCGTGTCTGCCACATGGTCCGTCCTCCTCCTCCCTCCCCAACCTCCAAAATCAGCTGTCCTCTCCTCCTCTATGCCTGGCGGGCCATGGCAACCTGCTGGGACTCTTCCTGGAGACAATTGAGAGTTGCCACGGAGTGTGCAGAGTGCTGGTCTGACCCATAATAGCCGTGGCAGCGTGTTGTGTTGATTACTACTCCCTCCATCCCTGCCTGACTGACTGACTGACGCAGCAGCAGCAGTGTCTTGCATTGTGACTGAACTGACACCTCCACACCACCTGCTGACGACACCCAGACCCTCCTCCTCAGGACACACAGACACCCCTCCCTCATCTAGAAGAGCGTCACTGTTTACAGGGTCTAGGCAAGGTACATAAAGGACGCACACAGTGGGGAAGGAAGGAGGGTTCCAAGAAGCTTCTAGAGAATGATAGGAAAGAAAAGAGCAGCGGAAAGGGACGGCAGGATCACATTCAGCGACGCGGCCGGCCAACAAAAGACAGGGCGGGGGCTGGGGGGAAACGGAAGGAGGGCCCTTCATGTCCATCAGCTGCAGATGCCTGGCTCTCTACTGTAGGGAACACTGTGAAAGGAGATGAGGAGCCACCTTACCCTGCCTGCCCTTCTTTAACCAGCAGCAGGCTGTGGCACTGCAGCAACTGTCAGATTCAGACCCACACCACACTGCAGCACGGAGATAGGGCATCATAGTCACCCTCACACCGAGCACAGGCCCCATACTGCAGTCTGCAGCCACTCTACATACAGGGACTGACCACAGAGGTGAGCGAGGCCGCTGGGTCTAACTCTACATCTCCATAGGTAGCACATGTGGTACTTTACGTATAGTTGTGTCAGCAATGTTCCCTCAAATGTTTTGGGGCCCTGAGCAAATTTTAGGTCTTGTGAGCGAAAACTGATCTGAAAAGCGCATTCACTTGCGGGTGATTGAATTGTGCTCTGGCTCTGCCTACAAGAAAATCACAGACTTCATCTTGCAAAGTTAGATTTGTTTTGGTTTGTTGCATTGAAAAGGGGCTGATTTATTGTTGATTCGATCACAGAAGAAAACATTGATCTATATAGTGCAAACAAATGGGTCGAACTCAGTGAAGTTCAATCTCTTGCGTATCTGCGCCGCATGGCATTGCCTCTGCGAGGCAGTCCTGGAGGAAGTGTGCGGCACGCGCGCCGTTTAGAGGGAACATTAGTTGTCAGGCCTTGTTCTTTCGAGTTAGGGACACATCTTGATAAGATTGTAAAACCCATACACATCTCTTCTTGTGCAACTGCCAAAGACGCAGCAGTACTCTACCTACAGTACCAGTCAAAAGTTTGGACACACCTACTCATTCAAGGGTTTTTCTTTATTTTTACTATTTTCTACATTGTAGAATAATAGTGAAGATATCAAAACTATGAAATAACACATATGGAATCATGTAGTAACCAAAAAAGTGTTAAACAAATCAAAATATATGTTATATTTGAAATCTTTCAAAAAGCCACCCTTTGCCTTGATGACAGCTTTGCACACTCTTGGCATTCTCTCAACCAGCTTCACCTGGAATGCTTTTCCAACAGTCTTGAAGGAGTTTCCACATATGCTGAGCACTTGTTGGCTGCTTTTCCTTCACTCTGCAGTCCGACTCATCCCAAACCATCTCAATTGGGTTGAGGTCGGGGGGATTTGTTTAACACTTTGTTGGTTACTACATGATTCCATATGTGTTATTTCATAGTTTTGATGTCTTCACTATTATTCTACAATGTAGAAAATAGTAAAAATAAAGAAAAACCCTTGAATGAGTAGTTGTGTCCAATCTTTTGACTGGTAGTGTATGTGTTTCAATTTATAAGATCACTTTTTTTTCTGTAAACAAAACCTTTCAGTGCAGCAGTTCCTCCCTCTCTATAGACTGGGGGTTAGATTTACATTTTACATTTTAGTCATTTAGCAGACGCTCTTATCCAGAGCGACTTACAGTTAGTGAGTGCATACATTTTCATACTGGCCCCCCGTGGGAAACGAACTCACAACCCTGGCGTTGCAAGCGCCATGCTATACCAACTGAGCTACAGGGGACTAGATCCCTTTGAGATCTCCTCAGAGGTGTATGGCAGAAGGCTTGGACTACAGAGTTTGGTTCTCCCTCGTACTGAGTGTACATGGACTCTGTCATCAAATGAGTGGAACAGTAAGGATGGAGGTATTATGAGCGTGCATCATGTACATCTTCTCTTTCCATTGTGGAGTTAGTGTTTACAGCAAGGATGGTATCATCATAATCTCTGATGAAAACACATCAGTCACCTCTTCTATCTCCCCTCTGTGTCGTCCCCTCTGATGGCTTACTGTTACATTACACAGAGCTGCCTTAGAGGAACATGGTGGTGAGCTGTAAGGAGTTGACAAACTCCTGTTAGTAACAAATATGACTTGTTTTTCACACTTTGGATTGTTTCATAAATTGCTGCATTTATTAGTTAGGGTTATGGCATACATACTTTCTGTAAGTTTGCTGTGAAATCACTCCCTGGAAAACAGTGGCAAGTGTTCATGAGTGGACTATCCTGGCTAAATACATAAAATGACATGAACTGACTCAAAGCTTTACTTGAACAACAACAACCTGAGAACAGATTAGATATATAGGATAAGGATTATTCCAGAAACTATATATAATTGTCCATTTGCGTCTACTGACTGTTCTTCAAGTAAATGTTTTTATTTGATTTATTATTCTGTGGACATTGTTCCCAAGGAGTCCTTGTGCATAGAGTTGTATGGTTTAACTTCGCAATCATTGTTTTTTGTTTGACATTTTAAAGTGAAGAATCTGAGTCTCAGCATCACTCTGTTACCGTGGAATGACCCTTATCCCACATCTTACTAGTTTGCTAGTTTGTTCCCTTGTTTCTGTCATTTTGATATAGTGTACCAGTTTTACAAGATTGCCTTGGAAATAGACCAAGACCATACTTGTACAGTACAAGAGTTGATGACTGAATGGAAGAAAAATGGACGCAGTAAACACAAAAGTCCGCCATTTTCTCCACAAGGTTTCCATGCATCTTTGTCTTTCACAAAATTTACTTTCAACTCTGCATTGTGCTGCAAGTAATTTGCAACACATCAGGGTAGCCTCTCTCCTTTTCTTTTATCAAAAGGAAAACAGACATCACCATAAACTCTCCTTAATCAGATGGGCCTGTGGTTTTGGCTCAGCCTGAAAGGGTTTGGCAGTAAATTGGACGTTGAATTTACACCCCCCCCCCCAAAAAAAAAAAAAACAGGGGAAGAGGGGGTCTAGTTTCTCAGAAGAACTCATCTGGGAAAGGCTTTTGTGGGATTTGGCAAGAGAACTGCAGGCTTTACTCCCCCGTCTCACTAGTCTAACCCTAGAATTAATTTTGTATTTGTGAGCATGTGTGTGTGTGAGCTTGTGTGTCTGTGAGCATGTGTGTGTGCGTGTGAGCTTGTGTGTTTGTGCATGTGAGCGTGTGTGTGTGTGTGTGTGTGTTAGGCATTCCAGGTCTGTTACAGTTCACTCAGTATGGTAGCAGTGATCTGCTGCAGCCAGACAGGTTGGTGTTTATTAGCTTAGCCTTGGTTAGCTGATCTCTCTAAGTTGAAGATTTGTAGGTTGGGCTTTTTATATACCCCTCTATGTTGTATTGGTGTGTGTAGTGTACCTATGTCCAGTGGGTATTATGGGTAGCCAGGGGTGAGGTGCTACAACCCTTTATCAACATTCAATCTGCTATCATGGGTCGCCTGGCATCTAGCCATTAGTCATCCAGCCAGGGAACATAGAAATGAAATGAATAGAATGTGTTTAAGTTCAGGGAGCAGGCCTGGTTGCTATGGTTTGGTGGGATACTGTGATATAGTAATTCAGTTCTGTTCTCCGAGCCAGCCCCCTCTCTGAGCCTCCCTCCAGCATTAATAATTTACCAGTCAAAGTGAGCTGCCAGACTTTCTATTGGACACACATCCCTTTACCATCCCTCCTGCTGCATGCGCTCTCTCCTCTCCCCTCCCTTTTCCCCTCAACAACCGACTGACTGACTTCAAACCTCAAATATGCCAGAACCTCGCAAGCAGGCAGGAGCATTTCCTGTGAAGAAACTGTTTTAATGTGGTCCAGACCTATTTAACTAGTATCCACTTTCTACTTCACTATCTTATCTACTCCCTTTGTATTACACATCTTATCAGCTAACTAAACTACAAACATGGTTTATTTGAGAGCGCTTTTATGAGCTGTAACCTGCCCTCAGTTGTTATTATTTTAAGATCGTGTACTACGTGGCTTGAACTTCTAGCTTCCCTTGAACTGATTATGATTCTGCTAGCTCAATCCCAGAGTGCTTTGGGGCTAGATAACTTTTTTTTGTTTTGCATACTGGTGCTCTCTTTGTAAAGGTTAACTTCATCACATGTTACTTTGCAGGATTCTTTGTGTGTGTATGTTGCCAGAATGTTTTGACAACCCCTTCATTACTTATGTGACTTTTAGAGTGCTGAGTCACAACTATTCTTCAGCTGAATGTACTGCTAAAGGTGGAAGATGTGAAATCACAGCAGTAATTTCAATGTTGATCAACTCTGCTGACACCGGTCTTCTCTCCCTCTCTCTGTCTCTCCAGGTTTCCACCTCAGTGGCACGGTCACAGAGCCCGCCTCCCAGTCGGAGCCCGAGGTCACCCACAAGGTGGCCATCAGCTTCGACCGCTGCAAGATCACCTCGGTCACCTGCGGCTGCGGCAACCGAGACATCTTCTACTGCGCCCACGTGGTAGCCCTGTCCCTTTACCGCATCAGAAAGCCGGAGCAGGTCAAGCTGCGGCTGCCCATCTCTGAGACCCTGTTCCAAATGAACAGAGACCAGCTACAGAAGCTGGTACAGTACCTCATCACAGCACACCACACAGAGGTGCTGCCCACCGCCCAGAAACTGGCCGACGAGATCCTCTCGTCCAACTCTGAGATCAACCAGGTCCATGGTAAGAAAGACACACAACACCAATACATCAGTTGTCCCCATGTTCACATAAAGTCTACATTTGGTGAATAATTGATTCACGTTTATCACAGGAGATTAGACAGAACAACAAGGTTTTAGTCTTTACCTGCCACAAGATGGCCACATATTGTGCTTTACCCAGAGCCTCTGCTAGTCCCTTACACTCCTTAGTTTCTACCCCAATCTTCCTCTGGTGGGCTTGAAGAGCAAGGTGTGATGTCTGGCAGAGTCCTGACAGAGTACTGATTGTGGTACCAAAGCAGCAGACAGGCCTCTGAGGCATCAAACAACTCGTTTGATGCCTGAGTCTCCCAGCCTGCTGGTGCTTTGCATTTCTAAAAGTAAAAAAAAAACAAGGAGAAGGAAGTAAAAGAAGAAAGTCAGATGTCAGCGTGCTAACATTCCTAACTGCTCTAGCTCAGCACCAGAGCAGGCATGAAAAGCCCCCAGTTATCCCTCTAGTCTGGAAAACAGAGGGTTTGTCTTAAATGGCACCAGGGTGCCATTTGGGACGAATACAGGGGAACTCTGCAGCCTGCTATCTCTCCACATCACTATCTAAATATTTATCCACCCCAGCCTCTTAACAAGGAAGTCCATCGCCCAGTTTCCTGGTGTTGTTTGCTGTCGGTGGGTTGAAGTGGGAGCCCCCTTGACAATGAAGAAGGAGGATTTGATTGAGGGTTTGATTGTGGAATGTGAATGTTCGGATGCAACATTGACTTGGCAGGACTTCAGTTGGTTCTACTGGGCTGATCAAACGGGTGCTACCTATAGGACGCCTACCTAGGTTTACATACCTAGGGGTCACACAGTGTTTCAGTTTTTTAGGTGTTTGCTTAATTAGAAAAATATTCAACTAACAAACTTTGTCTTATATGAGGTTAGATTTGAGGTGATTATTGTTATAAGGCATGTTTTGGGGCCTGTTAGCTTTAGTTGTGGTTTTAATTAATCCTTGGTCTGACATTCTCTTTCTGTTTGTGTTCCCAGGGGCCCCGGACCCCACGGCAGGGGCCAGCATCGATGACGACAACTGCTGGCACCTGGACGAGGAGCAGGTCAGGGAGCAGGTCAAACTGTTCCTGTCTCAGGGAGGGTACTACGGCTCCGGGAAGCAGCTCAACTCCATGTTCGCCAAGGTACGTCTGTCTGTCTGTCTGTCTGCATGAATATTCAGTATCAAAATCTATCCCGGATGACTTGCTGTGTATTTAATGAATGTTTTCTGTAGGTGCGGGAGATGCTGCGGATGCGTGACTCTAACGGTGCCAGGATGTTGACCCTGATCACGGAACAGTTCATGGCCGACCCTCGCCTCTCTCTGTGGAGGCAGCAGGGGACTGGCATGACGGACAAGTGTCGGCAGCTATGGGACGAACTGGGTAAGTCCCTCTCACATCCTTAAATGTACAGTGTAGAGCTCCAATTCACACAGAACACAGTTCTAGATGATTATTAGCGCCTATGTTCTGTATTATAATGTATTGCAGAAGGCTATCAATGCATACATAATGCATTATGAAGAGGGTATTCATAGGAAGTGTAACTGACCAACTGTCTCATTGCTGCTTGGATGTTATTGAATTGCGTCAGTTGAAAACCATATGCCCTTGTCCAAAGCACTGTGTCGTTCGCAGTTGGTTAGTTGGTTAGCTAGCAGCTAGTCAAGGTACATCTGAAAAACCTTTCTGCTCAAAGAGCAATCCCAAATGGAATGTGACCTCACCACTTCGGTCAGCACAGCTATGTAACTGTTTCCTAACTGGAAAGCCACCATGATACACGTGATGTGAGATATCGCTCTCGCCCCATGCATGCGGCCATAGGAGTGGATCAATCAGTGGTGGAGTCAGTCTGTGATTGTGCAGCAGTCCAGCAGTGCATACATCAGGGTCAAGCACTCACCTCTATTGGGATTGCATGAAAAAGGGCCGGGATCAATGGGGTTTTCAACCTCCCCAGTATTGATCGGAGCATTTAAAGGGGTCGATGACTGCAGATCCTGAGGAGGTTCATTGGAGAGCAACAGCAGAGAGAAGTTTGCTGTGCCTCTCTCCCTCCTCAGGGACACACAACAGAACAGCAGAACCCTGGCTCAGGGGTAATGTTTAGTTACTGGGGAGCGACAGGACAGGGCTCTCTGATTGGCTAGGACTGCCACAGGATGATCACCAAAGCGGCCAATCAAAGGTATTATTGTTGGGGGGGGGTTTAAAGCGACCGTGCTGCACTCTAATACGCTGTTAGTACCAGAAACTGTCCGTGTGGTCAGGAATGAGTACCCTAACAAAGTGCTCTGAAACTAGGGTTTAAAGGGTAGCAAGAAGGAGGGGGTGAATACTGGTAATTAGTTACCTTTCGATAGGAAGGGACGTGAGGGGTAAACTAGTTCAGTTCCCTTTCCTGAGTCTATACTACTAAGGATCTGTCTAACATCCCAGTGCCTTTGTTTTAAAGATGTGACTTTAATACAGTCCAACCCGGACCACAACATACACTGTTAATTTTTATGACCCATTCACAATATTACCATAGAAGGACATGATCTTTCTATGGACCCTCACTCCTCTATACCGAAATAGTCAAACATTATTGGATATTCCACCCATTGACCTTTACCCCCTGACCTTTGTCCTTCCCCAGGTGCCCTGTGGGTGTGCATCGTGCTGAACCCGCACTGTAAGAGCGAGGAGAAGAGCGGCTGGCTGAAGCAGCTGAAGAAGTGGGGCGACATGGACATCTGTCCCCTGGAGGACGGCAACTACGGCAGTGAGTTGCCCAACATTACCAACGCTCTACCACAGAGCAACCTCGCCCAGGGTCAGTCGCAGTCTGCAGTCACATACATATAGAATACACATGTATACAATACATATATATACACACACACACACTGTCACTGGAAAGCATTTTATTTCCCAAACCATGATTCTGATACAGTGGTGAAGGTTGACTGTAGTTATCGTTGTAATCCTGTGTATATTGTACTCAAAGTACTCATCAATAGATCTCCATTGCTGAGTGTTACTATACAGTATGGACTGAGGTCTAACTTGCCCCCTCCGTCCCTCTCTGTGTGTCCCCCTCCAGACTCCCTGGCCCGGCCCAGACGGACAGTGTTCACGCGGGCCATGGAGGCCTGTGATCTCCACTGGCAGGACAGCCACCTGCAGAGGATCATCAGCTGTGACTACTACATGTCCCCAGCCTACCAGAGAGAGGGAGAGAGTCTTCTCTTCAACCCCCAGGGCCTGCCTCTATGGCTAGGTGAGAATTACACAACATGTTCAAGATTTTATCTGGCCTGTTCAGTACACACTCAGCGCTAGATGTTAAATGTTATATTAATTCAAGATGGTATCGGAAGGCCATCTCAGTATATTTATTAACACCATATACACAGATACAGACTCACTCACACTGGCCCAGCTCCTGGCAGGAGTTAAAGCCATGATAGTGGTGTGTTTTCCTATCCGTAACACCACCACTTTTTGTGTCATAAGCCTCCTTTAATTCCACTTCCACTGAATCCTGGAGCTGGAGTAAGCAGCTTCTGGGGGAAGATTTTTCCACATTCTGCAACTTAAGCCTGGGTAGTGGGAGTGGGTTTCTTCTGCTGTGGCTGCCTGCCAGCCTGCCTGGGCGTTGTGTTGCTTATGCTGAGCCCCTGTCATGTGATTTGTGCCGTAGATCACGTCCCCACGGCGTGCGCGCGGGTCGATGCCCTGCGTTCCCATGGTTACCCCCGCGAGGCGCTGCGGTTGGGCGTGGCCATCATCAACACCCTCCGGCTGCAGCAGCACCGCCAGCTGGACATCTACAAGCACCAGAAGAAAGGTAGCGCCCCCTGTCTGCCTGGAGACAGTTCACTGTTCTCACTAGTAGGGCCCAGAGTTTTTCCTGGTTATATGACCTGATGAGGGAAAAACTCTAAACCCTACATAACAGAATGAATGCATTTGATTTTATAGTACAATGTATGGTATGTGGGTGTTTGATCTTGTTGTAACCCTGTTGTGTTCCTGTGTGTGTCAGAGCTGCTCCAGAGGGGGATGACCAGCACTACTAACCTGGAGGGCTGGGTGGGACACCCTCTAGATCCCATCGGCTGTCTGTTCGCCACCCTCACTGAGACCTGCCGGGTGGAGGACGACAACGCTATGGACACTGGAGGTATGCATCTGGCCAAGCCCTGCCTAGGCAACATTTACAGTCCATGTCAATCAAACTGGTCAAAATGGGTTCAGTCCAGCAACCATAACTGATCAAGACCATCCCCTGGTAAAGTCACCCATATAGTACAGTCCCATACAATTTTGGCCCAGGCAGAGGCCAAGGCAACTGGCACCCATTTTTTATTTTTTTCAATCTCATGTTGTCCCAAAACGAATGAAGGCCATCAGATGGTAAAGTCACCCATCCAATCCAGTCCTGGTCTATCCAACCCCCCCCCCCCCCCCCCCTCTGTAAACAGCCTGAGATGAAAGGCTATGCCGCAGAAAGGTCATCCAGCCCCAGCCCACACAGTGGTGGAACATAGATAAAATCAATCACCATTTGCATTCCATACGTCCTTTAGCCCAGCCAAACAGAGAGCAGGAATTTGGTACCGCCTATTCTGACAAACCTACAGGGAGGCATTGTGTGCCGGAACAATACTGGCGATTGGTACGGTGAGAGGGCTAGAGAGAAAGAGAGAGAGAGGGAGCGATGGAGTGTGTGGCTTATAGCTTATAGGGTCATCCTCACAGTCCTTTGTTTGACTGGAAACAGCTGGAAACATCTGGTATGGGGGCAGGGCCTAACTTGAATTCTGACCAATCAGGGGTCTTTACACTTCAGACCCAACAACAGCAGCTGCAGCTGGCCAGAAGAGCCAGAGCCATAACAGTGGAAAGAGGAAAACATGGAGGCTATCGTGGTTACAGTATGAGAACTAGCCCGGGCAGCAAAGGGATTCCACATGGTTAAATCCACCTTGGAAGTGATCTCACACGACACATGCCAAAAAGCCTAGAAGCCCAAGGCTTACTTCCAATGGACGTTCCATTGGAGAATAGATGTTGTTTTTATCTAGCGGCATGATTGGAGAATCCCTGATATCCCCCCTCCTCCCTCCTCCCCCTGTAATAAACAGGATTGTTGGAGGGAGGGATAATTTGCCAGGGGGATTTAAGTGTGAGCCGCCCGTGGGTTGGGTCTGAGTCCTTGTCAGCAGATGTTACTGTTTTTCTGGGACCTCAGGGACACCTCTCTCTCTCTGGTGCTGCCTGGCATCCACAGCTGCCCGGGTGGGAGACGGGGAGCTAGAGAGAGAGGCTCCTGTCTGTGTCAGCTGCTCTCCACACCCAGCACCTTTCAGGCAAAAAAACACACATAAAAACTAGGCGGCCATTTTGGATTAGTGTTAGCACCTAGCAGTGTCTCAAAATCCTGCTAGATCGTCATTGCAAATGAGAAATTGGTTTGAATTGACTAAACCGTTTGAATAAAGGTTTAATAAAGTAGAACGAAGTCTCACTTCCATGACCATCCCTGTAAACTAAAAACCTCTCTTCGTCAGACTCTGGAGAGCCCAAGCCGCCGGTGTACCACCACGTCCCCGTGTGGGGTTGCCCAGACGGCGGGGAGTCCTACCTGGCGCTGGCCCTAGAGGTGGCGCTGATGGGCATGGGGCAGCAGAGGGTGATGCCCGAGGGCCTCTACGCCCAGGACAAGGTGTGTCGTAATGAGGAGCAGATCGTGGCTAAGCTGCAGGAGATGGAGCTGGATGATCTTCTGGTCCAGACGCTGAGGAAACAGGCTATCCTCCTACTGGAAGGTATGAAGACTAGTTTCATTCTACTATTGTCCTCTGCTCATCTCAGTTCATCCTCTATCTCTTCTCTGTTCCCTTCAATCTCCCTCTCTCTTTGCCTCACTGATCCTCCCTCGCTCTCCCGTTCTATTCTTTCACCCTCTCTCTATCTGCCCTGCTTGCTGCCTCACTCTGTTTTTCCCTCCCTCTCCTTCCGCATTTCCCTCCCTTCCTCTATTTCCCTCTCACTCTATCTCTTTAGCGCTCCCATCCCATCCCTCTCTCCCACCTGGCTCCCCTCCACTGATCCTGCCTCGCAACACACAGCTGAAAATGGATCTCAACCCTGGCCTTTCCCACCATGTCTATCACCCTTCCTTCCTTTTCATTCCCCTTCCCCATGCTAGCTATGCTATAGCCCACCCCCATCTGGGGCTTTGGGGAATGTTAGCTGTGTAACCCTAGAGAAGACATCTGTCTCGCTGCTAGGGACAAGATATTTGGTTAAAGCCCAATGGGCAGTGAGTGTATGGTTTCCGGTTTGCTCTCTGTCGCCCCCATCAGGTTGAGAGAGGTATAACCTCATATTGCTGTTATTCCCTGCTCTATTTTGAGCCATGGTTTGTTTATACTGGTATACTTTGACTATTCACCAAGAAACGGAGCCAAATCAGAAAGGGAAGATTCCCTGTTGCTGTGTGTGTATGTAGCTGGACAATTCTGATGTATTGTGTTTGTCTGTCTGTCTGTCCGTCTGTCTCTGTTCAGGAGGTCCCTTCAGTGGCCTTGGTGATGTCATCCACAGGGAGAGTGTTCCCATGCACACCTTTGCCAAGTACCTGTTCTCAGCCCTGCTTCCCCACGACGCTGACCTGGCCTACAAACTAGCATTGAAGGCCATGAGGTGAGATCCCACAACCTACATTTATTTCCCACCCTGTTCAGTCTCACTGCTCTGTTTCAAGCATCTGTATGTATTTCGATGGCTCAAAACCTTCTAGCGTGTATTCCAAAAACAGAACATATGAATCCTGAATGTTGAAGGTGTACTGTAAGTTGTTAAATAATATTGAATTGAATATAATTTTACAACTCATTTTTCAACATTCAGGATTTTATCACATGTTATGATCAAAATAGTGATCCTCCTATCTTGCTGCAACAGTGTGTGTCTGAGAAGAGGCTCTACTTGCATTGCAGAGTCATTATCCCACTGAGACTCCTCAGCGTCCCGGCTAATACACAATCAATAACAGGGCTTAGAGCTGCACACACATGCTCACACACGGTGCATATGTAGACTTCGTGAGCAGAGAACTCTAATGCAGCTATACAGACTTGAGATTGGATGAGCCAGCATTAATCTGACGATGATACCTATAATAATGCTGTAGACCAGGGATGGGCTACTTTGATGGGGTGGGGGCCATAACAAAATCTGAACTCATCATCAAGGGCTGCAGTGGCTCGCTGGTCTGCGTACCCACATCCATACCCATCCAGCCCTAGCCTTTTGGGGGCCCTAAGGGAAATGTTGTTGATTACTACAAGCAGATAGCTGGCTAGACTAACTTATCCAATCTAAAAAATGCTAGCTGACATGGGCTAATTGAGTGACTGACATAACAAGAGAAAAACTGCTGATGCACAACCAAATTGTGTATTATACTATTCTAACTCAACAGTAAGTTGACTTGTAAAAAAACTCAGTCGGGTTTGATCCGTGGGCCTACGAAAGGGGCGCAGGCCGCCAGTTGCCCATCCCTGCTGTAGGAAATGCACATGCTTTATTAGGCTTGGAAGCCTTTTTCAGTTCAATTTTGAGTAGGAAACTTTTTCTTAGTAGTCATAACTCCTCTAATCACTGTCTCGCTCTCTCTCCTTCTCTCTCTCTCTGTCTTTCTTTCTCTCTGTGTGTGTACCCTCTAGGCTCCCTGTGTTAGAGTCGATGGCACCCTCGGGAGACTTGGGTCACCCCCACCATGGCATCAGCATCGTGCCCAGCCGCTACCCACGCTGGTTCACCCTGGGCCACCTGGAGTCTCAGCAGTGTGAACTGGCCTCCACCATGCTCACCGCAGCCAAAGGTCAGCTGAGCTCTACTTACATACACTCAGACACACCCCATCAGCCAAAATACACAACCACACCACTATCAGATAAACGCTCCTATGCCCATGTCCACCGCTACAGAACACCACATACACTGTAGGATGAGAAATGTTGTTTTTGAATCTAATGCTGTGTTGTTTGTACCTCCAGGAGATATGTTGAGATTGCGGACGGTGCTGGAGGCCATCCAGAAGAATATCCACTCCTCCTCCCTCATCTTCAAACTGGCCCAGGATGCTTTCAAGATCGCCACTCCGGCTGACAACCCCCCAGATATCACCCTGCTCAATGTATCTCTGGAGCTGGGCTTGCAGGTACTGAGGGATAGCTAGTAGGGTGTGTGTGTGTGTGTGTGCGCGCGCTTGTGCTGGTGGGTGGGTATTGAATTGCTTTGCACTCAGGCCTCAATGTCTCTCTCTCGCTCTCTCTCTCTGCAGGTGATGAGGATGACCCTCTCCACTCTGAACTGGAGACGCAGGGAGATGGTGCGCTGGCTGGTCACCTGTGCCACAGAGGTGGGTCTGCGAGCGCTGGTGAGCATCCTCCAGAGCTGGTACACCCTGTTCACCCCCACCGAGGCCACCAGCATCGTAGCAGCCACCGTCATGTCCCACAACACCATCCTGCGCCTCAGCCTGGACTACCCCCAGAGAGAGGAGCTGGCTAGCTGCGCCCGGACCCTGGCCCTGCAGTGTGCCATGAAGGACCCCCAGAATTGTGCCCTCTCGGCCCTCACGCTCTGCGAGAAGGACCACATCGCCTTCGAGACGGCCTACCAGATTGTCATCGACGCAGCCTCCACGGGCATGACCTACTCTCAGCTGTTCACCATCGCCCGCTACATGGAGCACCGTGGCTACCCGCTCCGAGCCTTCAAGCTGGCCTCGCTGGCCATGACCCACCTCAACCTGGCCTACAACCAGGACACCCACCCGGCCATCAACGACGTGCTCTGGGCCTGCGCCCTGTCCCACTCGCTGGGCAAGAACGAGCTGGCCGCCATCATCCCCCTGGTGGTGAAGAGCGTGCACTGCGCCACCGTGCTTTCGGACATCCTGCGCCGCTGCACCATGACGGCCCCGGGCCTGGCCGGTATCCCCGGGCGACGGAACTCTGGGAAGCTCATGTCCACGGACAAGGCTCCGCTCCGGCAGCTGCTGGACGCCACCATCAGCGCCTACATCAACACTACCCACTCCCGGCTCACTCACATCAGCCCCAGGCACTACGGAGAGTTCATAGAGTTCCTTAGTAAGGCCAGAGAGACCTTTCTACTGGCCCAGGATGGACACATCCAGTTTGCCCAGTTTATAGACAACCTTAAACAGATCTACAAGGGCAAGAAGAAACTCATGATGTTGGTACGGGAACGCTTCGGCTGAACCTGGCTGAACCCCCAACAGGACAGGCAATATAGGGAACTACTTTTAGTACTACTTACTCATTTATTTAAGTTTTCATTAATTTTCTCTTTTTTGTGTCATTCTTGTGGCAAATTCTATGTTTGTCTGTTTTTGTTTTTGTCTTTATATTTTCTCGTGAGCAACAACCACTGTTTGTTTTAGTATGAAAAAGATTGTGATGATGATGAAAAATCGTTGAGGTGGCACATAATGAAAAACCAAATGATGTATGGGGTGTTTTGAGCCAGGGAATGTCTGCTGTCTGCTGTGGTGAGTTACTAGTGGTTTTTGAAGGAGAGAGAACTTTTCATTCCAAAAATCAGAGATGTGGACTCGAGTCACGTGACTTGGACTCGAGTACTACTCGAGTCGTACATTTTGCGACTTGAGACTTGGCAAGAAGAAAAAAAACACTTGCCACTCGACTCTGACTCGTGACTTAACTTGGACTTCAACTGTATGACTCGAGAGACATGATTTGTCATCTCGCCCACTATGTAAGCCTATCTGTCCTTTATATCGGAGTGCTGCAGGTTCTGTGCGTTGTGTGTCTTGACCAATCAGATTCACGGAAATCACAGGTTGCGCAGGCCGGGCACAAAGCACGTCCACTAGCGAAGCTTGCGCCGCTCCACTGTCCTCCGATATTTATTTAGCAAACGTGATAACACATCACTCCCGAAATACACAAACAAGAACTCTTCACAGAAATGTTGCAGCAGCCTACAACTAAACTGTATGGGAAGAAAATGAGATGATTTCTCAGTCTGATCAACTAGGCTACTGATAACAACCACAGCTACAGATAATGCGCCCTGTCCCCATTTGCCCTCTGGCCAGGGTAAAGAAGTGGTAATGTTATGTAGCCTATGTATAGCCTGTTTATTTGTGTTAGGAGAAAATGTGAATGTGATCAAATTTGGTTTAGGCTATATTCAAACTTGGGCTGGCTGGCTAGGCTACCTTGACCTTTTCAATCCAAAATGATTAACTGAAATTAATCAAACAACACAATACTGATTACATAAATATACTGTGTGAGTTATTTTTAATTGCAGTTGCTTAGGCCTATACGATGCAACCTGCATAAAGCAAGCTCAGCCCTGTGAGTTATATTGTCCAATTGCAGTGGCTGTGTCTGTGTAAAGGAAAGTCTAGTTTTAAAATATAATTCATATTAACAAGTACAAGGTTGCTGCAGTTTGACTGGGTTTTCATCCTCCCTAAGGCCAGGAGTTTTTCCAGAAATGTTAAGACCATGTGACCTGTTTAGAACATATCTGTATACATAGGTGGCAGGTAGCCTAGTGGTTAAAAGCATTGGGCCATTAACTGAAAGGTCAATGGTTGGAATCCCTGAGCTGATTAGGTTAAAAATCTGTTGATGTGCCCTTGAGCAAGGCACTTAACCCTAATTGCTTTGGATAAGAGCATCTGCTAAATGACTGAAATGTAAATCTGGTCCCACTCCCATATGAATACCTTTTTACAACTACTAATTAATCACTTTCAGACACTGTCAGGTTCCTGATTTATACCTGGTTCGGTTACCAGATTAGGAAAAGCTCCGGGCCCCAGGGAAAACAATTTGCCCCACCACTCTGGGACCTGTGGTGCCACCTCTGCATCAGGGCATCATCGGTCCTAAAAATCATTGCATTCGGTTCCAAAGGCTATGTGGTAGTGGGGGGAAAAGGGAGGCAGTTTGTGAAACATATGGGTCCAAAATCACTGATGCATTGCAATTGCAATGAAATTGACATAAACCACTTAACCATTGACTTGAGGACTCGAAACCTAAAATTAGGGACCTGAGCTGTGGAACTTGGGACTTGCCCATTATTACTTGGGACTTGACTCGAGACTCAAAGTTTAAGACTTGAGACTTGCTTAGGACTTGCAAAATTGTGACTTGTTCCCATCTCTGCCAAAAACACTGAAGCACATAGTGTTAACTTACTGTCATACCTCGATCGTATTCCAAGAATCAGCTTTAAACTTTTCCTGTTAAAAGGCCTTGTTTCAAGGCATTATGTTTGGAGGAGGTGGAATGCTGAACTTGGATGTGTATCCCACGGTCCAGTGCCCAAGTCTAAATTCACCAGATTCATCAGGTACATACAGAGTCCTCAGACTTGACCAAGCCTCTCACACTCTCCCACATGTATTCTCCTCCTCCTTCCTTGGGTGTAGCCTGATCGATTTGTCTGGTACCTTGTATTATTTCTAGTGAAGGTACCTTTCAAAAAGAGAGAAGCGTACAGAGAGAGAGCCGTGTTGCTTCAGATTGGTATTTGGATTAGATCACGGCGAGATTAATTGACTGGCCTTGTTGCCTGAGAACGATACTGTCACTGTGGATCTTGGACTGTGAGGTGGAGTGGCTTGTGTTGTCAGGATTTGGGGTTATAACATACATGTTGAAATACCATTGCTGAAAAACATCTTGTATCTTTCAAAGCAAAACGTGTATGATTTTTTTTTTTTTTAAACAACATGCCTTGGTGTAGCCAGTTGGTGTTAGTATTCCACATACAACCCTAACTATAACTATCAACCTCTCAGACCCTGTGGGAAAGTGTTTTTCATATGGCAGTGACCGCTTGAAATTTAGCAGTAGTACTATTGTTTACAAGCAATTGACAAATGTCACGTACTCAACACCATTCTGTCTGCTTGAGCAATTATTTATCGATCATTAAAATAATCTGTGTATGAATGAATACTATGAATACAGACATAGACAGCATATAATTATATTTAATATACAAAAATAGGAATATTAGACAGAAGACACATTTTGAGGCTATGAAAACCGTTCCATGTCAGCTTCCACATTCCATTGTTGCCACCTCTACCAAGCTCGTCAGGTGGCCTGGGGCCGCAGATGCACTGTCTGTCTGGAGCTGGGGTTTGAAGTAATATGGTAAAGAGAAAAGAGATGCTAAACTCAGTTCTCAGGGAATCACTTCAAGAAACAAAAACAAAAAAGTAGTAGCATAAGCATTTAAGATATTGTAAATATAAAAGTGTCAATTCAGAAAATTGTAAAGTTATAATTATTTATGATAACTATGTTTTTGTTTTTTGGGATACTTGAATTTGTTGTGGGCTGGGAATGTGACGACAGTTAGAAGAAAAGACTTCAAGGCATTTCTCAGGTGCTCCTGTGTACATTTTTCAGAATTTGTTTAAATGTTTTATTTGTATGTTTAGTTTAGTTTTTGCAAGCATGTTATTTGGAGATTATAAAAAAAGAAGGCATACCATTGTGACCAGAAAGCAACCCGACTATGCAGAAACCACTTGATGGTTTGGTCCCCTTCTCCGGAGTCACCCAGACGAATGTCCGAGGGGGGCTAGCCACTATCCTAGAGAGGACAGACGAGGCAAGACACGGCATGTTTGTATTTGTACCGAGCCTGCACATGCTGCAAATTGGGACAGACTTTTGCCTTTGACCGATCAATGTACAATTACTTTCTTTGGACTTAAGCCTTTAGTGTCTTCTCAAAGTACCTGGCAATGAGAGTTTAGGGAGAACAACGGTCCAAAATAAATGAAAATAAAAACCCTGCATGCCCTACACTAAAGAAGGAACTGGCAGATAATATGAACTGTGTACCCCCCCCCCCCCCCCCATCCATATCCATAATCCTCCCTTGTATTTCTTCATGCTTTTAAGCCTATTCAGTTCAATTCACCTGAACGACCATGGCCATGCTCTGAACCATTCTCTAAAACCCTTATTGAGCAGTTGAGTTATTTTCTTCCTTCCATCGCTGGTCTTAATTCCTTTTTAAAATATATTTTTTAGCTTCTGCAGCATCCTCTCTTTTTGTCATTCACTAGCTACCACTCTTGTGAGTTACTACAAGAGGACAAAACAAGCATTTTTTCAAATGTGAGGGAGATGCTTGCAGGCTATTGCAGGTTAATGTAAAGCTGCCTGTTATATACACACATCAAACAACAAGCATTTTCTATCGCCCAAGTAGTTGGTCTTACGGCATTGCAAAAACAAAAAAAAGTGGAGAAAAACTCCTCTGGCTTTTAATTTCTTTCTTTCCCATACTCTGTGTCTATGTGTGTTAACTGTACCAGTGTTTTCACCTGTCCCTAGAATCTAGAAGGAAATAATAATCGCTGGTAGAGATTGTTCACTAGTTCATCTACTGTTTGATTTTCATTTAAGGGAAAGTGTTTGTTGCCTCTTTGTGCTACTGATTTATATAAAAGGTATCCAGTATTTGCTGCCACAAAAGTATAGTTCATCAACACTTTTTGTTTGTGCAACCTCTTGAGCTAATGTCTTTCAAACAAAAATGTATTACTATTTATGTAACGCTACTACCATTTTATATAATTTGTGTTGGAATCTCAGTGCTTTTCTATGAATAAAGTGTGAAACACGTATATGACTCCTGCTGCTTTCTGAGAACTGGCTTCTCTCTGATGTTGCTCAATTACCGGTAGTAGATCAGGAATACATAAGAAGAGATAAGAGATCACTTCATGTAGGTTATACAATTATCCAATTCTTAGTAATGCCACACATTTAGTTTACCAGACTTTACAACAACACTGTTCTGAGAAGGGATCAGATGCAACTCTATCAATGTTCAAGTGTAGCTCTGATTTCTCCTCTTAAGACACTATTTTCCAGCTATCTCATTGCAATTCTCATTCATTAGGGAATTCACAGAGCTAAACCTGTGAATCGGGTCATAAAAAATTCCTAATTGTGTGTGAGAGACAGGCAGCACATCTCCGTCCCAGATTGATTGCCTCTGTAAATGAGCTTATTAATTAATGCAGCAGACGGCTCACCACTGTCTGATTCACATTCTATTCTCAGTATAACACCCCAACACTACCACAATCTGTTCAATTACCGCACCTCACCCTCCTCCTACATATGGATTGGACTGACTGAATTCCGTGAATCCCTTTTAGGTTGATCCGGACTGATATTGAACGTGTTGACTGACAGGTTCGTATGGCTCTAATTCTAACCTGCCTATCTATTCTAGAGGGTTGTAGGGGCTCTTTTCTCTGGTTTCTGCTGCTGTAGGAGCTAATCTGTTACACTGTAAACACCATGAAGACCAAACTACACAGCTTCTCCCCTGCATTATACATGGGGGGGGGTGCTTCACAGATGGGCTCCGTCGTTGTGTTTTGGACAGGGAGCACAGAGCGGGTTCACTCTTGAGAGAAGCAGCCAGAGAGTGAGAGAAAGAGAGTGGCTCCCTTGCCTGGCAGGCCAGCACAGCAGAGTGGATGAAATGTGAATGGCCCGGCTCCATTGGGGAGTGTTTGTGTTCCTGTAGAGGGGGCTGATTTAGCTGAAGTGACGTGTAGGGAAGAGACAGACAAGTAATTGGCTCCCCCACCTTGCTGTGTGGTTCCTGCGTCTGCTACTGAGGTTGTCAGCTGGGGGAGAGAGAACAGGCATTGAGGTGAGACGCTGGCTGCACAGACAGAGCACCAGATTGCTTATGTGGTCCTGAAGGCAGGTGCTTCGTTCCAACACTACGGCTGAGCTCTATGTTCATTAGTAGACAATTGGTCGGTCGAACCCCAGCAAGGACCAACAGGGTGAGGAAATTGCCCCGGTGGTCAAGTCCACCTCCAAATATGCACAAACTCATGCTCCGAGAGCACTCTGTGTCTGTGTACTAACTGGTTGGTAGTTGAGTCTGTTAAAAAGTTCTCTCTCTCTGCACCTTGGATGGCAGGTTGTGCTGTCAGCATTGTCAGACATCTCGTTCTTCAGGGAGCTGATTTGGAGAGCTTTGTTCTGCTGCTCTGACTTCCCAGTATCCCTCAGTAATTTGGGTGTGTGAGGGGCTGGACATGGAGGGTGGGGTGAGGAAGGTCTAAGTGGGGAGTTTGGGGGAGAGTTAACGGAAAGGGGGGAGTAACTGCAATAGCCCTATGATTCCATCCATTCCAAACTATTCTTAGCATATTTTTGGATTGGATTGAATCCTATAATGAGAAATGCTGGGGTGTGAGGGGAGATCCCTGTGGTCTCAGCTGTGGAAAGGGAATGAGGGTTATCTAGTCAGTTGTACAACTGAATGCATTCAACTGAAATGTGTCTTCCGAACAATAGAGATGATGGTGATGGACGAGTCAAGGCTGGAACACAGAGAGTTCGCCTCCCTCTGATTGTCGAGATGGATGACACAGACACATCTACCTCCATGTTTACTAGTGATAAGGTGACTGGAGCAAACAGTACATATACATATACTCTGACCTAGTTCGGGCTTTCTGGTCTCTAAAGCTAGGGTGACTTACTGACAAGCATATGTTTTCCATCACCCACTTTGTGTAATGGCACGATTCAAACAGTGTGGCTCTATTCAAATCAAATCAAATTGTATTTGTCACATGGGCCGAATACAACAGTTGTAGACTTTACTTTTTATTTATTTCATCTTTATTTAACCAGGTAAGCCAGTTGAGAACAAGTTCTCATTTACAACTGCGACCTGGCCAAGATAAAGCAAAGCAGTGCAATAAAAACAACAACACAGAGTTACATATGGGATAAACAAAACGTACAGTCAATAACAAAATAGAAAATCTATATACAGTGTGTGCGAATGTAGTAAGTTATGGAGGTAAGGCAATAAATAGGCCATAGTGCTAAATAATTACAATTTAGTATTAACACTGGAGTGATAGATGTGCAGAAGATGATGTGCAAATATAGATACTGGGGTGCAAATGAGCAAAATAAATAACAATATGGGGATGAGGTAGTTGGGTGGCTAATTTCAGAATGGCTGTGTACAGGTGCAGTGATCGGTAAGGTGCTCTGACAACTGATGCTTAAAGTTAGTGAGGGAGATAAGAGTCTCCAGCTTCAGAGATTTTTGCAGTTCGTTCCAGTCATTGGCAGCAGAGAACTGGAAGGAATGGCGGCCAAAGGAGGTGTTGGCTTTGGGGATGACCAGTGAGATATACTGGAGCGCATACTACGGGTGGGTGTTGCTATGGTGACCAATGAGCTAAGGCAGGGATTTGCCTAGCAGTGATTTATAGATGACCTGGAGCCAGTGGGTTTGGCGACAAATATGTAGTGAGGGCCAGCCAACGAGAGCGTACAGGTCACAATGGTGGGTAGTGGTCTAAGGCACTGCATCGCAGTGCTAACTGTGCCACTAGAGATCCTGGTTTGAATCCAGGCTCTGTCGCAGCCGGCCGCGACCGGGAGACTCATGGGCGGCGCACAATTGGCCCAGCGTCGTCCAGGATAGGGGAGGGAATGGCTGGCAGGGATGTAGCTCAGTTGATAGAGCATGGCGTTTGCAACGCCAGGGTTGTGGGTTCGTTTCCCACGGGGGGGCAGTATAAAAAAAATATGTATTCACTAACTGTAAGTCGCTCTGGATAAGAGCGTCTGCTAAATGACGTAAATGTAAAATGTAAATGTAGTATATGGGGCTTTGGTGACAAAACGGATGGCACTGTGATAGACTACATCCCATTTGCTGAGTAGAGTGTTGGAGGCTATTTTGTAAATGACATCGCCAAAGTCAAGGATCGGTAGGATAGTCAGTTTTACGAGGGCATGTTTGGCAGCATGAGTGAAGGAAGCTTTGTTGCGAAATAGGAAGCCGATTCTAGATTTAACTTTGTATTGGAGATGCTTAATGTGAGTCTGGAAGGAGAGTTTACGGTCTAACCAGACACCTAGGTATTTGTAGTTGTCCACATATTCTAAGTCAGACCCGCCAAGAGTAGTGATTCTAGTCGGGCGGGCGGATGCAAGCAGCGTTCGATTGAAGAGCATGCATTTAGTTTTACTAACGTTTAAGAGCAGTTGGAGGCTACGGAAGGAGTGTTGTATGGCATTGAAGCTCATTTGGAGGTTTGTTAACACAGTGTCCAATGAAGGGCCAGATGTATACAAAATGGTGTCGTCTGCGTAGAGGTGGATCTGAGAGTCACCAGCAGCAAGAGCAACATCATTGATATACACAGAGAATAGAGTCGGCTCGAGAATTGAACCCTGTGGCACCCCCATAGAGACTGACAGAGGTCCAGACAACAGGCCCTCCGATTTGACACATTGAACTCTATCTGAGAAGTAGTTGGTGAAACAGAAGAGGCAGTCATTTGAGAAACCAAGGCTATTTAGTCTGCCAATAAGAATGCGGTGATTGACAGAGTCGAAAGCCTTGGCCAGGTCGATGAAGACGGCTGCACAGTACTGTCTTTTATCGATCGCGGTTATAAAATCGTTTAGGACCTTGAGCGTGGCTGAGGTGCACCCATGACCAGCTCGGAAACCGGATTGCATAGTGGAGAAGGTATGGTGGGATTCGAAATGGTCGGTGATCTGTTTGTTAACTTGGCTTTACAAAGCCCATTCCCAACAATGCAGAGTTAAAAAGTAAAATATTTGCTAAAAAAAAAAGGAAATAGTAACACAATAAAAACAATGAGGCTATATACAAGGAGTACTGGTACCGAGTCAATGTGCAGGGGTACGAGGTACAAGATGGAATCCACAGGGCAGTGCAGAGACTATCACTATCACATTCCCACAGAATATCGTCTTCACCTTTTCCACAGCGGCTACAGTATGAAACATTGGTGTCAGCCTGCGACTCCTCACTTCTATACAGTCAGAAGTCTGGTTTGGGTTTCTCCATTGCCCTATGTTAATATTTCAAATCAACCACAAAGGCAGCCCATACCCTCCCATCTGATAAAGCGCTGATAGTGCCAGTCCCTGACAAATGATGTAAAGCCTGCTGTCTCCAGGAGAAGATTGGATTTTCAGGCCTGCTGATTTGCTGCGAGATTGAGCCTGAGCCCCCCACCCCCACCTCAATCCATCCCCATGGTCCTCTTTGTAAGGAGACCTTGGGGGATTGGGCTTTTTTTAAGCACCAGATTCATTGTTGCAATTAAAAAGAATGCCTGAAAACCCCATGAGGTAACACACATACACACAAACATATACACACTTCTAGAAGAAACAAGAAAACATAGCCTTGCTATTTGTCCTTAAACAACGAAGCGTTGAGTGACAGCATCTTGAGTCCTATGGCCCTAATCAGAAAATTAATATTTTATTTGTCTTTATTTTCCCAGCGGTTTAAAGGCAGCAGCCCCTCACAACACAATCAAGGTCAGGCTGCTCTTACATTGTGACAACAATGTGCTGTTTGTGTCCAAATGACAAGGAGAGCGCCGCCGCCATGTCAGCTGCTGCTGTGTCATCCACCCAACCAGGAGCCTCCTAGGCTGAACTGCTTCCTCAAGCCATGTTTCACACACGTTTCCTCTAGGTTCAGATCTAGGATCAGCTTCCCCTCTCCCAATCCTAACCATACGTAGGGCAAATGCTAAACTGACCCAAGATCTGTGTCTTGGGGGCAAATTCAACCTACAACACCGCAGAGGAGCATAGGTAAAGGAGGAAAACTGACCAAAACTCACAAACATCTATCATCACGTGATGTGTTTTTCTGGAATCCTTTTCCCACTATTCCAACAACAAAAACAAATGGATCTGTACAGATCTACTTATCTCTAGTGCTTAGCGGCCTTTCATAGAAAAACACCCATTAGGATTAACAGTTTTTATGCCTTGTGTAAAATGCAGTCTAATTATAATAATTTCCCTTTAAGCCAAAAGCAGTAATACAATAGAGCCTTTTCCCAATTTCAAAAATGTGTTCAACGTGGAAACAAATGAAGTCTGGACAGATTAGTTCCGGAACTAAACTGGTTTGAACTAAATAATGTACAGTATGCCAACCATACCCGACCCCCACTTCATCTCATTTGTAATTGATGGGTTTCCATAATAAATCGCAAGCACCAGTGGTATTGTCGTAGATGGAAGATTGCTGGTTAGAGAAAACCTGGAGTGAACTGCAGAGGGCACAATGAGATGAGCCAATAGTTCTCGATTAGGGTGTGTCAGAGGCAGAACACATCCAATAGAAATCCGATGTAATTTATTTGATACATTTCAAATACAGGTCCAATTAAATTAATCATTCTTTATTTGACTGAATAAAAAAGAACTAAGAGCTAAATATACACACGAGTGATTAGGCTTCAGTACATCAGTCACATACATAATAGATAATAGCAGTGCAACAAAGATTGCATTGAGACAATCTCACAACCATTCAGGATAATCACATTAAATCTACTTCACTACTGTTGTTTTTATAAGGTACACTTGTTTTCAATTTTAGGTGCACTACATCTGATGAATAAAACAGATCAGTGATACACATAAATAATATGAAATATTACAAGGTCTTACACTGACGCAATGTTTTTCATTTGTCTAAGGATTATCTATAGAATATAATGAATTATTCTCTTCAGAAAGAAAAAAACATCCAGAATTGGACAAGATCCGTCGTGATCGGTCCTTGGATTCCACACTTGATAAGACCTGGTGGTTTATTGGATTACTGTGAATACATTCTACAATCCAAGGCAATGTTGCTTTGTTTTTTGGGTGCTGCTTCTCTGCTAGTATGACTGTGGTCAATGTTGCCAGGTGACAGGGGTGTTACTTGAGGTTGAGGAGGTGGCGAGAGTGAGAGTGGACAGCTTCTACGAAGGCACCCACGTTCTCCGGGTCCATGTCAGGGTAAAGCCCGTGGCCCAGGTTGGCAATGTACCCTCTGGTGCCAAAGCCTTCCAGCATCTTCTTCACTATCTCTGATATACGCTCCTTCACAGGCAGAGATAGACAGAGACAAATAAGCATCACTTTTGAAAGTAGGGTGTATAAATTAGAGCAGCAAGTGCCTGGCCCAATAACACAAAGGTTGCCGGTTTATGTGCTTTTACTGTACAGTACCTTTGTACTGAAACATCTCTCTGTGCCATGTGTTTTCTCTTTGCCAATATATACATTTCTTGGATCTCAAAAAAACCTTGGCCTTACCTTGGAGGCATATAGTGCACAGGGGTCCATGTTCCCCTGAAGGCTAACCTTTCCTCCAGTTCGCTCCCTGAAACCACAGAGACAAGTGGTTTATTACCAAAGGTGCATTAACCTGGAGTTCAGTCAACAGTTGACCGAACCACCTGTTTTTATTGTTGACCAGATAAATATAACCTTTTATAAGAGAGTGTGAATCCAATCCAATTTCAACATGACACAATACCTCTAGCAAATGTTGGCTCGGTCACTGACTGTCTAGGGAAATTACTCATGAACTGATTTCTGTGAAAAGGGTTCATGTCCGTTACCGCGCTGAGTGAGGGTCGATAGTCCAATCCAAACCAACAACCTCGTAGTGGGACTGAGAGAGGTCCTCCAGACCGTAGTGGCCGTCCTTGGCAAACACAATCTGTGCCAGAACATGAGGGAGTTACAGTACAGTCCAGGGAACTTTAAAGACCCACTAAAGTAAAAAACTAAATTACAAAACAATTGTGAAATATTGACCAATGTCAATATTGAGACTGATGACATGCCAAACAATGATTCAAAGCATTAAAACAAACTCAAATGTATTTCTGACTACTCCAGATGACAAGTCTGTACAGGAAAATCTTTGACAGTGTAGTGCCATCTACTGGTGGAACATCACATTACACTGGCCAACATCTTATCTCACCACAAGACCGGTAAGCCTTTTTTAAGCACATTGTAGGAGATGATCAACAAAAGCTTGTCTTGAAAATCTAGTGACATGAAATCCACAAAGACGATGAGGATGTCTGTGTTGTGTGTGAATGAAGAAGTGACAGTCTGTGTGGGCTCACCATGGGGACATCCTGGCCTGACTCCTTCAGCTGGTCCTTGACCTTACGGGCGATGTCTCGTAGGTAGGGTAGGGAGAACTCCTGGAACTCCACTGGGCCCAGACAGCCAGCATGGGACTCAAACACCTGCAAAGCCTGGGGAAATACAGGGACGGTGGAACAGACTGAATAATAATGTGCCATGTATCTATACAGGACTATGTCTACTGTATAATGTGTCTATGATAGGGGCCCTAAAAGAGACCTACATGAATAAATCAACATTCCATCAGTTCCTAGATATTGAGCTATCAGATCATTTATGCCTGACTCTAGAAAGTGTAACATCTTCTCCTTGTCCAATGAAGTGCTGTAAATAAAATTATCTACCCTCTATTCACCTGAACATTTTCCCATGAGCAAGAACTCTGGGCTAGCAGTCTACCTGAGGGTAAGCTGCAGTAAGATACAGCTGGAACTCAATCTCCCATGGTGCCTTGCTTACCTGTGCTCCAGCAGCCACCTGTCCCAGCAGGTACTCTATGATTATGTCAGTCAGCATCTTTAACAGCTGGTGGCTGGCTTCAGGGTGAAGGTACAGCCAGCGCTTAGCCTTGGAGTGGGTTGTTGAGCCTCCCCCCTCAATCATATAGGCCATCAGGGTCCACTACGGGGGAAACAGATGATGATATGGGTCACTTTACTGAAGCCTCTAGTCTAAGAACACCAAGATACGACACAAGGCTGAAAAAAAGTATCTTCTGACTATTGAAGTAACCAATCGATTATCTATTGAAAAGTGTTCTCTCTGTGTGTGTGTGTGTGTGTGAGAGAGATCCATCTCACCGGGGCACCAGTGAAGCCGATGAGAGGGACCTTGCCCTCCAGTTTGTGGCGTGTCAGTGTAATGGCCTTGAAGACGTAGCCCAGCTCCTTGTTGACGTCCACCTTGGACTGCAGGAGCAGCAGGTCCTCTGGTTCCTTTAAGGGCTCTGGGAATGTAGGGCCCTTTCCTGCCACCATCTGGACAGCCATACCCATGGCCTGGGAACAGGTACACACACAGAGAGTCATTAACCAGTTAAACAAAAGCATAACTTATACTGTCTCTGAGTTATGTGCTTCGTCCTCTCAATATACTAAACAAATAGATTACCTTCTTGCCACAAGGTTATCTCTTTGTCTAGTATGTAGAGAAGAGGAAGCACAACACTTCTGATTGAAGCAAAGGCAAATAAATATCTGCCTCAGACAGATATCTCTTACCTGTGGGATAACCAGGATGTCTGAGAAGATGATGGCAGCATCAAATGGGAAACATCTCAATGGCTGTAAGAAAAAAGAAGTGAGTTCTCCATCTATGCTAAGATGTTTTGTAGTAAAACGTGCTGGTTTAACACATGTAATGATTACCTGGAGAGTGAGTTCACAGCAGGCTTCAGGTGACCGACATGTTTCAAAGAAGTCCTTTCCCGCGCTGGACTCACGGAACTCTACAAACAAATAGGTTAGCTTACATGTCAATGCCAGCAGACACTGAAAGATGGATAGGTCCATTCAACCAACAACAACAACCTACTGATATTTGTAGTGTTAGTTCAATGTGTGTTTCTTAGGTCAGTGAAGTACATGAGCATGGTCTCGAAAACCCAACCCTAGGCAACAGCACTGACTAGGGTCTGGTTTCTATGACAAACCCTTTTGGCAACTTCGATAAAAAATAAAAATAAATAAGGGGTGGGTACACTTCAGACAGACAAATCACGAGGCAGACATGCCAGAATGTCGCAATTCGAAACCAAAGTTTGCAGGCAAAACCTGTGCAGTGGTTTTAGTGAAGGTAGTTGATGCAAACTAGCCACTTGCGAAATGCAAAAATAACCTCTGATCTCCATCTTGCTAGCTACTATTATGCATTTTATTCAAGCGGATAAGGTAGTGACGTAGTTCCTTTATGCCAAACTGATGTTCGATTATGTACAGACTTGTTAAGCCAGAACATTTGAAAATTGTGGGAGGCAACCTGGATGTCTAGAGAGACTAATGAGAGTGTGTTGTAGAGACCCACCTGGTAGGTAGCGTCCAGCCTGTCTCATACACCACACAGGCACATGAGGGGTTTCCTGGCCACCGCATGCAAGAAGGAATGTATCATTCTTCAACTTGGGGAAGTCTTTAGGGCTAAAATTGAAATAAAATGGCAAAGATGGATGTTTTAGAAATTGATATAAACAAAAGCCATAACCCACATAACGACACATTTAGCTAGTAACATTCTTCCTCATTTTAACAATTAGTTCTTATCAGAGGTAGGGCTACCCCTCCCCTCCCATGATATCATGTTGGGTCCTCACTACAGTGTGCTGTACAGGAGCAGGTGATCACAGAAGATAAATCCCTATTTCTGTTATCAGCTGCACACAGTGGAACAACGGTTGAATGAGACGCTGGTGAAATGATCGTGAGATCTTTCTCGTACAACTTCATGGTCCCAGTCACATAAATGCTTTATGTAGTAGCTTCCATTTCTGAACCCTGAAATAATCTTAAATCACTGATCAATACTTTAATTTGACAGAAATGCCGCAGCTCGTGGTCATTGGAGGGTAACTAACTAGCTAGCTTTTTAGCACATATCAAGCATGATATTCACAAACAACACAATACACGTGTCCTCATGGTAGATAGCATTTTTTTTTGTAAGGTTATGAGCTAAATGGCTAGCCAGCTAGTCGGCTTAACGTTAGTTACATTGAAGGTAGTAGCTAGCCAGGTATACAGTCAAATAATATACATACAGTATTAAATCGTCCTTGTCCATGATGGGGCTGATGATATAATGGCAGAATAAGTTCAGAGATGCTGTTCACTTGTCCTAGACGTCAGTGGCACACTGCTGCCTGATTATTGACTGTCATCCAGAATGTTGTACAACTCAGAATCTATTACATCCCCGCTACAGGGCGCGGCCAGCTCAAGAAAGTAATGTTCACTGACCACTATACTTTTGGTATGTTCCAGAGCAGGTAGTCATCTCACCTGTGTTCGTATGTTGCGAATGTCATATCCGTAATCCTTGGGTGCGTTCAGTTCGATTAGATGTCTGCAACAATGCACGACGGTTTGTACTGAACGCCACGTTTCCCCAAAACGTTCTACAACGTTCTTGAACAGAATTTGAGGTACATTTGCTCCGTTTGGTGGGTGTGGCGGGGTGTGGCTTGAAGCAATGAGTGACATATTTAAAGAGAAGAGGAGCGTTCCTCAACCGGCGTATCTTTGTTTGTTATTTGGCACAACTGTACTGGGGTCGGCATGTCGGATAGTTCAGATGGTAGCGTTAGGGTAATTGATATTGATGATAAAACCAGTGATGATCAGCTATTTGCACCTGTCGTAAATAGGAGGAACAGACGTAAGAGAAATGGCGATGAGGGTGATGGAGGGATGAATACTGTTGGAGAAACAATGAGTAGTGTTGAGAGTAGACCTGTAAAGCGCAGGACCACTCTAGACAGAGAGGTTGGAGTAGAAAGTTGTAATGTTATGGTAGTGTTCCCAGAACCAGCAAGTAAGTACTTCCATCCTTTGCATTTGACAAAAGTAATTAGGAAAGAGATTGGGGTGATTAAGGATGCCAAACCAATGGGTTATGGGAAGGTCCTGATCATTGCAAACAGTACAATTCGGCAGGAGAAAGTCTTTAAATTGAACTCACTAAATGGGGGTCGGATAAAATTTCACATTCCAGGTGCTATGTCTAAAATGCTTGGGTGCCATTGGAAATTACCGTGGAAGAAGTCAAGGCTTCCCTGAAAGGAGGAAAAGTTATTGACGTGAAAAGGATGAAACGCAAAAAGGGTGGCAGTGGAGTGGACACTACTCAGAGGCGACCTGTCATTCAGGGCAGGTGGGTCTCCAGCAAAAAATAAATACATAATAATAATTTTACAAAAAATCTGTTTGCAAACAATGGAAAAAAATCATTGAGTTAAGAAAGCTGCATACAAACATGGTCACTTTTTTGCTTTCTTGAGTAAGGCAGCTCCAAAATGCAGGTGTTTCAGCCTAGCTCAGTGCTTTCTGTGGTGGTGGGGCAGCCAGCGGAAAATACTGAGTGTAGGGGTTGGTAATGTTCTCTAGTTGCGCCGTGATTGGCTCAGTATTCTGTCACTCATGGGGACACTACTTCACCACAAAATCTGCAGGGAGAGCTCGAAAATTCAAGCCCCTTGGGTGCTGCCATAGAGTTACATTAGAAGTGCCCATCCAAGAAGGCTCAAGGTCATTGGCCACAGATAAAATGACGTAAAATCACATATCTACTGTATTTTTGATTGGACTGATCATGTAACATCATACTTTCAAAATCTTAGCTTGCAAGCAAGCAGTCATCATCATGAATCAAGTCAACAATCTACTGGCAAATCCTTTTCAAGCCTTGTCATATGAAGAGAAATTATAGATAAAACGTATCGGTGCTCATCGGCCATTGGACATAAACATTACACAACAAGTTGGAAATCGTAAATTCAACAATGAGTGGTTTGGAAGGAATCAGTGGCTAACTGCAAGCATTGCAAAGCAACGACTAGCCTGCCATTCAGTGGAGTCTGTGTGTGGTCCAAGTCTGGGTTTAAGGGTCTCATTTCCAAGCTTAAAAGGATAACCATTCAACATTGGCCATGCTGTCAATCCAGCATGACTTCTGCCGCGTTCAAAACAACTGGAAACTCCGAACTGGGAAATCTCAGAAATCAGTGAGTTCAAGACAACTTGGAACTCGGAAAAAAACTAGCTCTGACTGGGAAAATAAGTTTTGAATGGTCATCCAACTCGGAATTCCAAGTCGGGAACTCGGGCCTCTTTCTAGAGTTCCGACCTGAAGATGACGGACATCATGATTCGACCTTGTTTTTATCCGAGTTCCCAGTTGTCTTGAAAGCACCATAAATCCAGAGAATGCCAGACTTTGATGACAGTTTGATGACAAAATTTGCCCACGAAGGACCGCGCCACCTTCCTGTTCAAGTGAGCACAGCACTACAAGGTGAGTCAAAAAATATTGTATGCTGCTGCGTAAATGATGTAATATGCCAGGGAGATATGTATACTGTAGCTAAGAAAGTAATACTAAGTGTATGTTGTGTAGTAAGCTGTTAGTAGCCCATAGTGCCTCACCCTAATAATTTGGTTCCTTTTCCCCTCCTGTTCTGACTTGGTGGCGCACGTGTAGCCTATAGCCTGTTTTAAAGAAATGTCATCATCGAATATTGTAAGAGCTTTCATTGTCTGCTTATATGCCCCCTTTTATTTATCCTAGTGTTCTGACTTGGTGTACAGGGAGAATACTGTAAGAAGGCCCATGTTCTGAATTCTGTCGCTGTACATTTCAAAAGTGCTGAACAACTAGTTATATTGACTACGTCCGTCCTAGCTTGCTCATTAATGTCTTAATCAAAATTACGGATTGCCTCTTATCCGCTCGTCGTCCCCTTATGCCATAGTTTGTACATCTCCATTATCAGTAGAAACCACATTTGTTTAAGCAAGTGTCATGTGAATTTCTTATTCTAATTCAACCTAAGCTTGAATCATTACCAGAGGTTGTAAGGCTCTGGTTTTAATCATCAATGATTCAAGGTCCACAACCAACAAGGATTATCTGTATATTTATTCATGGAGAGCTCTTCTGCCAATGACACAAACAGACAATTTTATACCTCCTGGACTTGACTCCTCCCACCTTTAGGTGAATTTCTAAACAGTTTCCGCCTTCCCCCTTGAATGTTTAGTACCGCCCCCTCTGTTAGTGGGTAGACACTACATGATAATTCTAACATTTATACTGTGTTTGGGGTGAAATCCTTTAGTCATTATACTTAAAATCCAAATTAATCTAACAATCCACCCCTTTGACTAAATATTCCCACATTCAGGATAAATGTATTTTACAAGCATGATTAATCTCAGAGATCACATCAGAACTAATAAACATTTCATCCAATTGCGGTCTTTCAGGGTCCAAATCCTCGTCATCCACCAAGCCTGGAGGATCGTTTTTCACATTCCCCTGGTCAGAGTCCGGAGTCAGTCCATCTCTCATCATTGTTTAGATACTGCATTTCACCAACGCCTGACTCTCCAATCCTCGGACACAGGGAACAAGACAACAACCACATAATACAAGAATACCCATACAAACACTGACCGCTCCTAAAATGGTGGCTGCTAGGGTTTTCCATTTACCAAATATTTCATCAAACCATCTATCCACAATGTACTAACTTCTGAGTTCAGTTCATCCTTCACTTAGTGCAGTTAATTCTGTAAGAGCTCTGGTGACTGTCCCATCCAGTGTGGTGTTGTTAGGGATAAATATGCAACAATGGCTTATCTTTCTATAGACACCGGCCCTTTCTTCCTGATCTAGAACCAACCTCTACTAAGTTATGAGCGGGATGGCGGATAATCGCTCAGAGATCCCCTTTACTGCATCTCTAGTCTGGTCAATAAATCGTTGTTGGTTGTAATAGATATAATTTATCCAATCCACATTTTTGTTTATTGTCACCCACCAGAAAAATGTTGTAGTAAAACTCTCCCATATTTGATTCATAGCTTTGTATTCGTCTGGAACACCCCTGGGGATGCCTATACCATATATCCAAATTGGGCTATTTCCTTCCTGACTTATTTCTTTTTCTCCTAATTATTCTTCCTGTCACTGGTCTTTGATGACCAATTCTTACAGATTGGACCAACAATACTGGTGCACAAGTACCCACCCATCCCTCTGGTAATGTCTGCCGAATGCTCCCTTTGTTAGTGCATGCCCACCACACATCAGTCAGAGGGATGGTTAGGCTCCTAATTTTTTTCCTACCTTCCTTATCTAAATCAGTCACATTAATTATCTCCTTACAGCCATCAAAATCACCCAAGTTACGGGTGCCATTTCTATGTCTGTAACACTGTTATTCGCCAGGAGTTAAAGTGAATCTAGGTGGGCTGGCCCAATCCCTGTGCAATTTGGCTCTTTTTGATTGGACCCCAGGTCTAATACACAGGGAAACATTGCCTTTGGCATTGGGGCGGTCAACATTGTCGATCGCCCAATGGAGCATGCTTAACAATTGGTCTCCCCCAAGGCCCTAGCGGTGTATTTCATCCCCTTTAACCAGAGATTCTCATCAGGGACCCCCTCCACTTCCCCTTGGTTCCATTCTTGGAGGAGAAAATCTTTCATAGTGGACAGGTTAGTCGAATTGACTCCGTCATCCCTTGACTGATCTACTCGGTCTATTGCTGTTAGTGGATTAATGACAGTACCTGTGCTTTCCATATCTTTTGACTCCATTAAATGTAATCTTAGACAAGTATCCCGTCCGTATACGTCCGCGCAAGCCCAGTAAGTTATTTTCATGTCCTCTTTAGTGACTTTTACTATCGTTACTACCATTTCCGTGGGGATGTCGTTATACCTTCTTATCCTCCATCTGGACGTCCATCCCCCCCCCCCCCGTCTCAAATCTCCGTCCCCCAGTATGTCTAAATACCTGAGCCCAGGAACAATCTGCAGAGGGAGCTGAACATAAATACAACGGGATCTTATAATCCCATGTTGCTTGCTTATCCGCTCTGATAAGATCCCTAATCCTAATTTTGAATCTTACTCCCCACCCCTCTCTGACTCCTATTTTGTAGATCACTCGCCCTTGACGGTCAGTATGTCGGGTCGCTTCCCTTTTATTTCTTAATAATGGTAAGGCCATAGCGTAATTGGTGCGAGGTGGTGGTGGATCTTGACATACCACGACTATTGCCGAGACTATGATGCAGCTCAGGGTCACCCATATTCCCAAAAATCGCCAACCCTCTCCTGTCTTGAGTCCTTCTGCTCGGTACCATCCCATACACACTACAGTGATGATAGGTCTGGGTAGGAGATCTTCGTTGACAGAGGTGAACCCCGGACCCTGTGGCCCAGTTCTGCTCGTCAACTCTGCGTGTGCTAAGCGGTGCTTGTATGTGGTCTTACCTTCTTGCAGTGGGTAACATGGACCCAGGTTCCTCTCTCTGCTATTCTAATGGCCAAGGTGGTGACCAACATAACCTGATAGGGCCCTTCCCAACAGGCCTGCTTCCAGTTTTCCTTCTAGTGACTGGATGCTCACCAGTCACCTGGTTAGATAGTGGGTCACCTTCTCCTTTAGTTCACCTGTGGAGCACAAAACCTCTGACATACGGGTGTGGTTAATAAACTATCTTCACACATGTTCAGATTAATCTATCAATTTCTGACTGCATTCTCTTTTTAGACTGTATCTAAAAAAATGTAAAAAAAAAAAAAAAAAGGTATTTGGTCCTCTCCTTCGTATATTATTTAATCCTACAATTAGCCTCTTCCCCCCTCTTGACACATAGTTCTGCTTATGTGTCAATTTTTACCACCTTCCTAAACATTCCCTTAGGTTATTTATCAACCAATTACCATGCCTTTCATTTTTGAGATTGTCTTTTGCTTCTTTATTGCTCCTCCCACTTCCTTTGTCTTTATGGTGGCTAAATTCGACTTTCATTCAGTTCAGAATCAATTAGTAATCCAATCAAACAATCTCTTATCTTGTAAAAACACTTATGTTTAGTTCAACCTCTGTTCTACCCCGGCTCTCCCGGGTTTGACCTGAAGACTGATTGTTGGACATGACAAGTTCATATTTAGGTCACCTAAGTGTTCTGCCTAGCAACAAAGAATAAAAACCTCTATGTTCGTGATTAACCCAGTTATCTGTAATAGCCCACCAAAAAAAACCATCATCTTTAAATCACGACCAATGTCATATCCCTCTTTACTCTCTACCATTTGGGTAACATCCCTGATATATGTATGAAAAGCTAAGACTGTTTGGGAAGAGAGCAACAACATAAACTGTTCTTCCTCCTCAGAGTTCCAAATGATTTTACCATGGGCTGCCATTGCCTTCCCATAGATAAGATCACTTAATTTACCCGTATGCAGTACATAATGGAGTACCCAAGCTTTACAGCAGTCTATCCTTACCAAAAAGCTCATCATTCTTCATCTAATTTTTTTTCTTCCTAGTCCTTATCTACCTGATCCTATTGCTAAATCAATGATCTAGGCAATAGTTGTCTCGCCTTAGATTGTACATTCCTCTGATTACTGCAGCTTATTCCATTAATTTAGTTTCAAATATCACCCAATAAACCGTTCCATCCCACAGCATAGTAAACACCACCTATGAACTGTTGAAAATCCCCTAAATTCAACATAATAACCCTTTATAAACATCATGCTGGGTGTGTTTTTATTTATTTGAAAAACCCAATTGAAAAATAACAATCAAAGATAGTTAGGCTCAACTTAATTTGGTAGCTCCCTCTTATGACCTAAATACTGCCTAACTTCATAAAATCCCTCAAAATTCCTTGAGTATACAATGATTATTTAATTGATTACTCTAAATCTGCTACATGTGATCTCATTTCAAATGATCCATTATCAATTATTTGATCCACCCCCTAGTAAAATCTCTCTTTCCTTCTATTCTGGAGTTCTACCTCTACCAGCTATTTCCCCTAGTGGCCATTAAATACTCTGCTCTCGTCTGTTCCTTTTCTTACTCTGTTAGTCTCTGCTTTTCAAGCTCCAGAAACTGTTGTCTCTGTCTCTCAGCCTGCTTGTTTTTCAAACCTAAACAGTTTCTTTCTCTCTATTTCTTTTATTCTCTCCCTCTCTAACTTCCTCTGTCTCTCTAAGTCTGTCTCTGCCTCTCCTTTTTCCCGCCAACCAGAGCCACAAATCATTCTCCTTGTCCTCAACTCAACCCTCACAGCTCTATCGCTACTTCAGTTCACCATCCAATTTCTTCAACTGTTCTCTCTGATTCGGCCCTAATCAATAAAACAAACACTTGATATCGTTTATCAGCATACACTTAATGACATTCCTACCATTTGAACTATGTCCTGTCTCACCTCCTCTCCTGCTCCTTCCTACATTATGGGGGAGGCGCGGGAAACTTCCCTACAATCTACCTTCTTAGGAAATAATGTCATTCGTACTTGTAACATATTTTCATAGATTATCTAGAATACTACTAAAGCTATCTTATGCAACTTTTACTACACGTAAAAACTCTCTCTCCCTACACCCATTCCCCATTGAATAAGTGCGTCTTCCTAGTTACCCCATAACCACGCCTCAAATCTTTTATTCAGCATTTAACCAACCAAATACTAAGTAGTATCCGGTTATCATTCATACCCGCCGTTGAATTCCCTTATACACACATATTTCACCTTATGCTATTCAAATGCCCAACACGACAGAATAGTTCAATGCAACTCTCTATTGGTTTTTTAAGTCGCTCCGGACCAGAGCGTCTGCCAAATGACCAAAAATGCAAATGTAAATATTCTCTACTTTCTCACTCATTACGTACGTCTACGTTTGAGTGCGAAAGTTCATACATATGCATCGTTGGACTTTATAGGTACCTCTCAAATAATCGCTTTGTGGTGTTTTTAGCCAATTCTTAATTGACACGAATCATTTTTTCCCCCAAACATTTTACCCGTTGAACCAAAAAATTGACTGTCCTCCTCCTTTTCTTTACCCATGCAGTCACGATGGTTAAATATTCCTTTGTTACCGTTAAAGCATTTTCGCACTTAAAAAAACACACTCGCTGTCTCTAGCCCCTCCGCTCGCTGTTTTTTTTAAAATTTGCTCCACAGTTGATATGCATTTGCGTAATCATATTTTCTAACTTTGCAACATCGAGATGCCCAATAAATCCATACCTCTTCTCCCAAATGGATCCATAAAACATATTTATTCGATCTCTTCCTAACATATATCTTTCATCTCCCGTTAATTCTCAGACTTCTTTAGAAGATGTCTTTCCCATGGTGGAACAATAAGAAATCCCCCCCCCCCTTTTTGTTTTTTAAATAATTCACTCCCAAATTATTTTCATAGGAGCTAATATCTTAGTGCGCCTCTTGCTTTTGTAATTAACCATTTAAATTTATTTAACACCTAACCCATTGTTTTTATTTAAAACTCCGGTTTCATGAAAAGAGTAAGTTACCCAATTTTTCTTACGCGACTTATTTTTTGCTCCTTCCTTGAAATAATGATCACGTCTCCCGATGGATTAAGTCTCACACATACACGACCTTATCATTTGCCAAACTTGTTTGCAAAATTCTAGCAAATCCCCAGTCGTATACGCTACTCCCGACTCATCCATCTCACACAATGATAATTATTTCCCTGTTTATACTGTTACACTGCAATTCGTACAATGACAATATTAACTAGTTTACATTTGTGATTGCAATTCACTCCATGTCATTTCGGACAAGTTTATTTTTGTAATAGCTATTTACTTAGGGTCATTTTCGGACCCTCCCCAGTCGTAATAATTATTACCTTATTTGAGATTTTGGTAACCTGTCTGCCCTTTACAAGAATTCCTATCCTTATACAAGTTCAAATCATTTCACCAAAATCCATGAATAAAATTACTGACCTTTTCCCTGCAGTTCGGATTTAAAGAATTTTTCAAACTCGTTAACGTCTTTATCGTTCATAAAGAGTAATCACCGGCCTGTTTATAACCTTAACGTCGAAGGCCAGGACTATTCTCCACGGATGCAATCACCCGGCCGTGCACGGATTCGGTGTCCTTAGAACGATAAAGACGTATTTAAGCTCCGCTCAAAGGACCAATCTGTCATGTGAATTTCTTATTCTAATTCAACCTAAGCTTGAATCATTACCAGAGGTTGTAAGGCTCTGGTTTTAATCATCAATTATTCAAGGTCCACAACCAACAAGGATTATCTGTATATTTATTCATGGAGAGCTCTTCTGCCAATGACACAAACAGACAATTTTATACCTCCTGGACTTGACTCCTCCCACCTTTAGGTGAATTTCTAAACAGTTTCCGCCTTCCCCCTTCAATGTTTAGTACCGCCCCCTCTGTTAGTGGGTTGACACTACATGATAATTCTAACATTTATACTGTGTTTGGGGTGAAATCATTTAGTCAGTATACTTAAAATCCAAATTAATCTAACAGCAAGTCAGCCATATCATCTTTTTTTTTTTAAGGCAGTAAATGATGCTGAATGAACTGTTTCGCTGCCAGACAAGGCTCCACTGATATTTTTAGTCATTTAGCAGACGCTCTTATCCAGAGCGACTTACAGTTAGTGAGTGCATACATTTTTTTCCCCATACTGGTCCCCCGTGGGAATCGAACCCACAACCCTGCCGTTGCAAGCGCCATTCAATTTAATGAATGGCGCTTGCAACGGCGCTTGCAAGAAAATAAACAGTGGTGTGAAGATGTACAAACTATGGCATAAGGGGACGACGAGCGGATAAGAGGCAATCCGTAATCTTGACAATCTAAGTGATGAATGTAAAATGCATAAGGAAGAAAAGCTAAGAATGCATGAAGATGAACACCGTAAGAAGTGTGATTCTAGAGAATCACTGGATGCTGAATTCACCATGTTTGAAATAACAAGGGCTTTGGAGGGGTGTGGTTGCACTGCTCCAGGTGAGGATCAATTATGCTACATTATGTTTAACATCTGCCTACAGAAGTTTTGGGAAAGATTTTGAGTTTATTTAACAAAATATTGAGGACAGGAGTGCTACCATCAGGATGGAAATGTGCTGTGGTTTTGCCTTTTGTGAAGCCTGGTAAAGATCCATCCAGTCCTGCTAGTTATATACCTATTGCACTTACATCAAATCTTTGTAAATTAATGGAAAAGTTGATTGTAGAAAGGTTGATGTATTATCTGGAACATAAGGGTCTATTAAGTCCATACCAGAGTGGATTCAGAAAAGGAAGGACTACCCTTGATGCATTAGTTAAGGTTAGTACTTAGGTGACCAAAGCTTTGGCAATGAAGGAAGTGATGTCAATAGTACATTTTGAAATTGAAAAAGCATATGATACAATGTGGCGTGAAGGTCTACTGATTAAATTGAATGGAATGCGTATTAGTAGGAGAATGTATAACTGGATTATGGATTTCTTGTTTGACCGAACCTTCCAGGTCTTGGTGGGATTGGAGTTATCAAGAGAATATGAGGTGGAAAATGGAAATCCACAGTGTAGTGCTATTAGTCCTATCTTATTAATGTTGATGATTGATGATATCTTTGGGGATATTGGACAGGGTATAGGGGCGGCGTTATATGCAGATGATGGTGCCATTTGGAAAAGGGGAAGGAATGTTCCTTATGTAATAGAGAAAATGCAAGGTGCTGTTGTAGTTGTAGAGGAATTGTCCTCATCATGGGGTTTCATGTTATCTTTATCTAAATCTTGCCACATGTTGTTCGCTAGCAAAAATATTAAGGAAGATGTCAGTGTTCAATTACATGGAGAACGAATGGAAAGGGTAACACAATTTAAGTATTTGGGGCTATGGTTTGATGAAAAGCTTACATGGAGATATCATATTACATGTATTGAGACTAAATGTAAGAAAGTATTACATCTTATGAGGACAATAGTTGGTTGTGATTGGGGGGCAGATAGGCAATATTTACTGAATATTTGTCATACTTTGATGAGATTGTCCATAGATTATGGGTGCTTTGTATATGGTTCTGCGGCCTTTACATCGCTGTTGCGCCTTGATAGGATGCAAGTGAGGGCACTCAGGATGTGCGATGGTGTATTTAAAACTACACCGGTTGAGGCTTTACAAGTAGATACTGGGGAAATGCCACTATCCCTTAGAAGAGTTAAGCTAGCCCTGGCATACTGGTTAAGACTGAAGGGTAGTATGCTAGATCATCCTACACTGACAGTGTTGGAAGATTGTTGGGAATATGTATGATATCAAAAGAGGGGTTTTGGCCCAGAGATTGGAAAAAGGGTTGATGAATATGGACTAAGAGATATTTTTATAAGGCCATCTGTGGCAATAGGAAATGTGCCACCGTGGTTTTATACAAGACCACATGTTGATCTTAGCCTGATAAAAGAAAATAAACAGTTTTGTGAAGAAGATAATGTAGGAACAATAGTGGATCAATATATTAGTAATCAGTTGTATTCTTGTCTTGCAGTGTATACAGATGGCTCAAAGGATCCCATGAATGGGAAGACAGGAGTAGGTGTATTTATTCCTGAGATCGATGTTAATCTATGCAAGAGACTAATTATTTATCTTTATATTCAACAGAAATGGTTGTGATAATTGTTGGATTGCAATGGATAGAGGAGGTGCAACCAAGAAGAGTAGTAATATGTTCGGCTCTGCATCAGTTTTGTGTAGTTTAAGATTTGGAAAGTCAGAATGTGAGGATATATGGTTAGAAACAGTATTGAAATTCAGTTCTGTTGGATTCTGGCTCATACTGGTGTTTATGGAAATTATATAGTAGATATAATAGCAAAAAGAGCAGTGAAAAATAATATTGTGGATATACAGGTGCAGTTGGGAAGAGGGGAAATTAAAATATTGATTCGGGAAAATGGGTTAGATTGCTGCCAGAGACAATGGGATGATATTTTTATAGTTCAAGGAAATCTGTACGGGAGATAGTGTCATATCAATTCAAAATGTATTTGTCACATGCGCCGAATACAACAGGTGTAGACCTTACAGTGAAATGCAAATAGTCTGGGTAGCCATTTGATTAGATGTTCAGGAGTCTTATGGCTTGGGGGTAGAAGCTGTTAAGAAGCATCTTGGACCTAGACTTGGCGCTCCGGTACTGCTTGGCGTGCGGTAGCAGAGAGAACAGTCTATGACTAGGGTGGCTGGACTCTTAGCCAATTTTTAGGGCCTTCCTCTGACACTGGCTGGTATAGAGGTCCTGGATGGCAGGAAGCTTGGCCCCAGTGATGTACTGGGCCGTACGCACTACCCTCTGTAGTGCCTTGCGGTCGGAGGCTGAGCAGATGCCACACCAGGCGATAATGCAACCAGTCAGGATGCTCTCGATGGTGCAGCTGTAGAACCTTTTGAGGATCTGAGGACCCATGCCAAATATTTTCAGTCTCCTTAGGGGGAATAGGTTTTGTCGTGCCCTCTTCATGACTGTCTTGGTGTGCTTGGACCATGTTAGTTTGTTGGTGATGTGGACACCAAGGAACTTGAAGCTCTCAACCTGCTCCACTACAGCCCCGTCGATGAGAATGGGGGCATGCTCGGTCCTCTTCTTTTTCCTGTTGTCCACAATCATCTCCTTTGTCTTGATGACGTTGAGGGAGAGGTTGTTGTCCTGGCACCACACGGCCAGGTCTCTGACCCCCTCCCTATAGGCTGTCTCATCGTTGTCGGTGATCAGGCCTACCACTGTTGTGTCATCGGTAAACGTAATGATGGTGTTGGAGTTGTGCCTGGCCATGCAGTCATGAGTGAACAGGGAGTACAGGAGGGGTCTAAGCACGCACCCCTGAGGGGCCCCCGTGTTGAGGATCAGCGTGGCGGATGTGTTGTTACCTACCCTTACCACCTGGGGGCGGCCCGTCAGGAAGTCCAGGATCCAGTTGCAGAGGGAGGTGTTTAGTCCCAGGGTCCTTAGCTTAGTGATGAGCTTTGAGGGCACTATGGTGTTGAATGCAGAGCTGTAGTCAATGAATAACATTCTCACGTAGGTGTTCCTTCTGTCCAGGTGTGAAAGGGCAGTGTGGAGCGCAATAGAGATCGCATCATCTGTGGATCTGTTGGGGCATTATGCAAATTGGAGTGGGTCTAGGGTTTCTGGGATAATGGTGTTGATGTGAGCCATGACCAGCCTTTCAAAGCACTTCATGGCTACAGACGTGAGTGCTACGGGTTGGTAGTAATTTAGGCAGGTTACCTTGATGTTCGTGGGCACAGGGACTATTGTGGTCTGCTTGAAACATGTTGGTATTACAGACTCAGACAGGGAGAGGTTGAAAATGTCAGTGAAGACACTTGCCAGTTGGTCAGCGCATGCTTGGAGTACACGTCCTGGTAATCCATCTGGCCCTGAATATTGACCTGTTTAAAGGTCTTACTCACTTCGGCTACGGAGAGCGTGATCACACAGTCATCTGGAACAGCTGATGCTCTCATGCATGTTTCAGTGTTACTTGCCTCGAAGCGAGCATAGAAGAAATGTAGCTCGTCTGGTAGGCTCGTGTCACTGGGCAGCTCGTGGCTGTGCTTCCCTTTGTAGTCTGGTGTAGTACGATTCGATCTTAGTCCTGTATTGATGCTTTGCCTGTTTGATGGTTCGTCGGAGGGCATAGCAGGATTTCTTATAAGCTTCCAGGTTAGAGTCCCGCTCCTTGAAAGCGGCAGCTCTACCCTTTAGCTCAGTGCGGATGTTGCCTGTAATCCATGGCTTCTGGTTGGGGTATGTACGTACAGTCACTGTGGGGAAGATGTCATCGATGCACTTATTGATGAAGCCAGTGACTGATGTGGTGTGCTCCTCAATGCCATCGGAAGAATCCCAAAACATATTCCAGTCTGTGCTAGCAAAACAGTGCAGTAGCTTAGCATCTGTTTCTTCTGACTACTTATTTTACTGACCGAGTCACTGGTGCTTCCTGCTTTTAGTTTTTGCTTGTAAGCAGGAATCCGGAGGATAGAATTATGGTCAGATTTGCCAAATGGAGGGAGAGGGAGAGCTTTGTACATGTCTCTCTGTGTGGAGTAAAGGTGGTCTAGTTTTTTTCCCCCTCTGGTTGCACATTTTGAAATTTAGAAATGAGGTAAAACGGATTTAAGTTTCCCTGCATTAAAGTCCCCGGCCACTAGGAGCGCCGTCTCTGGATGAGCGTTTTCCTGTTTGCTTATGGCCATACACAGTTTATTGAGTGCGGTTTTAGTGCCAGAAGGGAGGAGGTTATGTTGAGTCGGAGGAGATTAGCGCATATGGGATTTAAATAATCTTTGAAATTGATGTGTAATGGATGAATGATAGAGGAAACGGTTGAACATGTATTATTACTTTGTGAAATGTATGATGTAGAAAGGGAGAGGTTGTTTGACAGGGTCAGCGATGTTGGACTGGAATGGGGAGTGGGTGGTATTTTGGGTGGGGGTGATGGGAGTAGTGAAATTTGTAGGGAATTCTTTTATTTTATTAGAAATTCAGGGTTAGTTAAAATAATATAGTTGTATAGATAGGTTGTGACCGTCCACACTCCAGTACAGTAGGTGGTGGTGTATGCACCTGTCAGTTGGTTGCGATTCGCCAATAAAATTTAAAGAACAACCCACAACCCTCCCCGTTTTTCCCGTTTTTCAACTGGCCATTCAGAACAGCACCGTTTCCGTTTAATTGAACGTTGTGATTGGGTGGATTCGGATAGAGTGGGACATCATATAATCTGGGGCATCTTAATCCTGAGGCGTTTATTTATTGGTCTGACAAGAGAAAATCAAAACTATTCTTACTAAACCCTTGCAGAGAAACCACATGGTCAAAATCACATCACTTCATTGGTGTGACATCATAGAGGGGGGCAGAGCAAGCTTCAAACAGGAAGCTCACCCCTCGAAGCACACGGTAAAATCAGTGACAAAGCCTTAATTCTGCTTTGACGTTAAGGCAGAGAGGAAGAAGAGAAGCGAGAGGGATAACTTGGCATAAAATCTGTCTTCTCCAGCAGGTGGCGTTTTTTCTTTTTTTCGCTCACCAAGTAAGGCATTTTTTGATGGAGGTCAGTGAGTTTGGAATTTGGTCAACAAAAAATGTAATGGCTTATTTGCAACTTGAGGTTTATTTGATCTAACATACGTTTTGTAATGCTTAGGTTGTTACGAGTGTATTGATAAAAGTAGGATACGTGACATTACATTTACATTTTAATCATTTAGCAGACTTACAGTTAGTGAGTGCATACATTTTCATACTGGCCCCCCGTGGGAAACGAACCCACAACCCTTGCGTTGCAAGCGCCATGCTCTACCAACTGAGCTACGACATCCCGGCAACTTTGAGAAAAAACACTTTATATTGGAGTTGTGCCTGTTAGTGCTATCCGGGATCATTGGGATGTCCCTACCCTAAACCCTAACCCTAACCTACACCATAACCCTTACCTAACCCTATCCTTAACCGTTACCTTAATTAAACCTCTTAAGCTGACAGTCCCCGAAATTGGGCACTATAATTACTTTTTAAAATATGTATATGTTTACATGACACATTTTATTGATTTCCCACCGTTTTATGTCGGAAGACAGTCATCCAGACCTTACTAGGACCAAGTCAACGTCCTCTGTCGAATAAACGTGTATTTGCCACACTCTGGTGGTCGGCTGCATCATTACATCCATTTATATTACTTCACTGTAACGTTACGTCAAAGTGGCGGTCCTTAGAAAAACATTTATCCAGCTCAACTGCTTCACCGCACTGACATTGCAAAGCAATCGCAGAATATAAATACATAACTTTCACATAGCTCTACGATATAGAATGCGATCTACACACTTCTTTAAACCTAAAATAAGTAAAAAGTAATTCTGTGTGGAAGTCAAACATTTGTTTTAAGTCTTTGGCAGACACATGAAATATGCGCAGAAAGACAAAATCAAGCGCTTTACATAGCCCTTCTCCCCTTGTCTATAGGAGGGACGCACGGTGTTTAAATGGCCCAAATGTTAATTTAGACGTTCACATGTTTAACAGATTTTGACTATCACTAATGTCATATGTTTGGTAAAGTAATAAAGAACGTGAAATATTTTGGGTAGATGTTCCTAAAACAGATTATAACTATACTGTATATGGACATTATAAAGTATGAAAAGGCTTATTCATTCACTTTTTTTTAATCATACCATCCTATTTGTATATGTTTTATTATACTTTAATTGTGTACTAGATCATATGGGTTGAAAAGTGTTTTGTTCACAGACATAATAAACATTTCCAGGTGAAAGCCAAAGGTCATAGCTTTCTAGGGGGGGAAACACTACTATATGAATAAAATATTGCCCTCTTGTTGACTAAAACCAGAGCGAAACAGTGCAAAACGGTTGTGAACTTAACTGGCTAACCATTTTACATTTCAACTTCATTGGGGTAGGAATGTCCGTAGGATTCCGGGTTAGCAAGGACCATTGTGGTATCTGCCCTCTCATTGGCTAGAATGATCCCAGCTGATCTTGCCTCCCCCGACTGCCTTTTTGAAGACATTTATTTTAATTGTTAGAGCAGCCAATGGAGTATCTGATCAATATAATGGAACATATGTGGTTAAGGTTTATAAAACTGAATTGTGATGTAAATGTGCATACTATGTACTGATACATCAAAATACATAAAAAAGTAGGCAATTTTGTAATTCAGTCATTTTTGTTGTTGTCCAGCTTTACCAACCATAGCTGCTAGCTAAAGTAGGACAGCATGGAGTAGCTAAAGTAGGACAGCATGGAGTAGCTAAAGTAGGACAGCATGGAGTAGCTAAAGTGGGACAGCATGGAGTAGCTAAAGTGGGACAGCATGGAGTAGCTAAAGTAGGACAGCATGGAGTAGCTAAAGTAGGACAGCATGGAGTAGCTAAAGTAGGACAGCATGGAGTAGCTAAAGTAGGACAGCATGGAGTAGCTAAAGTAGGACAGCATGGAGTAGCTAAAGTGGGACAGCATGGAGTAGCTAAAGTGGGACAGCATGGAGTAGCTAAAGTAGGACAGCATGGAGTAGCTAAAGTAGGACAGCATGGAGTAGCTAAAGTAGGACAGCATGGAGTAGCTAAAGTAGGACAGCATGGAGTAGCTAAAGTGGGACAGCATGGAGTAGCTAAAGTGGGACAGCATGGAGTAGCTAAAGTAGGACAGCATGGAGTAGCTAAAGTAGGACAGCATGGAGTAGCTAAAGTAGGACAGCATGGAGTAGCTAAAGTGGGACAGCATGGAGTAGCTAAAGTGGGACAGCATGGAGTAGCTAAAGTGGGACAGTCTTAAAGGCTTTTCCAATGTAGGAAAGAGCTCCAGTTTACAATAGGGACCATTTTTACTTAGGTTAGGCAGGGCTCTGATTCTTGTAATATTATATCCTGTACTTTTTTTCATGTAGTACTGTTATTAGTACTGTTATTTGAGTGAATTCAGGAAAAAGTGGGACACTTTACATTTCCGTCTCCTGTAAGCTCTTCAGACATTTATCCAACATATTAGCCCAACACATGATACATTTCTGAAATCCTCTGATGTTTCCTAATCACACAAAATTGAATAGAATTGTCATTGGGGTACAATTAGGACTATAATAATGGTGTCACAGTTTATCTAACCTGCTTTCCCAGTCTACCAAATGCAAACTGAAAATATGGTTTTGACTCAGTGTACACAAATGTGTGTGTCATGCATCCTGTGAATATGATATATACGTTTTGTGTGTGTGTGTGATTAGGAAACATCTTGAGGATTTCAGAAATGTATAATGTGTTGGGCTAATATGTTGGATAGATGTCAAAAGAGGTTACAGAAGACGGAAATGCAAAAAGTGTCCCACTTATTCCGAATTCACCCTACAATTTTTCCATAAAGAAAGATAGAGGACTCTATTGCCCAAAAGCCAGTTTTTGCATGGGCAGCGCCATTAAGGACTTTCACCATTTTTAAGTAGTCAACTGGGTGGGACTTCCTATGAGTTAAGGAAGAATCACATAATTCCATCCAGGTCATCAAGAGGGATCAGCCAATGGATTATACTCGTTCGTGCAAACATTCCATAACTGCAGGTGGCAGTAAATCACCAACCGTCGCTTTATACTTGTTCAAAACAACACACTCCAGGTGGCAGTATACAACCTTTTAGTTTTTTTTACCAACTCATAGAAGTAGTAGAAAGATAACATTGACTACTTCAAAATGGAGATAGACTCAATAGAGAGCAATAGTAATGGTGTCTTTTTGTAGGCACTAACGGAGGCTAACTCCGCCATGGCTCGTTGGCCAAAGCCTATGTGTAGCTCAGTTGGTAGAGCATGGCGCTTGCAACGCCAGGGTTGTGGGTTCGATTCCCACGGGGGGCCAGTATGAAACAAAAGTAATGTATGCACTCACTAACTGTAAAGTCGCTCTGGATAAGAGCGTCTGCTAAAAATGTAAAATGAATGTTTTTTTGTTGTTGCATGGATTCGTTTAAACGCCGAAAATAAGGTCTGTGGTAAAGACGGGTTTAGGAGACCTTATGTTTTGTTCTATGAGATAATCTTCATTAGCTAAAGTCACTTTTTGTAAATGTTTAACCATTTATGTAATCAAAACAAGCCCATAAAGCACATAAGGTCTTCATAATTCATAAAGGTCATGTTAACTGACTGATATGATCTCATAGAACAAAACGTACACTGAGTGTACTAAACATTAGGAACACCTTCCTTATATTGAGTTGCACCCCTCCCCCAGAACAGCCTCAATGCATTGGGGCATGGACACTACAAGGTGTCGAAAGCATTCCACAGGGATGCTGGCCCATGTTGACTCCGATGCTTCCCACAGTTGTGTCAAGTTGGCTGGATGTCCTTTGGGTGGCAGACCATTCCTGATACACACGGGAAACTGTTGAGCGTGAAAAACCCAACAGCGCTGCAGTTCTTGACACAAACCGGTGCGCCTGGCACCTATTACCATACCCTGTTTAAAGGCACTTCAATCTTTTGTTTTGCCCATTCACCCTCTGAATGGCACACATACACAATCCATGTCTCAATTTTCTCAAGGCTTAAAAATCTTTTTTTAACCTGTCCCCTCCCCTTCATCTACACTGAAGTGACATCAATAAGGGATCCTCGCTTTCACCTTGATTCACCTGGTCAGTCTATGTAATTAAAAGAGTAGGTGTTCTTAATATTTGGTATACTCAGTGGATAAGATCTCCTATGCCTGAGTTAACCTTATTTTTGGCTTTTATCCCAAAACCCCATTATTTTTCCCCATAGGATTGGCTGAACGAACCAGAGGTATTCATTTCCGTTTTTTAGGACTACAAGCTGGCAAGGTCTATGGCGCTGCCCATGCGCTCACAGAATCATAATGGGACAGATACAGTGTTGCATCCTCTAACTATCTCGGGTTTTTTTTCTCATACTGAACGCCCTGATATCAATATCATCTTCCGTGTTTTTGAAGTCAATCAACTGTAATGATCTGCTCTGGAAATCAATTACATTTTCAAATTACATCACACATAACCCCTGGAGACATTTTAAACGTCTGACATGCTCTACTACAAAAAAGACGACCTGGCCAAAAATGATTTGATAGTTTATTGATATAGATCTTTGGCATTTATTCAGAGCACAGTAATCAAATGAAATCAAATTTTATTTGCCACATACGCCGAATACAACAGGTGTAGACATTACAGTGAAATGCTTACTAATCACACACATGGTCATGTCACTCACATCAATCTCATTGTAAAAAACAACACATCAAATATACATCACATTAGTAAATCATTAGTCTCTCGTGACAGCCTTAATATTAATACGATTAAACAGAAACATAATTTACATCAGTTAATGCCCCAAATTCAGAAATAGTCCAAAAGATCAGCTGCTAAATATCAATAAATGTACCTTGAAATGTAACAGTGCAAAGAAAAATACTTTTAATAGTACTGGTAAAAATGCTGATTGAATTCAACAAGCTATGGCTAAAATTATAATAAATATGTGGTAAAATATCAGTTTTGTGTTCAATGTGATGATTCTTCCTGTTTGTAACAGATTCAGTACATTATTTGTGATCATTCTCTGTAAAAATGCTGAAGTTTACTAGCAGGTTTATACTTCAATATGAAGTTGAATTCAAAGGTGAATCTTTAGCTTGCTTAACAAATAAACAAGCAGTCAACATGTCCGACAATATCTCGCTCTGCTGAATAACTGATTGTTTTGCTGGTGGATTGACGAAACCAGCACATTGGCAGACATTTTACATCCCAAATGGCACTCTATTCCCTATACAGTGCACAACTTTTGACCATAGAGCCCAACAGTAGTGCACTATTAAGGAAATAGGGTGCCATTTGGGACTCAGACATTGACTTTCTACTGCTACTGTTGGTACTGGCCCTCAGTGGCGGTGTAGAAATCATCCAGGACACTCTGGATGTAGTCAAATGTGGGCCTGTCCTCTGGCTTGCTCTTCCAGCAGGTGGTCATGATCTCATAGAGCTCGTTGGGACAGTTCTCAGGGCAGGGCATTCTATAACCTCTCTGCACTGATGTCATCACCTCACCATTGCTCATCCCTAGAAAAGGAAAAAGGGAACAAAGAATCAGAAGTGAAAAGAAGCAGGAACTCTGAAAAGCAGTTCCACCTAAATTGAAAGAAGCAAACATGACCAATTCTTATTTATGTAGAGAAAATGGTTGAGCAATAGAGGAATAAAATAAAAGAAAGTCAGATATTTTGGTATTTGTTAACACATCACAATAAATGCCATCAAAGCAAAGACAGGGGTCCTTATCTGGAGAAAACACCCCAATGATCTCTTGCAACATCTTTCATTAACCAGTAGATGGCGATAAATATCTGCTCACCTATTATTGAGTGCATTCAAGCTCCAAATTTTGCAGCATGTTGTTGGAAAATCAGTCTTGGGTAGCTAGTCTTAAATATTAACTGATTGTGTGCGTTTGTGTGTAAGGTTGCATGTAATTACCAGGGTAAGGTATTTTTCCATAGGTAATGATTTCATACAGGAGGACTCCGAAGGACCACATGTCTGATTTGATGGTGAAGGAGCCATAGTTGATGGCCTCTGGTGCCGTCCACTTGATGGGAAACTTAGCTCCTGTAATGGACAAACACTCACATTATTCAGAGGGGGAAAGAGTTTCTGACACTGATATAGGCCTATCAATACTGCAGGAGGAAAAACAAAGTAATGTTACATGCTGTACATGCTGACAGAAACATTCTTGTACAAACCAGGTCTGTATTAACTATGCAATATGTGTTGATAGCAGGTTTCCTTCTGACATGTTGACATTGCTGAAATTGACCTCTACTTCCTGATTGGCATGAGAATAAAAAAAACACACAATATGCAAATTACCACAGCCACAAAGTCAACATTGGCTATATCATAAAAATCCATGAAAACAAAAAATGTTTGGTCTTAATTTAAAGTTAGGGTTAGGCATAACGGTAGCAGTGTGGTTAAGGTTTGTGTTAGTGTTAGTTTTGAAATCAGATTTTAAGAAGATAAATTGTAGAAATGGGTGGGGTTTAGCCATAATTATGACTTTGTGGCTGTGGCAACTAGTGACGACCTGGTCCCTTAGATAAACAACAACATGTCTCGAGGGAATGGATGTACTTCTGGTCTCTACAAATACACAATTACACTACTGTAATACAACTCTTCAAAACACCAGGGAATTTCTCTTTCTCAGTCAAACACTAGACAGATCTTTTGAATCAGTTATGACAGTTATCACATGAAACACAACATGCATAACATTTTGGCCAGTGTAATACTGTACTGACTAATTCTAGCATGCACAGACTGGAAGCTTACCCTCTCTGGCTGTATACTGGTCATCCTCGATGACTCTGGCCAGGCCAAAGTCAGCTATTTTACACAGCAAACTCTCAGACACCAGGACATTGGCTGTTCTCAGGTCACGGTGGATGTAGTTCTTTTTCTCAATGTACGCCATGCCCTCTGCAATCTGAAAAAGGATGACATTTCCCCTCAGGGATTAATGAAGTACCTAAAGTATTTTCTAAAATGAAACTCAATTGAGCACTCAACCCAACTCAGTAGAACTTTCCGACTCTCTGACTTGTGTTGTTGTGTTCCCATAAAACAGTACTGAAAAATGGTTATTAACTAGACTCCTCCTCTTCTGACTAAAATTCAGTATAGTAATTTGCAATGCTGCACAACATAGTTAATGTATGTGTTTTACGTCTGGTTAGAATTGAATTAGCTACCAACCATTTGACTTTGTTAGTACTCAACGGGTTTAAGTGAGCTGAGCTGAGGAGTGGTTGTCCATTTGAGGGAAGGGACAAGTGTTTCATTTCATAAACGGCATCCTCTTTCACTAAGAGGATATGCAACTGTGGTTTGATGCAGTTTTCCCCAGAACTGACATTCCACAATTACCTGATTAAAGTTAATTCTGAATTTACCCCATCTAATTAGTATCTCAAGTGTACTGACATGGCATGAGGTATTTTGGTTAATATTTTATCCTTTTTTAGGTAGTTTACTTCTTTGGGTAGGCATATTATCAATGGTACATGTTAATCACACAGGAGGTTGGTGGCACCTTAATTGAGGAGGACGGGTTTGTGGTAATGGCTGGAGCGGAATAGGTGGAATGGTATCAAATACATCAAACACATGGTTTGTATGTGATTGATGCCATTCCATTTGCTCCGTTCCAGCCATTATCATGAGCTGTCCTCCCCTCAGCAGCCTCCACTGGTTAATCATAATTTTGTGTATTGACGGTTTGGTTTAACCTAATTTCTTCTACTTCCATGGGGTGTGTGAGGGACCACTGGATGGTCTTCACTTGGCACTTCTATGTTCTTAGTTTGTTGCAGCTCATTTGGAAAGTGTAAAAAAACATGGTATTCTGTTCCTCTTTCTGGTTTACCAATGGAAAAAGTGACATCAGCATCTATTTCTTAAAAGGAAAGAGTCTAGAAAGAGCAATGCTCTTAATCATTGAGACATAGAGAGATGTAAGAAGAACACGCATTACCTGTGCAGAAAAATCGATTAGCTTAGGTAGCAGTACTTTGCAGCCCGCCTCACTTTTTAGGAAATCTAAGAGGCTACCTACAAAAGGTAAAGAAACAAAATTGAGGAATAGAAACCAAACCAATGAAAATATGCAAAGGTGACTTACAGAACACTTCTGTAACTTCTGTATTATGTATTGATGAAAACAGTCCATGTTGGCCACAAAATAGTGTTTGAAACCAAGAGGTCTGTCTTGAAGGAATTGGACTGAGTGTGTGTTACCGTTGGACATGTACTCTGTGATGATGTAGATGGGCTCGATCTTGGTGACGACAGCGTAGAGGCGCACCAGTCTGTCGTGTTGCAGGGTCTTCATCAGGTTAGCCTCGTCCATGAAGGCCTCAGCTGACATGGTGCCTGGCTTCAGCGTCTTCACTGCCACCTTGGTCGTGTTGTTGTAGAACGCTGCAACAAGGAGGGATTTTCTCAGTATGAAGTATAAACCTCCTCATACATATTGTACGACTACTGCCCACTGTTTTCTGACCTCTAGGGCTACAGTGCCTTGCAAAAGTATTCCTACCCCTTGGCGTTTTTCCTATTTTGTTGCATTACAACCTGTAATTTAAATGGATTTTTATTTGGATTTCATGTAATGAACATACACAAAATAGTCCAAATTGGTGAAGTGAAATGAAAAGAATTACTTGTTTCAAAAAATTCTAAAAAATAAATAACGGAAAAGTGGTGCGTGCATATGTATTGCTATGAAGCCCCTAAATAAGATCTGGTGGAACCAATTACCTGCAGAAGTCACATAATTAGTTAAATAAAGTCCACCTGTGTGCAATCTATGTGTCACATGATCTCAGTATATATACACCTGTTCTGAAAGGCTCCAGAGTCTGCAACACCACTAAGCAAGGGGCACCACCAAGCAAGCGTCAGGGACAAAGTTGTGGAGAAGTACAGATCAGGGTTGGGTTATAAAAAAATATCAGAAACTTTGAACATCCCACGGAGCACCATTAAAATCCATTATAAAAAATGGAAAGAATATGGCACCACAACAAACCTGCCAAGAGAGGGCCGCCCACCAAAACTCACGGACCAGGCAAGGAGGGCATTCATCAGAGAGGCAACAAAGAGACCAAAGATAACCCTGAAGGAGCTGCAAAGCTCCACAGTGGAGATTGGAGTATCTGTTCATAGGACCACTTTAAGCCGTACACTCCACAGAGCTGGGCTTTACGGGAGAGTGGCCAGAAAAAAAGCCATTGCTTAAAGAAAAGTATAAGCAAACACATTTGGTGTTCGCCAAAAGGCATGTGGGAGACTCTCCAAACATATGGAAGAAGGTACTCTGGTCAGATGAGACTAAAATTGAGCTTTTTGGCCATCAAGGAAAACGCTATGTCTGGCGCAAACCCAACACCTCTCATCATCCCGAGAACACCATCCCCACAGTGAAGCATGGTGGTGGCAGCATCATGCTGTGGGGATGTTTTTCATCGGCAGGGACTGGGAAACTGGTCAGAATTGAAGGAATGATGGATGGCGCTAAATACAGGGAAATTCTTGAGGGAAACCTGTTTCAGTCTTCCAGAGATTTGAGACTGGGACGGAGGTTCACCTTCCAGCAGGACAATGACCCTAAGCATACTGCTAAAGCAACACTCGAGTGGTTTAAGGGGAAACATTTAAAAGTCTTGGAATGGCCTAGTCAAAGCCCAGACCTCAATCCAATTGAGAATCTGTGGTATGACTTAAAGATTGCTGTACACCAGCGGAACCCATCCAACTTGAAGGAGCTGGAGCAGTTTTGCCTTGAAGAATGGGCAAGCTTATAGAGACATACCCCAAGAGACTTGCAGCTGTAATTGCTGCAAAAGGTGGCTCTACAAAGTATTGACTTTGGTAGGGTGAATAGTTATGCACACTCAAGTTTTCTGTTTTTTTTGTCTAATTTCTTGTTTGTTTCGCAAAAAAATGTTGTGTAAATCAATGATACAAACCCCCCCAGGTTCCAGGTTGTAAGGCAACAAAATAGGAAAAATGCCAAGGGGGGTGAATACTTTTGCAAGCCACTGTACCTACTGTATCTTTTTGTCTCTTTTTTTATTTGAATGACATTTTGATTGGAAGATTTCACATAAACAGGTGACATGCATACTGTCTCACATGACTTAGCAACAAGGGAACCAATGCCAGTGCTAAGCAGTGTTGTAGTACTCACATCCAGGACTCAGACTTGGACTCAAGTCACGATTTTTATGACTCGTAACTCGACTCGGACTCGACCAGTGGTGACTCAGACTTGAACTTGGACTCGACCACTTGTGACTTTGCTGTCAGTAAACCTCTCTCTTAATTCAACATACTAGCTACAACACCAAATGTTAGATAGCTGTAATATATATTTAGCCTTACAAATGTGAAACAGTGTAATGAAAGTTAGCTTTAAAAAATGGTTGGACAGCAATGTATGGCACTACCAAGGGACTTGTGACTCAACTCATGACTTGAGTATAAAGGACTCCGGCTTGGACTCGGACTCGAACACTAGGGACTTGGGACTGCAGCGTAATAAATGCTCAATAAATAGAATTGAAGAATTAAGCTGTAACAGTTCAGAAAACATGAGTTTGTTTGACAGAGCTAAAAGTAGACAGCAAGGCCTCATTTATCAATGTGCGTGCGCACAAAAAATACTCTAAACCTTGCAAAGGTTGGTATTTATACAATTTGAACTTGACGGGAAAGTGTGCGTATCTCCACTCTCAACTTCTGTTCTTATTGTTCGTTTGGGGGAAATGTTTGATTATAATAATGGTAGGCTAATAAAAACATTAAAATGTAGGCCTAATGGTAAAACTGATGCATTTGCTGTTGGTAAGGAGATCGCATAGCAGCATGAAGTCTAATATATTTTATTATATAGGCCTAAATCATAATCATATTGCAGGACAGGTCTCTCCTTTTCTGACATAACTGGTTTAAATTATTCCTGCTACACAACAAATAGTAGGCTACCATTTATCAATCGCTCATTCAATAGCCAAGCATGCTCCAAAGTAAATAGACCGGTAGCCTTGGCAGTATGTTAAAGTATCCCACTTAGCAAAAACTGGTTGAATCAATGTTATTTCCACATAATTTCAACAACAACCAAATTATGTGATCACGTTGAATCAACGTGGAAAACTGATTGGATTTGCAAAAATTCATCAACGTAAGGGAATTTCGTGTTTTTTCCACACAACTTTGAACCTAAATTCCATGACATGGTGACAGTTTTTGTTGATTTCATGTTGAAATATCGTTAATTGACAAGTCAACCAACTTAGTGGCTTTGTGGTTAGAGTGTGAGTTTGATCCCCGGTCGAGTCATACCAAAGACTGTAAAAATGGGACCGGATGCATCTCTGCTTGGCACTCAGCATTAAGGAGATATATTGGGGGTAAGGCCCTGCGATAGACTAGCATCCTGTACTTGTACATTAAGCTGCCTCACGCTACAGAAACAGGAGATAGGCTCCTGCCCTATGAGACGTTCCAGCTTGCACAAGTATAATATGGCTCTGATTTATCAATGAAAACATGCGTGTTGCGTGCGATAGTTTGCTAAATTCCAATAACTTGTGGTGCAAGTAAATCCTAGACTGTCCACGTACGATATTTACACACGGTTGATAAATGAGGCCCCAGGAGCCTTCCCATGTGGGAAGAAAAACTGTTTCCATGTCTTAAAAATAAATAAATATGTGATGATGTTGAATCAACATGGAAAATTGATTAGATTTTCAAAAAGTCATCAATGTAAGGGAATTCCTTCTTTTAACCTACATTTTTTCTGTTGATTTCACGTTGAATTAATTTTAGTTGACAACTCAACCAAATGTAAATCAAAACTAGACATTGAAATGACGTCTGTGCCCAGTGGGTTGAGACAGATACATTTTCCTGTGTTGCAGCTTCCCTACCCTCTGAACAAAAATCAACTGTATGACATCTCTGGGGAATGATAATGGAACTACCAGAGAGACTCTCTTGCACTGGCTCTATGCACACTCACTAGACTCTACCCACACACTCACACATACTACACTGACATTCCAACACACACACACACACACACTCACACATGCATATTGACGCCACACACACACTCACACATAGACACACTTTCACACTCTTCACATACGCTGCTGTTACTCTGTTTATTATATATCCTCATTGCCTAGTTACTTTTACCCCTACCCACATGTACAGTGGGGAAAAAAAGTATTTAGTCAGCCACCAATTGTGCAAGTTCTCCCACTTAAAAAGATGAGAGAGGCCTGTAATTTTCATCATAGGTACACTTCAACTATGACAGACAAATTGAGGGAAAAAAATCCAGAAAATCACATTGTAGGATTTTTAATGAATTTATTTGCAAATTATGGTGGAAAATAAGTATTTGGTCACCTACAAACAAGCAAGATTTCTGGCTCTCACAGACCTGTTACTTCTTCTTTAAGAGGCTCCTCTGTCCTCCACTCGTTACCTGTATTAATGGCACCTGTTTGAACTTGTTATCAGTATAAAAGACACCTGTCCACAACCTCAAACAGTCACACTCCAAACTCCACTATGGCCAAGACCAAAGAGCTGTCAAAGGACACCAGAAACATAATTGTAGACCTGCACCAGGCTGGGAAGACTGAATCTGCAATAGGTAAGCAGCTTGGTTTGAAGAAATCAACTGTGGGAGCAATTATTAGGAAATGGAAGACATACAAGACCACTGATAATCTCCCTCGATCTGGGGCTCCACGCAAGATCTCACCCCGTGGGGTCAAAATGATCACAAGAACGGTGAGCAAAAATCCCAGAACCACACGGGGGGACCTAGTGAATGACCTGCAGAGAGCTGGGACCAAAGTAACAAAGCCTACGATCAGTAACACACTACGCCGCCAGGGACTCAAATCCTGCAGTGCGAAACGTGTCCCCCTGCTTAAGCCAGTACATGTCCAGGCCCGTCTGAAGTTTGCTAGAGTGCATTTGGATGATCCAGAAGAGGATTGGGAGAATGTCATATGGTCAGATGAAACCAAAATATTACTTTTTGGTAAAAACTCAACTCGTCGTGTTTGGAGGACAAAGAATGCTGAGTTGCATCCAAAGAACACCATACCTACTGTGAAGCATGGGGGTGGAAACATCATGCTTTGGGGCTGTTTTTCTGCAAAGGGACCAGGACGACTGATCCGTGTAAAGGAAAGAATGAATGGGGCCATGTATCGTGAGATTTTGAGTGAAAACCTCCTTCCATCAGCAAGGGCATTGAAGATGAAATGTGGCTGGGTCTTTCAGCATGACAATGATCCCAAACACACCGCCCGGGCATTGAAGGAGTGGCTTCGTAAGAAGCATTTCAAGGTCCTGGAGTGGCCTAGCCAGTCTCCAGATCTCAACCCCATAGAAAATCTTTGGAGGGAGTTGAAAGTCTGTGTTGCCCAGCGACAGCCCCAAAACATCACTGCTCTAGAGGAGATCTGCATGGAGGAATGGGCCAAAATACCAGCAACAGTGTGTGAAAACCTTGTGAAGACTTACAGAAAACGTTTGACCTGTGTCATTGCCAACAAAGGGTATATAACAAAGTATTGAGAAACTTTTGTTGTTGTCCAAATACTTATTTTCCACCATAATTTGCAAATAAATTCATTAAAAATCCTACAATGTAATTTTCTGGATTTTTTTTTCTCATTTTGTCTGTCATAGTTGACGTGTACCTATGATGAAAATTACAGGCATCTCTCATCTTTTTAAGTGGGAGAACTTGCACAATTGGTGGCTGACTAAATACTTTTTTTCCCCCACTGTACATACTGTATTACCACGTACCCCTGCACATTGACTCGGTACCGGTACTCCTTGTATATACTGTAGCCTCATTATTGTTTTTATTGTGTTACTATTTCCTTTTTTATTTAGCAAATATTTTTAACTCTGCATTGTTGGGAATGGGCTCGTACATACGTTTCACTGTAAAGTCTACACCTGTTGTATTCGGCACGTGACCAATAAAATGTAATTCGATTTGAAAACAATAACTCACTATATATTCTCGGGCTCCCGAGTGGCGCAGCGGTCTAAGGCACTGCATCTCAGTGCTTGAGGCGTCACTACAGACCCCTGGTTCGATTCCAGGCTGTATCACAACCGGCCGTGATTGGGAGTCCCATAGGGCGGCGCACAATTGGCCCAGCGTCGTCCGGGTTTGGCCGGTGTAGGCCATCATTGTAAATAAGAATTTGTTCTTAACTGACTTGCCTAGTTAAATAAAGGTAAAATTAAAAAATATAGTGTACTACTTTTAACCAGGGACCATGGAGCTCTGGTCAAAAGTAGTGCACTATGTAGGGAATAGGGTGCCATTTGGGATGTAAACTAATAAAATACAAGCTAGAGAGTTTCTCTGTATGTATTACTGACTAACCAGTGGAGTTCAGTACAAGTTTGAGCATTTTGAACCCTCCGTCTAGAATAGCATTTCTTTATCACATAAGTCTCCTACAACTCTATTGTGTTTCCACCGTGCTAGCTGAACAAGCCCTGAACTTCACCCCCATCTAAGCCTCTTTTAATTCCTCGTTTTGTATAGAGAAAAGGAGACAACTCTCCAGAGACATAACAAATGGAGGTGAATGAGAGGAAACAGGACTTTCGACGGTTCCATCTGTCTGGCTCACTATGCCATAGGAAAAGCCCTTAATGGTCAGAGAGGTCAGAGAAAACGAAGGAAACATCTTGAGCGCAGTACAGGAGGCCCCACAGTCCATTTGTATATTTGCAATGCCAAAAATGTCCTGCAATTCATCAAGGCCGAGGTGCAGGAAGGTAATGCATGAATAATAATAAAATCCAATGCAAATTCGACGTTAGACACATACATTTCCTCTACAGATGCCTCTGATAACAGTGTCCACAGCTCCTAGTACCAGTCCCATCCCTCCACTCTCTAAGGCTGCTAACAATCTCATAGAGACAGTAAGATCAACATTTGACTATGCCTGTCTGTCTCAGCTGCCCTACCCCTGATACAATTACACCACATTAAAGTGATAGTATTAAATAACAATGGAGGATTCTGACCAAACGTCTGCCATGACTCATGCATCCATTTTTATTACAATAAAGATTACTTACTAATTTTAATATCTGATAATCACTACTAGCCTACATTCTGCACACTCACACACACATATACAGTACAAACACAATCAAGCACACAGGGTGTACACTACATGACCAAAAGTATGTGGACACCTACTCATCGAACATTTTATTCCAAAACCATGGGCATTAATATGGAGTTGGTCCCCCCTTTGCTGCTATAACAGCCTCCACTCTTCTGGGAAGGTTTCCACTAGATGTTGGAACATTGCTGCAGGGACTTGCTTCCATTCAGCCACAAGAGCATTAGTGAGGTCGGACACTGATGTTGGGCAATTAGGCCTGGCTCGCAGTCAGCGTTCAAATTCATCCCAAAGGTGTTCGATTGGGTCCAATGGCGGCGAGCTTTACACCACTCCAGTCGACGCTTGGCATTACGCATGGTGATCTTAGGCTTGTGTGCAGCTGCTCGGCCATGGAAACCCATTTCATGAAACTCCCGACGAACAGTTCTTATGCTGACGTTGCTTCCCCAGGCAGTTTGGAACTCGGTAGTGAGTGTTGCAACCAAGGACAGACGATTTTTACGTACTACGCGCTTCAGCACTCGGCGGTCCCGTTCTGTGAGCTTGTGTGGCCTACCACTTAGCGGCTGAGCCGTTGTTGCTCCTAAGCATTACCACTTCACAATAACAGCACTTACAGTTGACCGGGCAGCTCTAGCAGGGCAGATATTTGACAAACTGACTTGTTGGAAAGGTGGCATCCTATGACGGTGCCACGTTGAAAGTCACTGAGCTCTTCAGTAAGGCCATTCTACTGCCAATGTTTGTCCATGGAGATTGCATGGCGGTGTGCTCGATTTTATACACCTGTCAGCAACGGATGTGGTTGAAATAGCCGAATCCACTAATTTGAAGGTGTGTCCACATACTTTTGTGTATATAGTGTATATTTCATTGACTCACCCATCCACACTTCTCCAAACTGTCCTGCTCCCAGTTTCTTCACCATCTTGATGGACTCCTTGGAGATCTCCCAGGCATCTTTGTCCCATGGCTTCTGAGCTTTGGGTTTATCACACGGCTTCTCCAGCTTTCGACAGAGACCATCTGATTGTACTGACAATCACACCACAAACTGATGTTGAGACATAGCAGAGTGCTTTTAGTATATAGAGAAGTTGAAATGTCTTAATTTAAGGTCATAAATAGTCAAAGTAAAGTCACCAAGCAAGACATTTACATTTGTGCAACATTACAGGTGGGCTCAAATACAGTGGTACTCACTGTAATAATGTTTTATCATGCTGCCAATATCAGGAAATGTGATTTTAGGAGAGATGTAGAAGCCTCCGTTATCCAGCATGCGGATCTTATAATGTTTCACAGCGTCTGTCCCCTGGGCATCCACATCTCTGATAGACATGGAATAACTTCCTGATAAAGAGAAAAAACACAATCACAATCATACTCATACTCATACATTCAGACATCCAAATACAATACAGTGAATAATATATAAAATAATAATATATTCAATTTAGCAGATACTTTTATCAAAAAATGACTTACAGTCATGCGTGCATAAATTATTTTACGTATGGGAATCATGGACAAGTTCTTTTCATTAGAGAGACATAGTTTCTCCAGTGGGTCCTTACCTTTTGATGTCTCACTCTCACGAATGAGGTAAGATCCTGCTTTGTTTGCAGGGGCCAAAAGTTGTCTCTCTGCGTCCTTCCTTGTAATATCCTTGAAAAACCATCTACGCAGAAAACAATATTATAGTGACACAATTTAGACATCCAATCTTCCCCTGAAATGAATGAAATAACAGCTATGTGCATCTATTAACGGTGACTAGAAAGCCTTGTTGGTGCTGAGAGAAATGTGTAAAAGTCATTATGATAATGACACTCACTCCTCTGTCTCCATGGTGTTGGCCTCGGCAACATAATTGGAGGGTATGAACCCTTCTTTCTTAGTGGTCAGAGACCTAGCCTTCCACCATTCACCATGCCTGAAAACAGTTACGATTCATATGATGTCAATGAAGGAAGGGACACAACAACAAGCTACTCTTAGAATAAAAGGGTTCCAAAAGGGTTCTTCAGCTGTCCCCATTGGAGAACCCTTTTTGGTTCCAATGAGAACCCTTTTGGGTTCCACGTATAACTAAAGGGTCCTACATGGAACCCAAAAGGGTTCTCATTGGAACCAAAAAGGGTTCTTCAAAGGGTTCTCCTATGGGGACATCCGAAGGTTCTAGATAGCTCCTTTTTTTCTAAGTGTGTTCTATTCAATGATGACACTGTAATCATCTTTATATAAAATGCTTGCAAAAACAATATTCCTCTTAGTCCAACATTGGGTTGGTTTATGCATAAAATCCAACACACTCAAATGTAATAATATGGAGAACAGGCACTTACTCTTCAAGAACCTTAAGCCTTTCGCCCTTCTTGAATCCCAAATCGTCTGCATGTACTGCATCATATGGGTATATTGCAATAGCTATTTTACCAGACTCGCTTTGCTCTGTGTTAGAAAAGAGGGGGGGAGAGAGTGGGAACACACTTCTCTGCAATCAAATGTTATTGGAATATTACAATGCACTGCAAAAGAACTGGAACCATCATACAATATTTGCTCTGCATCATTACTGTAACAATGTGCGATAAAGAAATGCAACAAGCATACCTTCCATATTCATGAATACCTGACCAGGCAGGAGACCTCCAGGAGGTGAGTTACTCTGTATCAAGATATAATTTCATATCAGAACTTCTGAACCGTAGTTTGCCAAAATGTTGTTATGGTTTTATTGTGCTAATCTATGAACAATAGTTTGAATCTAAGGTGAAGAGATAGTGAAAGAGACAGAGAAATGTGTGCTATTTCGTCCATTTAAATAAAAAATATGGTCAATATTCGAAGATTCATCAACAACGCACTTTAACCAATTTTGTCAATTGTTTCCAGGACAGGGATTTTTTGTAGTGATTACTAAAATACTGTTTCACCTGAAACTAGTACTTACTTTAGCATTTGGTTTACTGCAGGTGTGATCTTTCAAATCTACAGTTTGGTCGGGACGTACTGGCTGTCGGTTCTTGCCATCAAGCACACCTCCATTCAGACCGGCATTCAGCTTGGATTTTTTACAACCCATGTTGTCTGTTGGGAAAGACACAGAAGCTAACTTTAATGTATTGACCTCATCTTTCCCATTGGTTAATACCACAGATGGGCACATAGCATTTGGAACATGGCTTGTTATTCATCATCTCTATATTCCAGCTAAATGCCCATAAGGAATGAGGGATGGGAAACATCACAAAGATGATACATCAAACATAAGATAAACACTGACTGTATGTGTGTGTGTGTGTGTGTTAGCAGTGTTCATGACTGACTGTACACAGATGACCACTGCTCATAAACACAGATTACTTGTTATTAAGTAAAGTAGAACTGCAGTAGCTTGGGACTAAGTTACTATGACAGTGCACAGCAGAGTTTATGACAGTGCACTGATCAGGAGTCAACTGTGTCAATAACTGTAAAATATATAACTATTTATTTGCCGTAATATTGATAGCACACAACCTAGCACAGATCAAAGCCTCACTCACTCATTTAACTTTTATTCATTCACAAACATTAACAGGCATTATCAATGATTTACTTGTTTTTTTATGTCCTTCGGCATTGTTAGGCTTGGAAATGATAAATGATTTCGTATTCAGACAGAGTACACATACAGTATCTGAGCAACAAGCCTGTATAAACTAAGTATGGATTTTTGAGTTAGGCACTTTCTGTTTGAACAACTGGGCTCAGTTAGACATGTTCTCTCAGGGGAGTTGAAACCTCTCCTGTACTACAACACCACTTGATTCAGCGGTGTCTGCAAATGAAGTTACACCTCAAAATAGAAGCAAGTGGGTTGTGAGCAGCAGTGGTTGTGTATCAGTATCTCTCTCTTCCTCTCTCTCTCCCTCTTCCTCTCTCTCTCTCTCTCTCTCTTCCTCTCTCTCTCTCTCTCTCTCTCTTCCTCTCTCTCTCTCTCTCTCTCTCACAGTTTGGAGCACTATACTGTAAAGGTCACAATTTTAGGTATGTTACATTGTCTGCTGTGTAGGTTAATACCATAGACATGATACAGGCCGCGTTTTCTATCTACCAGCAGAAAACATGGTTCTACAGCCGGCTCACCTGGACCAGGTGCAGCACATGATTTACTGTGTCACAACATGTTTACACACTCCAATGACAATGCTCAGTGTCCAGGAGAATTCTCCAAGGATTTCAGTTATAAGTTATAAATATCGTATTATCTTATGAGCTACAAAATAATAGAATTAACACAATAGGCCTATTGCCTCATCTTAAACTACTGTGTTACTAAAACTGAGGGAGAGAAAAATATGGCATGGAGGAGGAGGTGTGATGGTGTGGGGGTGGTTTGCTGGTGACACTGTCAGTGATATATTTAGAATTCAAGGCACACTTAACCAGTATGGCTACCACAGCATTCTGCAGCGATACGCCATCCCATCTGGTTTGCGCTTAGTGGGACTATAATTTGTTTTTCAACAGGACAATGACCCAAAACACACCTCCAGGCTGTGTAAGGTCTATTTGACCAAGAAATAGAGTGATGGAGTGCTGCATCAGATGACCTGGCCTCCAGAATCACACGACCTCAACCCAATTGAGATGGTTTGGGATGAGTTGGACCGCAGAGTGAAGGAAAAGCAGCCAACAAGTGCTCAGCATATATGAGAACTCCTTCAAGACTGTTGGAAAAGCATTCCTCATGAAGCTGGTTGAGAGAATGCCAAGAGTGTACAAAGCTGTCATCATGGCAAAGGGTGGCTACTTTGAAGAAATATATTTTTATTTGTTGAACACTTTTCTGGTTACTACATGATTCCATATGTGTCATTTCATAGTTTTGATGTCTTCACTATTATTCTACAATGTAGAAAATAGTAAAAATAAAGAAAAACCCTGGAACGAATTGGTCTGTCCAAGCTTTTGACTGGTACTGTATATCTGTGATAAAAATAATGCATTCAACATAATGCATTCTAGTGCTCTGAATCAAATGCTGAAAAACAAACCCAACTACACTGTTGGGTCCTTTGGGTGTCAGGCTCTGGCTGTCTCAGTGCTGTGGCTGTATTTTTAGATGACTGACAGGATACAGGTAAAGGCTCCGGACAGATTAAAATAAGTATACAGAGGCTACGTGCTACTGTGGCTTCTGCACACTTCCTCATTTGACCAGCCACTGCCTTTTGCAAGGAACAACCCTCTCTGCATAATGTATGTATTTCTCAACCAAGTCTGGTGTTGTTTAGGTTTAATGTCAACTATTACTATCTTTAGGAATTCATTTAGTTAAACAATGCAGAAAGTGCAATTCCATTGAATAATGTTGAATAAATACAAAGACATTGATGAAAATAAAAAATTAACTTGAAGATGGAATCCACAGTAGGTGGAAACAGCGCCACTGGCCACCCCACCACCGTTGTTATGTTTATTGTTGCCGAGCTGAGGAGCATTACGCAACAGGTAAAACAAACGCAGCACTTATTGTGCTGTTCTATCGTGCAAGCAACGATGTCCAAGGGGAAAAAACAGTGTTCATTGTTTGCAGTAACATCGCAAACGGACGTGGCTATTTCACCATTAAGGATTCCAGCTTTAAACCATGCCTCACACACTTGGGTAGGCCTAGATTAGTGGAGGGGACAGTGCATGTGGGCATGCGCATGCCAGGTGTGTCAATTACACTCAGACTTCACATCCTTGTACCTGTTCCATTATGGCGTCTGTGGGAGCATCTCCATTTTGAAGTAGTCCATTTTCTTCTTCTACTACTTCTATACTGCCACCTGGAGTGTGTTGTTTGAACATGTATAATGCCAAGGTTGGTGATTTACTGGCACTTGCAGTTATGGAATGTTTGCTCAAAAGTATAATTAATTGGCTGATCCTTCCTGGTGACCTGGATGGAATTATGTGACCCTTCCATAACCCATAGGAAGTCCCACCCAGTTGACTACTTAAAAATGGTGAAAGTCCTCAATTGCGCTGCTCATGATAAACTGGGCTTGTGCGCATTAGAGTCCCCTATCTATCTCTATAACCATGTTTACATGCACACACTGATAGAAAAAGTACCCAATTTTCATACTTGAGTAAAAGTAAAGATACCTTAAAAGAAAATGATTCAAGTAAAAGTGAAATTCACCCAGTAAAATACTACTTGAGTAAAAGTCTAAAAGTATTTGGTTTTAAATATACAAATACAAAATATAAATAGTAAAGTACAGATACCCCAAAAAACTACTTAAGTAGTACTTTAAAGTATTTTTACTTAAGTAGGCTACTTTACACATTTATTGTATAAATTTACTGCAAGAAATGCATCATTCTGCAGGAGTTAATATTATATTATGAGAGGTTATAGGCCTATAGTCAGTGTCCATATTTGAGTTACTATTCCATTTAACCCCTATTCTGTTTATTCATGTTACAGGAATACTCATGAGCGGGATATCAAAGGTGCATGTAAACAGATTATCCCGAATAAGACTAAGCGGGATATGAGCTACTATATACGGAATACTGTGCCCATGTAAACGTGGTCACTGATCACACCATCGTGAAATGTGAGCGGGCGATGGGAACCTGCTGCATAGTGCAGTTTAAATTCTTTCTTTTAAACCCCACACATTTTTGGAAATAATATGTCACTTCCTAAAACATAGGCAACACCCTGGGTTGTACAGACAGAGGTTTAAGGACAATTTTAACTTGTGCACTCGGCTCAGTGGACCATATGACATTTTTTTTTATAGCAAAAATGTGGACAACATTGCCAAATAAATGGACTAGCGTTATGTTTATAGAAATACAATTAAGACTTGTTTGATTTAAACAAAATGTAGACAAGGAAAATACATAGAATAAAGGTGCAATGCCATAAAATAGGCTAGATTTACCTGTCAAATGTCACTAGTTGGAGATGCGGCTGAGCGGCTCATCCAAATAAAGACAAAATGTTTGTAATCCTCAACTTTCGTATGTCTACCTCTTCATTAGAGCTGACAATTAGAGTTACATTCATCTAACAGAATGAGGAACTTCATATGTTAAATGGTAGGGATTTTTTTTGTGTGCAACTTCCTGGTACAACGTTCTGTTTTGTCCAAAGCATTTGCATAATTGCGCACCAACCGTACACATTTGAAAGGCCAAGGTAATTTGAGGTCAAAGTCATTTATTACATACCTTTATGTCCACTGGATTTTTTGTTTGGGGGCTGAGCTCACAGAGAGAGGGAGACCCATCTGTGGACCCAAGCACCACTCTGTGCTGGCTGGCTATACTCTGATGCCAATCTATCTACGCATATCTAGTGTGTAGATAACATATTAATGTATTTCCACAAAAAAAAGCCAATGTTGAGAACCAGCCAATGATAAATGGCATGGTTAGCTTTAATACAAAAATAGATAATGCAAGAAAATCTGTTCTTTGAAAAATAAAAGCAGTAAAACGTGTATAACCACATGGGCAGACCATTAACACAAAACAACATCAGATAATAATAATAATATGCCATTTAGCAGACGCTTTTATCCAAAGCGACTTACAGTCATCGTGCATACATTTTTGTGTATGGGTGGTCCCGGGGATCGAACCCACTACCCTGGCGTTACAAGCGCCGTGCTCTACCAGCTGAGCTACAGATTACACATTATCAGATTGCAAACATGCACTAAAAAAACTGACCTCAAACGGAGATCATGATTAACATTAGGTCAAATAAAACTAGCAATCTGATTTAATCAAATTGCCAAAATACGCAGTTATCGTCTTTAACTTGTTGTTGAGAAAGTTCTGTTCCACCTCTACTCTCCCACCAGGCCCAGCAAGAGAGGCGATCTGGAACACAATCATAACAAGAAAACAACAACAGTTACTATATACTAATTACAAGTCAGAGTCATGGCCATAAAAATGAATTATATAGAGAGAAATAAATCAGCACCTTGATATATAATGAAAGTCTATTTCAATTAAAATGTTCATTAAATAATGTAATAGATTTGTATGTAAATCTAGTTCACTGTATACCTATAAAGCTGGCAAGTTATTATTTACAGAGGAAGCCCAATTCAGATATGTATTTTCACTAATTGGAAAAAAGATCAGAATTGAGGTGCCTGTATAAACGCCGCCGCAGTCGTCTGACAGGAACAGTAAAGGCCAAACAGAACCAGACTCTGACCTAAATATATGAGTTAGTCAGAACCACCACAATCAAACCCCTCTAGAGAATGGAACAGAAAAAGAACAATACTAACTCTGATTAAAATAAATAGGGGCCTAGAACCATTAGCCAATACGCAAATAGTACCAATTGATCAACTGGGTGGCTTGGGTCAATGTAGTTCTATACACCTCTGTATTTATTTGGACAGCGAAGCTACATTTAAAAAAATGTGTCTTTCTGACTAACTTTTTCACTCATCATCATTCACAATTAATGCATGATTATCCATAACCATGGTAACATCAACATTAATGTAGAAGTGTTCAGAAACATCTTCTATTCTTGCTTACAATAAAAGTGACAATACATTATTCACCATTCAGTTCCTATTGGGCAAAACATAACCCGAAACACAACCAAAACATGCTGTGAATGCATCCAAGTTTGTAGAGTGACAAGCTTGATGTTGTCACTGTGTACAAGGACTATGGGACCAAATACTAAACGTTTGACTACTTTAATACACTATAAGTGAATTTGTCCAAATACTTATGACTTCTTCAAATGGGGGGGGACTAGGTACATTTCTAAAAGGTCAAACAGATATGTATGAAAATACCCTCAAATAAAAGGTGACATTCTGTACTGTCACCTCATATGAAACATGAATCTCAAATCCAAAATCCTGGAGTATAGAGCCCTATTTAAATATTTTGGCTTCACTGTCCAAATATATATGGAGGGTTGTGTACTACTTCTAAGCTCATTATACTTCTTATCTTCTGATAACAGCTACCATGGACATAGCTTTATAGTAGCAAGTAGTAGTAGACATGCAATAAAAATAGTTAAATCTGCCACTGCTAAATAAGTAGATCAATAGGTTACCAAATAGGTGACAGCCTGCTTTGTTAGACTGCTGATAACATACATGAGGATGGCATAATGAAATATTCATGAGGCCTATGTAGCCTCTCCCAGCTCTGGGAGCCTTTGATCTGACAGTGAGAACACTTACAGCCCCAGGCCATGGGATAGCACAGAGCACAGAGATGGGAAGCCATGTAAATAAAGGAGAAGTATGGGCATTCCCCAGAACATGCTCAGTAGAGGAGGCTCAGCCGGGCAGGCAGACGCTTGGCATCATCAGCTCTGACTACGGCTATGTCCCAACTTTTTCTGAAGTGTGCACTTGCACATTTCCTCGCATGGATTTATCAAATGGTGGCAACTCCCTCTAGCCAATCCTTATACCAATCCTTTTGAATCAATGATGAGGAATTTGCAAGTACACACTTTGGGATAAGGGTGGTGAATTGGGATGCAGCTTCCATATAAGGAGCCCTGCAGAAACATCACACTTCTATAGGCCTTTAGACTATACTGCTGTTATCTACTTTACACTGAAATATCAACAAATATATATTGAATCAATGGTAGACAATTAGCCAAGCATGACTAGCATGCACAAACTCAACATCAAAATATGAGTTGCAAACCGCCAATACTCCTCCACTTGTCCATATAACCTAATAACCTACCTGATCCATGTCTGCATTTCGTGGGAGGAAGTACACAATATTATCAGATATCATCTTGGACAACCTGAAAATGTCAAAAGTATTAAAAGTTAAGGAAAACAACAGTGTTAAACTCTTCTACGACAATATAATATAATGCTACAATGCCTGTAAATAGTAAATACTAGTGAAATATAAAAGATAGCTAACTCAGATTGGCAAGCAAAGACCAACCCACCAACAAAACGAACTGTACATCCAAAGTTCCTGCCTTCACATTCCCCCTTAGCTAGCTAACAAACTGCTGGCCCTGTCACTCTGCCTCTATCTGCATGTACCTCTGCCTCTCTATCTGTCTCTGTCCTGGCCCGTCTCTGAGTCTGGCCCGTTGCCTGACTAATAGCCTGAGAGCAGCTTCATTGAGAGAAATAAAGGATATCCATTTGGAGCCATCATGGTCTTGATATCGAAGACGTCTGCGCTGAGGTAGTCTGGGCCGCCCCAGGGGGGGCTGAGGAACACCACGTCCGCCCGCAGATGCGGTGCCAGCTTCAGGAAGTCTCCCTGCACAAATTCGATGCGCTCTGCCACCTTGTAGACCTGGGCGTTGTGCTGTGCCAGGGCCAGACGCACCGGGTCGATGTCAATGGCTAGCACTGCATGGGGGAAGGGACATGAAGGACAGAGAGTCAGACACACACGGAATCCCACTCAGGACAACATGCTTTATATCTGTATAAATGTCTGGAGGAAGGGGAAGGGACATAGACGGTCAGGGTGCATCTCAAATGGCACCGTATTCCCTATGTAGTGCACTACTTTTGGCCCATAACTACACTATATATGGAATAGGGTGCCATTCGAGACGCAGACTGAGTCAGACACACAGGGAGAACCACTAAGGACAATATGATGCATTATAACTGTTAACCTATAGGATATAATAAGGGCCAAGAGGTTTTCCTGGTCACGTCACAGGGTCAGGAAAAATATCTTATAAAAAAGTTGATAAGATATTAAATCAAAGGAGCCTCTGAAGTTTGGCTCAAATATGATGCTACTATACCCCTCTTCCCAGTGAGGGCAAACTGGATGGCATTGCCTCCCACTCCACAGAAGGCGTCTATGATGAGTTCAGAGTGGAAACTCTCCTGGACCCTCAGGGCAATGTGCTCTGCTATCTTCTCTGGGGTAACAGAGAACCAGCCCTCTGTACAGACAAACGGACAAACGGACGGACAGACAGGAGTGAAAGGCTTTAACAAACTGAATACAAAGATGCATTTAATAATGTCTCTCATTTTACTATTTTAAAGCGAATCAATGCATTGTAGAATTATTTTATTTATTTATTCATATTTTAATCAATCATAATTTCATTTATCGGATGGGGGGGTGGGGAGGAGGCATCGCCAATGCAAAGCATAGCCACCAGGGGTCAGTCAACTGTCAAATAGTTTTGTTCAAACAATGCCAATCTGATATTCAAGCCACATATTTATTTTCATTTTTGATTTATCAAATTTGTCCAGAAATATGATATATCATCTAATTGATTCATTTTGTGGGTCATGCTAGTGCCACAAATATTCCTGCTGGAATATAAAGTAGGTGTGTGTTTTTCCATCACATTGAGAATAGCCTGAATATACCATACAAGACAACCCAAAAAGTATTGAATAAGTATGCTGTGGATATTGAGGTATATTAGACTATGTGGAGAGACTGGGATGCTTCATAGACCAACCACATCCTCCTGTCTCTCCTCACCTAGACCATCTGCCTTTATTCTCCAGCAGCCATCACTGTTTTCTTTTCCGCTGCTTGTTTTCACAGCCTCCTCAGAGAATAAACACCTGCTAAGGCAAACAATGATGGGAGTGCACTCTTCTCTTTTAACGCTTCACGTTTCTCACTCTTTCATTACAGTACTCATCCCTCCCTCCGTTCTGAGAAAAGTGGCTGAGGAGAGGATGTTTCACAAAGAAACATGGATGGACTTTCCAGTTGAGCTCAAGGGAGGATCCGTAAATAGATAAATAAGAGTTTATTTATTTTCCTAATGTTCACTGAGACAGGAGATTTTCCTTGCAGTTTGCAGTGGATTCTCAAAACAGATTGCTGTTCCTGAAGGAAACCTATAACACCACGTTAAAGAGCTTTTTTTTTTTTTAAACCTACATGACTTCAGTCCCAAAAGACTAGATTACCCCTCCTCACAATCTGCTCTCTATCATTTGCCAGACACTGCTACACATGAGGCTGTATAGAGATTTTCTCTGGCTTTCTTCCTGTATCTAATTGAGCGACAGACACCATATAGATCTGATAGGACTAGGTGTAAATCATCTGGAGTGAGTTTCAGTCATGCTGCGGTATGTATCCTGGCTCCCCTCTGTTGACATGAATAAGTGAGTAGTTATGAAGGCTCTGATCTCATTTTCAAACAGAATTCAGAATGCACTGTGAAAGATTTCTGATTTGAGCGAGGGGAACATATTAGTCCTAATACTTTGGAGAATAGGGAGAGATTGGGCAGGATGAGATTGGCCCTCTGATAACAGATCAGCTCTTTGCCAGAAATAGGTTATAGAACCACTTGACGTTTTGAACCAATGTTAAAATCAATGTTTAAAATTCTAAATCAAAAGGATGCATTTGGAGGATTTCAGTGGAGGTAAAAACTAAGCTTTTATAACTGAGCACTAAAGGTATGAATATTTGTCCTTCTAGAGTACAAGGTTGCTTCTGTTTCTGCTACAGTATCTACACTTTGTGTTGGAAATGGAAAAATAATCCTTCTACTTAAAATGAACCTAATCTGCATACAAAATGCCAATCATTAGTCTCTTATCAGTGCATCAGTGTTTAAAAACAGAGTCATGGTCTGGTGCACTAAAATTAGAGGACATGTGCACGAGGAGGGAACAAGGGAGGGAGGAAGCGGGAGGGAGAGAGAGTAGAGTTGCTCTGCTGGGAGACAGGGAGGGAGCCTGCTGCTGTCATGTGACGCAGGAGGGAGAAATGTGAGGTATGCTTCACTGGCATCAGCACTTCTCCCTACAGACAGGGCCCTGCCTGCCATCTCATCCCTCTATATCCCCACCACCAACATCTCAACATCCCTGCATCTCTTCCTCTTTTCTTCTCTGACAACATGATGTTAGACTTCAGGAGCAACAAAACTGTAGCTTTTACCTTGGACATAACAGCCATTCGTTTCTCAACCAGAGAAAAAGAATTAACGTTCAGTCACCTTGAGAAAATCATTTTCTCTTCAGAATAAAGTGCATTCCTGAATCGCATTTGACCCTCCGTTTGGGCTGCATTAATAGATGTGGTTGGGAGACTACAATAGTTATTCTCAAACTTGAGGAATATTAACAACAATATGGAGGTAAAGTAGTTCCTCCATATGATGAACCCTTTCTGCTTGAGCCTGTATGAAGAAATTGGTTGTGTTTTATTAAGTGTGTGTGTTCCGTTTGCTCCATGACTCACCGTGGTCCAGCTTGATGCCCTCATCGAACCTGGAGAAGAGGCGGTAGCGCTGGGCCCAGTACTTAGCCAGCTCGGGCTCCGCTGCAATCTCAGCTGGCATCCCTCCACATTTCCCCATTTTCTTTGTCTTCTTGTTCTTCTTCTTTTTCTTACCCGTCTTCCCAGTAGACTCTGGGAAATAGGCAGCGCAAAAGTAGTACATTGTACAAGACTTCAACAATCAAACAGGAAATACCCCCCAACAAGTATAGATCTGACATGAACTCTTTATAAAGAAGCCCTGGGTTAGAAAAAGGTCTAAACCAGCTGTTAAGGCAAACCCACCTGTGTTATTGTGTTCAGGTGCATTGTGATTTAAGTAGTCTGGTATGTCCAGTGAGTACACCTCTCTTCTGAATTTAATCTCGTCATCCTCTTCCTCCTCTATTTTGGTGAAGATGTTCTGCTGGGAGGGTTGAGGGAGCTGCTCAGTACAGTCCAACTCCAAACAGAGTTGAGGACTATCTTCCTTCTCCATCTCTTCTTCCAGTCTCTCCTCTTTTCCCTCTGACTGTGGACAAGCAGGGCTCTCCCTGTCGGCATGCTCCCCGTGCTCATGTGACTGGCTTTCTGACCTGTCTGTGAAGGCTGTGTGTGTGCTGTTGTCTTTCTGAACCCTCTGGAGGAAACTCTGAACCTGAAAACAGAGCAGCACATGAGTGAGTGTGTACAAGAAACACACATGACCAATGAACGCTAGATGAACAGAGAAATATCACAACGAAACCAGACTTTAAAGTAGGCCTCAACAGGGCTCAAGTCATTTCTACTGTGCCTGCTGGATAATGGTGCCATTTGCTGCAGACAGTAAATACTGCAAGTCTTGCCCAGAAGATCAATTCAGTGAGTTCAAACAAAGAGATCAATGGAAAAGCACTGCATTTAACTGGTTTAAGTCCTCCCACAGCGCGACACATGACTTAATGTCTCAATTCAGTGCCAACTCAGTAGAAACACACTGATGTCCACTTCAATGGGGAAACTATACCTGTAGGTACAGTAAGTCATTAAGCATCTCCTTATTTGAAGTGCAGTACTTTGACAAGTTCCAATTTCTTTGGGATAATACAATCCCGCATAGTCAGCAAACAGAGAATAGCTGCATTTCTTAACCTCTCTATCATGGTGTGAATAAGCATGTTTGAGTTCATAGGGACCAGCTGAACACACTCTCCCTTTACTCCTCAAGGTCAGCCAGTGATGTGAACTTCCTACATCAGCCATCCAAAGGTAGTCTTACCAATTAAAATGTGACCGACTCAAATAAGCGGATGATACAAACTTTAAACAGTGCGGCTACCCTCGGACCAGTACAGTGCTATGTGGTAGCTCATTGTAAATAGATTCAGTTGGCTGAAAACAGCAGCTGAATGCATAAAGAGATGTGGTGTGTCAGAGGAGGCCAGCACTGACAGGAGGGGAGGGAGGATGGGAGTATTGGCTGTACTCTCATTTTCTCTCTCTGCCAGTGGAGACTGAGGCTGAGACCTCTCTGACAAGGCTCCCCCAGTGTCAACCACAGGGCATCCTCCTCCTAATCCAGTCAGGAGCTGCTATGAAATGTGTGTGTGGTACTAAAACGAGGGTGATTCGCTTTGTATCGCAATCAATAATGATTGTACTGTTTGTGTGAAAATAATTGGTAAAATGTTCAGAAGACTTACTTTTTGAAAGGTCTTGGTCATCTTTGGCTCTGTGGTATCTCCCTCTTCAGTGAAGAAGGTGTGCTTGTTGATGTAGCAGGCTGCTTTCCTCCCTCCATGTTGCTTCCTATTCCTCCATGCCTTACTACCATGGTGGTGACTGGGGCTGGGCTTAAACTTCAGCACGCTCTCAATCCTAAAAAAACATAAACATAAAGAGAGACTGATATTCTAAGAATCTATGAAGAGAAACTGATATTCTAAGAATCTATGAAGAGAGACTGATATCCTAAGAGGACAATCTCAACCATTTGTACATATAACAGGCTGGTCAAAAGTAGTGCACTCTTTAGGGAATAGGCTCCCATTTGGGACACAGCCCATGTCTGAGGGAGTAATGCTGACTTACATGGGGTCGTGGCTGCGCTTTAATCCCAGTTTATCCCAGGCGTCATCCACAGACATCTGAGGGTTCTCCTCCACATCCAGTTCATGACTGTGTCAATCACCAGATCAGTAGACGATAGATCAATACACAACATTAGCCTTACACACCATCACAATGATCGAACAAGGCTCCATCCCAAATGGCACCATATACCCTATATAGTGTACACTTTTTACTATAGGGCCCTGGTCAAAAGTAGTACACTATATAGGGAATAGGGTGCCATTCGGGACGCAGAAGAGGTGTGGCCAACAGTAGAACGTTTATGAGATGCAATAGACAAGAAAAAAGGAAAATGCAGAAAAATATTGTTATAGTCTCACAAAGCATTGTGTAGGCTAAATCACATATCAGTCCCCAATACCAGGCTTTAGGTTGGAATGGGCCATCATGTGATGTTTACTGATTTTCATGCATACAGATTCCATTTACAGAATCCTTGGTTATTGAAACATGGAGTGTTTATCATCGAAGCATCGAAATCTATGTCTTGGACATGAACATCTCCTTGGATCAAACTGAAATTGAAAAGACATAAGCATTCATTCCCCTGGCTGACACTTTTTCTTTATTGGCTATGATGCAGTGAATGTAATCATTTACAACTTGAATCGTAGTTCAATTCAATCCCCTATTAAAAAATATGTAATTTACTGGCAGCATATATGGCAGCCACATAAAACGGTAATTTCCAGTTATACTATTCTTGGTAATGGTACTACACTGCTCAAAAAAATAAAGGGAACACTGTAATAACACATCCTAGATCTGAATGAATGAAATAATCTTATTAAATACTTTTTTCTTTACATAGTTGAATGTGCTGACAACAAAATCACACAAAAATTATCAATGGAAATCAAATGTATCAACCCATGGAGGTCTGGATTTGGAGTCACCCTCAAAATTAAAGTGGAAAACCACACTACAGGCTGATCCAACTTTGATGTAATGTCCTTAAAACAAGTCAAAATGAGGCTCAGTATTGTGTGTGGCCTCCACGTGCCTGTATGACCTCCCTACAACACCTGGGCATGCTCCTGATGAGGTGGCGGATGGTCTCCTGAGGGATCTCCTCCCAGACCTGGAAGCATCCGCCAACTCCTGGACAGTCTGTGGTGCAACGTGGCGTTGGTGGATGGAGCGAGACATGATGTCCCAGATGTGCTCAATTGGATTCAGGTCTGGGGAACGGACGGGCCAGTCCTTAGCATCAATGCCTTCCTCTTGCAGGGACTGCTGACACACTCCAGCCACATGAGGTCTAGCATTGTCTTGCATTAGGAGGAACCCAGGGCCAACCGCACCAGCATATGGTCTCACAAGGGGTCTGAGGATCTCATCTCGATACCTAATGGCAGTCAGGCTACCTCTGGCGAGCACATGGAGGGCTGTGCGGCCACCCCACACCATGACTGACCCACCGCCAAACCGGTCATGCTGGAGGATGTTGCAGGCAGCAGAACGTTCTCCACGGCGTCTCCAGACTCTGTCACATGTGCTCAGTGTGAACCTGCTTTCATCTGTGAAGAGCACAGGGCGCCAGTGGCGAATTTGCCAATCTTGGTGTTCTCTGGCAAATGCCAAACGTCCTGCACGGTGTTGGGCTGTAAGCACAACCCCCACCTGTGGACGTCGGGCCCTCATACCACCCTCATGGAGTCTGTTTCTGACCATTTGAGCAGACACATGCACATTTGTGGCCTGCTGGAGGTCATTTTGCAGGGCTCTGGCAGTGCTCCTCCTGCTCCTCCTTGCACAAAGGCAAAGGTAGCAGTCCTGCTGCTGGGTTGTTGCCCTCCTACGGCCTCCTCCACGTCTCCTGATGTACTGGCCTGTCTCCTGGTATAGCCTCCATGCTCTGGACACTACGCTGACAGACACAGCAAACCTTGCCACAGCTCGCATTGATGTGCCATCCTGGATGAGCTGCACTACCTGAGCCACTTGTGTGGGTTGTAGACTCCGTCTCATGCTACCACTAGAGTGAAAGCACCGCCAGCATTCAAAAGTGACCAAAACATCAGCCAGGAAGCATTGGAACTGAGAAGTGGTCTGTGGTCACCACCTGCAAAACCAGTCCTTTATTGGGGGTGTCTTGCTAATTGCCTATAATTTCCACCTGTTGTCTATTCCATTTGCACAACAGCATGTGACATTTATTGTCAATCAGTGTTGCTTCCTAAGTGGACAGTTTGATTTCACAGAAGTGTGATTGACTTGGAGTTACATTGTGTTGTTTAAGTGTTCCCTTTATTTTTTTGAGCAGTGTATATTGCTATGCCAACAGGAGGAATAGAGGACAATAATGTACAATACTGCAAGACATGGAAATATAAATAAATTGCCATTTAGCTTACCTTCGCTTAAGTTTTGTGACTCTTCCATCTGGTGGTTCATCATCATCATCTTCATCACTATTAGATGCTCTTCTCTCACTTGATCCATTGTTATTTTTCTGGTGACACCCGTCCTGTTTGGAATCTGAAGGGGAAAAAAGTGTACATCCATTTGTCCCTTCAACATGTTTTCTGAGAGGATAAAACAGGGAAAGCAAAGTCGGCATGTGGTGTTTAACAATGCTACAAAGCAAGATAAAAACAGAGATACTATGAAATAGAAATGACAGCAGTGTTGTGTTGTGTGGGATCAGTTACAGACAAGATGGAAAGTTCCATTTTTAGAGAGCATCCATCCCAGTCTACAAAGTCACAGAGAGGAGAGGAGACTGCCTTTGATTCAGGCAGTGGAGCTTTGCTCTCTCAGACAAGAGGAGCCATTAACAATGCATGGGCCTGTGTCACATGGTCCTTTCATTCAAAGGAACACATCTTTTGATAGTATGATGCATAAAATATTCAGACAGAGTGAACACACAGTTTGGAAAAAGCCCCAAATTACAAGGACTAAAATATATGTTTTAAAAAGGTGGTTTGTAGGACATATTGCTATCACCTACCCATGTTGAGTAGGCTATAGCAATAATATGTAATATCATTTGGCTGCCTGGTTGCAATAGGCTACTCTAATGACATCTTCAGTAGGGCTGGGACGATACCAGTATGGCGATACTCGTTAGTATTGTGGCAAGGAAACAAAACACAAAGCGGATTTTAAATTATTTAGGAAAACAGCCCTAATGCTGGAAACAAACATTATTATGTTGTCATCCAGAGTCACATGTATTTATTTTCCAAGCTATAGCACACCATATTTGACATACAACAGGACTCTAAAGGACCAAAGAGTGAGGTCTACTTCGTGTTTTCATTTTGCCATGAAAAATAAAATAAAAATCAGGATACTGGTATTGTCACAGCCCTAATATTTAGGTTTTAATCGATTTGAGAGCTAGAACTGGGGGAATCACTGCTATATCAATATAGTGTCAGTCAATGATACAGGACAGTTTACTGAACTGAGAGACAGAAATATAATGTATGTAGGTGGAAGGATTCACCTCTTGATTCAGTGGACTTGGTTTTTGAGGAGGCAGGTCTTTTACGATTACCACCATCACAAGGTTCATCATCATTTCCACAGACATGGTCCGCTTGTTGTTTGCTCAAATCACACTGGCCAACTCCCTCTGACAGAAGGCTCATCTGCCCAATCAGATCGACCACTTCACTAGTGCCCGCCTCACTCCGCTCCAGCCTTCCTCCAAACTCAGACTCCCGTGGGTCACAACAAGGAGTTGGCTCTCCCTCGGCTTCACCCTCCTGTCCAGGCTGCTTTGGTTCAATGGGTGCACCGCTTGAATAGTCTGTGGTCCATCCCTGGGCTGCCCAGTAGTTGAACTGCTCCCAGTAGTAGAGAAAGGTGTGGCTGGCGTGTTGCTCCCATGCCTCCTTAGTGCCTGGGCAGTCCCAGGGGGGCTCTGCTGTGGCTGGACAGCTGGAGGTCTCAGGGTGCTTCTCCAACCAGCCCTGCCACAACAACCCCTCTCCCTGCTGGCTCCAGTAGCCTTCCCAACCCTCCTGGGCCTGGGTGGGTTGAGGTTCTGCGTCTGCCTCTCCTCCTGGCCTCTCAGTGAGATCAAACCAATCAAATGCCGGATTTGTGCTTTCAACACTGGGATCATCCTTCTGCAACTGGAGTGGATGTGGATCATCTTCATCCAGATTCTCAGGGGCTGCTTCCCAGTGGTTAGCATTCTTCCTTCTTAACTTTCTCCCCTTTAGGAGAGACAAGGACACTAGGTGAAAGACAGCATAGGAGCTAGTGGTGTGCGGGTCAGCTGTTTGTTCACACGCAACTGTGCGCAATTGATAATAACCCTAACCCACAAACATAGAACATGCACTGTAGGCTACAGTCAGAAATGGTAGAAAGATTTTTTGACAGGGGGTGCAGGATTTTTTTTGCCTGATTTAGATATGTTTCTGATGATAATTTACAACATTTTGGTAGGCTATTTGTTAGTCACCTTGTCTATAATTAGATACATGCTGCTTCTCTTATGTCATTATATGTTGCCCTAGAAGACTAAATAAACTCTTGCTCTTCAGAATAATGTCATAAATCGATAGAATGAATGCTTCAATCTAGTTGACATCGGAAAAGTTCTCTCTGTCATCTCTGTTTGTTTCGTGGCGCAAATACGTTTAGGGACCGGGATAACATGCAATAACAAAGATGTGAAAACGAGCCAACATGTTTCTGATAATATTTCAGTTCGGCTTGAATGCATAGACTATTTTATGTGGTTGAAATGCTATGATGCTGATAAAGATAGCACCACTACAGATGGTCCCTAACTGTGCATTAGCATTCTCTCAAGATGTTGAAAGAAATAAATCATATTTCTCCTGTTCCCCGAGTCAAAATGTAGCCTACATTTGGTGTATCATTTTACTGCAAGAATTGCTTACTTCTGTAGGAGTTAATATTAAGGCTATGTGAGAGGTTATAGACCTATGATCAGTGTCCAGATTTCAGTTTCCATGTAACCCATCTGAACAGTAGGCTACAGTTCACTTGATGTGCCATAGGCATATTTGAAGTCCCCATCTTGTGACTGTTGAATTTGTATAGCTCCTCAATCTTTTTCTGCCCATTCCCAAAAGCATTTGGCGATTGGCATGTAGGCTATTTGGCGTGTGTACAGTTAGGCCCTAAAGCTTAGGCTTACGCACTAATGCTAGATAGCCTAAAATAATGAAAGAAAAACCTCAATGTAGCCTATAGACATAAATTGCACAAGAATTATACATTTATGAATTATTAAGGTATAGTTTTCTTTTTATTCTACCCGCCCACCACCCACCCCGCCCTTCATCCACACAATATTTCATGACCCTAAACCCGCCCGCCCTGCGGATATAACCGTGGGGACTGCGGGTTATGAGTCAACCCGCACATCAGTAATCGGAGCAACATTACTTATTTTCTTTATTTTAGGTGGACTCTATTGTGAAGGATAAACATAGGCAATGTTTACTTGCTACTACTTACAGATTTCCTCTGTGCAGAGGAGCTTATGAACTCTACAGGCAGTCCCATGCTGGCCATAAGCTGGGCTTCTTCATCGATTGGTCCATCATCCTCCTCCTCCTCCTCCTCTTCAGTCTCTTCATCTTCTGCCTGGTCATCTCCATGCTCATCCTCTGCCTCTGTGAGTGCAACAATAGGCAGAGTTACAGACAACTTTCAGGTTTAAAAAAGCTTGTGAAAAGGTTGGCAACATGCATGTCAATGTCAATCATTGGGAGAGGTTAGCCAAGTAAAACTCAACTCCAGGACGTACTTCACATCAACGGAGTTGATCTGCAACTAGTGTGGGCTTACTGGAGTTCCAAGTCACATAAAATTATTGTTTTTCTCAAAAAAATATGGATTTCAGCAACCATAGCCAGCAATTACATAGGACAAGGTCCTGTGTAATTGCGTGCTTCTCCTTGGATGATGAAATCCGTCGTTTTTGATCAAAACAAAATTGTATGTGATGTCTGAGCTCCAGTCGGTCACCCTAGTCTGATCAACGCCTTTGATGTGAAGTACATCGTGGAGTTGAGCTTTACTTGGCTAGGGAACTTATGTCTAATGATGTATACAAACATCATTGGTTATGTCCTACCTTGTAGCCCACCGGCTTCAGCCAGGTCAGTGATGGCTTTACGGTCAGATCTGTACAACTCACGATCCCTACACCGGGAGAAAAAGAGGACACAGTCACAAAGTGAAAACAGTGCAACACAGTTTGTGTGTTGTACTTGTAACGTTCGCTATAGCTCGCTAGCTCACTTACTGTACAAAAGCTCTCGAACACAAGCAGTGTATCGTCCCATCATCTCCAGCCAAGCTCCTTTGGCTAAAAATAATGTCGGCAACCACATTCCATTTTCCATGATCAATCATCATATTCACGCTTGTTAGCTAGCGAACGTTAAAATGTAAATAGAAAGGCTCTTCCACTGCTATCGAAGTTCATTCGGATCCACACACGTTTAGGCTCCAATGAGATTCGTTCCTGGTTGTGTCACATGAATAAGGTACCGGGTGAACCAGGACAAAAAATATCAGGAATCTTCCTCCTCTCGACCTACCAACGGGATCCAAACGTATGTAATGATTTCATAAAAATATTGTATTGTTATTTATACAATACTAGTATTGGTGTCTATGCAGTGGATGTTCTTAGCTTTTGCTCGTGTCAAGGCTAGTTGAGGTAATTTATTATAGCTAGTCTCAAGAAGTAGGCTAGCTAGCCAGCTAACCTGCTAATTTATTAGCTGTGTAAATTAGCAAATCAGCTTGCTAATCGAGGGAAATGCCGATCCGAAATAATCAACAACTTTTTCATTATTAGGCTGTCTAGGTATGAAGTGAATTTTAAGATGCAGCTACTTGGATATCTAGTAGTCAGTTGTGTCACTCAGAGGTGTCAGACTAACGCCTTAGTTAGCACTGTAACTAGCTCAGTCAGCTGTCAAATACGGGGTGGCTCTCCAATGGACAGCAGCTGGGTCTGGTGGTCTGCTGATGGTGCTTTCAAGACAACTGGGAACTCCGAAAATACGAGGTCAAATCATGACATCAGTGATCTTCAGGTCGGAAAGTCGGAGTTCTAGAAAGAGGCCCGAGTTCCCGAGTTGGATTACCGTTCAAAACGATTTTTCCCAGTCGGAGTTCCCAGTTGTTTTGAACGCAGCATGAGTTCATAGAAGGGTTGGCTGACTACGTCACGAAATTGACCCGCCCGCATAGATGTGGCCAGAAGCCGTGCGTTATTATGATTCGGAATGGTCAGATAGCTAGTAACAATGACATGAAGCTGGCATGTGGGGAATCGTAAGTGGCTCGTTTCAGCAAGTGTTATCTTGTTGTTGATACCATGTCTTGTTTTGAGGTGTTTTGACTGATTTCATGTCAATGCTAATATAGCAAAAAAATACACTAGTTAGCTAACCAACAACTCCAACGACGTATTTGAGAGACAAGTGCTCATTGTGCAAATGTATTTATGTTTTCAATAAACATCTGGAGACTAAATATTGTTTACATGTTGTCAATAATCTAAGCCAACCCCGTCTTTTTTGCCCCATAGTTGTGCAGGGGTCGGTTTTGTTGCTAAACAACCAACCCGTCTATAGCCCAAAGGCCAGCACATGGCGATATTGAGACGTTTCATTACAGGCAAAGGGAATCCATGCAGCCGGCTATACACTCATATCCCCCGTGGACCGGTCCGTACATAAAACATTCGCCATTCAGCCTGCAAAGGCGTCGTTTCCCTCCTTAACTTGATTTAATAGCGAGAAGGCAGAAAAAAACGGGGGAAATATGCATACTTTCTTGATGAAACACCATTTTCCACCACCATGCTAGAGTGGCTAAATGCTAGTCCCAGATGTGACGGTTCGCGTTCAGCCAATCAGGTTGCAGCAGTCTGTTTTTTACCGTTTGTCTGAACAAATGACTGTGTATATGATCACGTGACACCATTCGTTCCTATGAGAAGACTCAATAGCCTTTGAAGTCGGTTAAAAGGTAGACTCAGCCATATGATGTAGATGCAGAAAGTAAACATTATGGTGGGTCCGTTTCCGCAACAACTAAGCGTGTTGAAATAGAGCAATGCTACCCAACCTGAGCCCGACGGGCCCCGACATTATACATCGGGTTAGGGCCGGGTAGGGCCTGTTTTTCATCAATAACTAGGGTACCTGCTAGGCATCACTAAATTGATCACTAACATTTTGAAGCTGAGCCATTTGATTGTGTGCTGCTGCGCAGTACAGTCACATGACTAAGATTATAACATGGTGTCAGAAGTGCCTCAACCTCATCAAATATAAGACAGGTGAGATTATGAAAAAAAAAGTTTTGTCAGATTTGAGTAACAAAGTAGCTAGCAGCTAAGTGCTCTCATGTCTCTTCATTGAGCAGAGCAGCCCAAGCAGAGCTGTTGCTATGGATACTCACAGACTCAGAGCAGCCATGAGCAGAGCGCATGCAGAGAGGAGCAGCTAATGGATTTACTAACGGAGTAAGTTATTTTTGATTTCGGGTTTCGGGTTTCGGGCAGGGCCAGGCGTTAAATTTGGCAGAAGCAATCGTGCCTGGGTAGGGTAGGGCCTGAACGTTGCGTGCATGGGTAGGGCTTAAAATTCATGCCTGTGCAGGGCTCTACGTTGAAGCTCGAGGCTCAATTTCTCTGCTGTTTTGGTGCCCTGGCTACCATGCTGTGAACAGCGTGACGTGAACCTGTGCACATGCACAGAAATTGTGTGTGACTGTGTGAGAGCGAAGTCTTGCATCTCGCTCATCTGCGGTGCTGCTCGTGGCAACTTCACTGAGTCTACCTTTAAGATGGTATCTCATGGAGACAACATGCACAGTTTGAGCTACTCCAGGAAGTGACATTGCAGGCTAGCTCAGTGCCCTCCATTGAGTAACTCAAGTTGAAGACCGACCGGGGTACTGCAGTCTGCCATTAGCAACTCAATTATCCTCATAACTTGTTCTGTTTTAGATTTTTTAATAATCCGTTCAAGGAAGTACATCTGGTGTATTAGAAGCAATTATTGGTACCATGATTGGTTCGAAACATTTTCTTATTTACGCGAAGATTGACCACGAAGATCGCAATTTTTCAATTCACTATAATGGGGATCCTGTTTTCTGCTAACAATGCCTGCAGTTGCGCGATCAGCTATGAACTTTCGTGGCTTCAATGAGAGGGGGAAGTTGTTCTCCCCTGGTCTGAACGCTGTGCGCAATATCAGGAAGTTGCATTAGCCACCATCGCATGGTGCTGAAAAAGGTGTTTCATAAAGAAAGTACGCATATTTCCCCCCCCTTTTTAAAAAATGCCTACTCGCCATTAAATTGAGTTAAGGAGGAAATGTACGCTTTTGCAGCCTGAATGGAGAATGTTTTATGTACAAACCGGTCCACGTATAGCCGACTGCATGGATTCCCTTTGGACGGTAAGATGAAACGTCTCAATATCGCCATCTGCTGGCCATGGGTGAACCAGAAATGTTTTAATAATAATAATAATAGTGGGATTTCTTGCTTCCTCTTCCGTCTCTGATTGTGTGAATGGCTTGACCCTTTACTTTTGTCTTTCAGGTGTTTCATGTGAGCCTGGTATGATCTGTCCTCAGTACTATTTACACTGGAAGAAAAAGGGTTTGTGAAACGTCTACCAAAATGTAGAGTCGCCCTGGCTAAGTGTCTACTAAATGACAAAAATGTAAATCTAAAAAAAATTGTCACATGCTCCAGATAGGTGCAGTGAAATGTGTTATTTTACAGGGTCAGCCATAGTAGTAAGGCGCCCTGGAGCAAATTAGGGTTAAGTGCCTTGCTCAAGAGCACATCAAAATATTTTTCTCCTTGTCGGCTCGGTTATTCGAACCAGCAACCTTTCAGTTACTGGCCCAAAGCTCTAACCGCTAGGCTACCTGCCGCCTAAAACATGTACTTTTTAATTCAGTGATGATACAAATGCAACCATTTGATTACTTGCAATTTGTGTTGCTTCTGAAGTAGCCGCACCTCATCTAGCTAACTTGATTGTTCAGTTTATAAATGCATGCTGATTTGTTTATTTCAGAATCAGCATGGTGTGTAAAATATTTATATTGAGTTTAATAGATACTGTATGGCAATGTATTTTTTCTATCCGATTCCCACTTCAATGTTTGCTCTCTGTCTTTGCAGAACAAACATTAATATGAATGTATTGGACTGTACTGAAATATCACCTTTTTAGCCCTCTTCTCTCTATTCTGTACTCCAGGCCTGCCCATTGGCAGATGGTATCCTTATTCGACTTGGCTTCCTCTGGGAGAGGCTAACTGTGTGGCAGTATGTCAAATGGGAACGAGTCCTGCATGTTCAGAGATGGAGCCGAGTTTGTGGCCTGCATCTTTCACGCATTTGAGGAATGGTCAGGACTAGGACCCCTGGAAGACTATCTGAGCTATCTGGAGTACCTGGCCTGGGTTTTCACCCCTCTGGTCGTTGTTTTCATCCTGCCCTTCCTCATTGTGATCCTCCTCTACTTCTCCATCCTCTTCCTCCATGTGTACAAACACAAGAACCAGCTCAGGGAGGCCTACTCCAACAACCTGTGGGATGGTGCTAGGAAAACTCTGGCAACGTTGTGGGATGGCCACGGGTTCATATGGCACGGTATTTATATATATATATTTATATATATACAGTGAGCTCCAAAAGTATTGGGACAGTGACAATTTTGTTGTTGTTTTGGCTCTGTACTCCAGCACTTTAGATTTGAAATGATACCATGACTATGAGGTTGAAGTGCAGACTGTCAGCTTTAATTTGAGGGTATTTTCATCCATATCGGGTGAAGCCAAGGTATTTACCTCCCCTACACCGCTAATGATGACAGATGGTGTCATCTTTGAAGCTTTAACATGCGTCGCCGATCTGCTGCCTGGGAGGGAGGCTAAGGTTGTCAGGCGGGGCCCCTAGGTGCCGCAGTGCCACTATGTAAGCCATGATGGGTGTGTTACAGTGTTTAGGGATGGAGATGTATAGAGTTGTCCTCTTTTTCCCCATCTCTGTATTCTCACACCTCTGTAGTCTCACCTGCCTGTCAATCAGTCATGGGACATGGATTCATTTTCCTCAATGATTGGGTCCATAGTTACAGTGAGCTCCAAAAGTATTTGGACTGTGACCTGTTTTGTTTTGGCTCTGTACTCCAGCACTTAGGAATGATACAATGACTATGAGGGTGAAGTGCAGACTGTCAGCTTTAATTTGAGGGTATTTTCATCCATATCGGGTGAACCGTTTAGAAATGACAGCACTTTCTGTACGTAGACCCCCCCATTTTAGGGGGCCAAAAATATTGGGACAAATTCACTTATGTGTCTATTGAAGTAATCAAAAGTTTAGTATTTGGTCCCATATTCCTAGCTCGCAATGATTACTTCAAACTTGTTGGATGCATTTGTTGTTTGTTTTGGTTGTGTTTCAGATTATTTTGTGCCCAATAGAAATTAATGGTAAATAATGTATTGTGCCATTTTGGAGTCACTTTTATTGTATAATATAATATAATATGTTTCTAAACACTTCTACATTAATGTGGATGCTACCATATTCCTTTTCTTGACAGGATATGAAATCCATGGTATGGAGAAGATTCCAGATGAAGGAGCAGCTCTTATAGTCTATTATCATGGGGCTATTCCCATTGACTATTATTACTTTCTGGCAAATGTAATCATTCAGAAGGGACGTATTGTTCACTCAGTCGCTGATCACTTTCTGTTCAAAGTTCCAGGTAAGATCTTCACAGATCCATTTCCCAGTATCTAAATATAAAGGTGGAGATGTTTTATTCAGGATATGTTCCCTCTATGTAGTTGGACAATTCAGTGTACTGTATGTAGCCTACAGCTGCCTTAGTCTATTCTTACTACATGAGATACTAAGGCTGCGTTTACACTGGCAGCCCAATTCTGATCTTTTTTTCAGTAATTGGTCTTTTGACCAATCCGATCAGCTCTGAAAAAGATCTGACGCAAAATATCTGATGTGGGCCCCGTGTAGCTCAGTTGGTAGAGCGTGGCACTTGCAACGCCAGGGTTGTGGGTTCGATTCCCACGGGCGGCCAGTATGAAAAAAATAATAATTATGTATGCACTCACTAACTGTAAGTCGCTCTGGATAAGAGCGTCTGCTAAATGACTGAAATGTGATTGGTCAAAATACAAAAAAAATGAAAAAATAGCAGAATTGGGCTGCCTGTGTAAACGCAGCCTTGGACACTAAAAGCATGACCTGGTATTCTTCTCTGTAGGGTTCAAGCTGCTGTTGGAGGTGTTCAGTGTGATCCATGGGCCCCAGGAGGAGTGTGTGAAGGCCCTGAAAAGTGGCCACCTCCTGGGCATCTCTCCTGGAGGCGTGAGGGAGGCCCTCCTCAGTGACGAGACCTATCCACTTGTCTGGGGGAAGAGAAAGGGCTTCGCACAAGTGGCTATCGATTCCAAAGTGGTACATATTGTTTTTTGTCTCCTTCTGTCTTTGTTCCCAAATGGCACCCTATTCCCTATATAGTGTACTACCTTTAACCAGAGCTCTATGGTGGTCTGGAGCCCTATAGGTAATAGGGTGTCATTTGGAGACAGACGCAGTGCATGTCACTTTCCTCTTACAAAGGAGCATCACTTAAATGTTTGTCTTTATATTTTTTAGCCAATAATTCCAATGTTTACTCAAAACGTCAGGGAAGGATTCCGATCTCTCGGCGGGTTAAGTAAGTATGCTTAACTATTCATTTTAATTACAGTGTAACTAATAGAAGCGCATAAATTAACTTCAAAATGTTATATTTCTCAGGCTTTTTCAGATGGTCGTATGAAAAGTTCCGCATGCCTATGGCCCCTGTCTATGGAGGTTTTCCTGTGAAGTTTCGTACATACTTAGGTGACCCCATCCCATATGACCCTAACATTAGTGCAGCAGAATTAGCTGAAAAGGTAAGACATTATGCAACTGTGGCATATATCTGTAATTCAATGGCTACTTACTGTCTGAAATGTAGTGCACACAAAAGTCAAATGATTGGGAAAGATGGGGTCGGAGTGAATTTTCCTAATCTTTCTTTCTGATTTGCAGACCAAGCAAGCAGTTCAAGCACTCATTGACAGACACCAAATCATTCCTGGGAATGTCCTTCGAGCATTACTAGAGCGATTCCACAGCAGGCATAAAGAAAAATAGCATTTTGAATAGCTGTAAGGAATAGCCTTTATTTTGTTAGATGAAGCAGTTACTTATTTTGAAGACAAACTGTTACATATTGAAAGTGTGATCAATTGTATGGTTAACTACAGATTTGGATCTTAGTTTGAGCCAGTCTCCTACAGCAGGAAAATAATACAGCAGCAACAGGAAATGTGAATTATTATGTGGATTATAATGAATGGACATTTTTGTAGCGGTTGATACATTTTTCGTAAGGAAAAGCCTTTTTTAACCTCAAATACAGTACAAGTTTTACATTTCCTGGAAAGTTCTCCTGCAACAGGCTGATCAAATTAAGATCCCTCACCTGTACATTATTATTGTAGGTGTATCTTCAGGAGCTTTTTGCACTCAGTTTTTGTCACAAAACAACATGTACAGAAGGTAAATTGTGAAGGTATAATACACCATACAACTGTAATTATGTCAAATGTGCAAATTGAAGAAATTGTATAGTGTGTGTTTTTCTTCTGAAACTCGTCAGTCTATTCTTGTTCTGAGAAATGAAGGCTATTCCATGCAAGGAATTGCCAAGAAACAGAAGATCTCGTACAACGCTGTGTACTACAAGAATAGACTGACGAGTTTCAGAAGAAAGTTATTTGTTTCTGGCCATTTTGAGCCTGTAATCGAACCCACAATTGCTGATGCTCCAGATACTCAACTAGTCTCAAGAAGGCTAGTTTTATTACTTCTTTAATCAGCACAACAGTTTTCAGCTGTGCTAACATAATTGCAAAAGGGTTTTCTAATGATCAATTAGCCTTTTAAAATGATAAACTTGGATTAGCAAACACAACGTGCCATTGGAACACAGGACTGATGAGATGAGAATGGGCCTCTGTACGCCTATGTAGATATTCCATTACAAATCAGCCGTTTCCAGCTACAATAGCCATTTACAACATTAACAATTTCTACACTGTATTTCGGATCAATTTTATGTTATTTTAATGGACCAAAAAATTGCTTTTCTTTCGAAAACAAGGACATTTCTAAGTGATCCCAAACTTTTTAACGGTAGTGTATATACTTTGATTCCACAATTGATTTGCACACATTGTTCTTTGTTCCACCACTGCCAATAATTTATATTTAAGAGGCCTTTATTTTGCTTAACAACTGCAAATATTGAAATAATACAGCAATTGCTATATAGGAAGCAATATAGGTATGAAGACTGGGCAGCTTTATTTCCTTTCACCTGGGTACAATGTTTGCCATTTGATTTAAATAGTTGTGTAATTTCCCACAAAAAATGTGTGTACATTGTGTAGAATTATGTAAGTATGTACTGTAATTGTAGCCTATGCACTTTTTAAATCTATTAAGGTCCATTATGAAACAGGACAGAAATGATTTGTAATGTTAAAATAAATATATTTTATTATGAGCTTTGTGTGTTACTTTCTGTCATTTATGTTATTACAAAATACTTGTTATACTTAAACAACTGAAATGGAGCAACATACAGCTATGCCAAGATATTTGGTAAGTGGTTTTGTAAAAAATATTTTATTACATTTTACTTCCATAAACCTGGGTAACTTTTCAATACGACTTTAATCAAGTAATTATTTAAGGCCTATGAATCAAATGTAACTAATGTGCAAAAGTTAGCTAATGTGTAGCCTATTCTAAAACACGTTTAGTGCATTTCTCTGGACTAAAATGTTGTGGCGCTAAACCTGAAGTATTCTGCTTACAGGACGAGCAGAGTTTTGATTGTTGTTTGAGATTGCTCAGAAATGTACTTTGTGTAGTGTGGCTAGATGGTAGCTGTACTTTCCATGGTTATTGTGTATGTGTATAATTTATTAAATGTTATTTTGATTTTCAGTACAAGAAAAATGGTACTGTGTTTAGTAGCGTATTGTAAGCCGATGTGGGCTGGGTACCGGTAGGTGTATGACACTTAAATAAATCAGATCAATAAAAAAAAAAACACTTTACTTGTGTTGACTTAAAATGCTGCCCAATGAAGGCAATCCAATAGTGAGAATTAAATAATATTTTTGATAAAGAATGATAGATTTCTCCAATGGCTTCTTGGGGTTATTTCTCGGCACAAACTTCATCACACACACATACACACCACAAGCTCAAAGAGTGTTATACTACATTGTTACTACTCTTAACGGAGCGAAACTGCTTTGGTTTGTCTCAGAAATGCCCTCCTACTTAAACTCAAGCCTGAAGAGATCTGAGATATAGAACATTGTTGGCATCCACACCACAACACATACAGTACTGGACAGCTTATATCAGTCCAGTACTGCCTAGGCTTTGCCCCCTGTGCAGCTCTCCCTGCCTGTCCTGTGCGATGTCCTGTTCACCGTATTAGCCTCTGGTTGTCTGATGTAGCCATTGCCTGCATCCTAAATGGCTCCCTATACCCTATAATGCACTACGTTTGACCGGATCCCTATAGGGTGCCATTTTGGGTGCACATATTGTCTGTGGAGGCTTGGAGTGCTTCAGTCATCCTCTGGAATGGTGGGGACTATTAGCTATTGTTTCGTTTCTGTAATGGTATTATGTATTGTACTGTATGCCATGTTGTAGCCTACTGAGCCTCTTAATCAGGCATTGAAGAAGACTTGCTGTTAGATGTTTATGTCCTACACTAGGGATCATCAACTAGATTCAGCCAAGGGACCGGAACATAATTTCTAATAATTTGTAGACTGCAAATTGACCACAAGAAGCCCAAACAGATATTATATTTGACTAAAACATAATCATTTCAAATCTTGCTTAGATTTGTATGTGATCACATGCAGTGCTTTCAGAAAGTATTCCTACCCCTTGACTTGTTCCACATTTTGTTGTGTTACAGCCTGAATTCAGTCAGAATTTTCTCAGACATCTACAAACAATACCCCATAATGACAAAGTAAAAACATGTTTTTAGTAATTTTAGCACATTTATTGAAAATCAAATACAGAAATATCTCATTTACATAAGTATTCACACCCCTGAGTCAATACATGTTAGAATCACCTTTGGCAGCGATTACAGCTGTGAGTCTTTCTGGGTAAGTCTCTAAGAGCTTTGCACACCTGGATTGTACAATATTTGTACATAACATTCTTCAAACACTGTCAAGTTGGTTGTTGAACGGAGTTAAGAAGGACACCTGTATCTTTGTAGTGTCTGGGTATTTTGATACACCATCCAAAGTGTAAATAATAACTTCACCATGCTCAAAGGAATATTCAATGTCTGCTTTTTTGTTTTTTGTTTTTTACCCATCTACCAATAGGTGCCCTTCTTTGCGAGGCATTGGAAAACCTCCTTGGTCTTTGTGGTTGAATCTGTGTTTGTAACTCACTGCTCGACTGAGGGACCTTACAGATAATTCTATGTGTGGTGTACAGATATGAGGTAGTCATTCAAAAATCATGTTAAACATTATTACTGTGCACATCCATGCAACTTATTATGTGACTTAAGCACATTTTTACTCATCAACTTATTTAGGCTTGCCATAACAAAGGTGTTGAATACTTATTGACTCAAGACATTTCAGCTTTTCATTTTTAATTAATTTGTAAACATTTATACTTTCTACTTTGATATTATGGGGTATTGTGTGTATGCCAGTGACACAAAATCTCAATTTAATCCATTTTAAATTCAGGCTGTAACACAACAAAATGTGGAAAAACTCAAGGGGTGTGAATACTTTCTGAATGCACTTTATATCTCTCTATTATGTGTGGGAAAACTTTGGAACAGATTTTCAAAATAAAAATCACTTGGAGCTGATTTGCTGGTGTTTTTACAGTCTTTTATGCCCACAAATAAAATGTTTTTTGGGGGGAGGGCTCAGCAAACTTGGGGGGCCAGTTGAGGAACCCTGTCCTTAACTGTTCCCTGCTGGTGCATAACTGCTATCCTACACAACAAGTTCATTATGCAGAGATACAGCCTCTTCAATAATGAATGAAGAGGTAAATTGCACCTATTATCTAGTATGTTATCATGGAAATTTATTTCCACACACCTACCTATTTGCATACTGTACACACACGGTATTGAAAGCCAAGAACTCAATGCACTCAAATGTCTATAAATGTGCTGTTCTTTTTTTCAGTTACTGCCCATTCTGCAAACACTGCATTATATTAATAACAATGCTGTTGGAATGCTGTATAACCAGTGGCTCTAGTGAAAATATATTAGCCATAGTATAATAGACATTACCATATTATAGCCTACTCATATCTTCTAGACTTGCATACACATAATGTGACAACCTGTGTTAACAAAACCAAAATTAACTAAGTGGAGGCTGACAAAATGACCACAGTGTACTTTATTAAATTAATTTTGGTACTTTGTGTTGCATTAGAATCAAATAAAAATTTACAAAATTCCAATATATACAAAAATGTCATGTTCTGTTTTAATTCTTCAATTTACAATAACATTTGTTTTGATCCGATTTAATGCAGTTTAAGCACTTCAGACTTTCATCACACAATGCAACTTACTTAAAGACCAATAATGAACAGTTTTTTTGTATTTTGCATTTTTGTCATTTAATACATCACATACACCACACTATTTTAATCTGTATTACATCATATGTAACTGCCATCTTGTGGCGGCGACCTCTAGTCAACAGACACCCTTCACAATCAGGACTTCGAGAGGAATGTTCTTTTAACATATACATTTGCATACATTTATTTACAGTTAGATAGTTTTGTTTTTCAATTACTATTGTGATCTTCCATTTGCAACTGAGACACTAAGGACATCTGTACATTATGCTTTAGAAGTCAAACAAAATGGAATGCCATTATTCCTATGTTCATTCGTTACTGTGCTTGTACTAATGTGCTATAGGCTACAGTAGGGGTGGAGTAGTATCATACAGTACATCACTGCTATTCGTCTACATTACTAGTATCTAATGTTGATGTATACCTCAGAACAAAACTCAACCACCAATCAAATCTCTCAATCAGACAATAAATAATAGAAGTTCCTTTATTTATTTTTTGCCTTCAGTATGACCTGCTACAAGAAGGACAGGTCCATTTTTGGGTAAAGGTCAAGGGTGCCCATTTAAACTGTGAGCTTATAGGTCTATCTTGCATCATGGAGAATGATATAATAGTATAAGCACAGTAACTATATAGAAACACAATGCTATTGGGCCCTGAACAGAGAACTTTGATAAACCTAGAGACCACTTTGATCATCATAACCACACAACCAGGGGTAAGGTACACAAAAACAAATCCTTATGAGATTGAAAGACATAAAACAAACGCATAAATGTTTTCTTAAGGCAAACGAAACAGATAAAAGCAGCTTAAATCGTCACAACCATGAATTCCTCTTAAACAATAAGTGGGTTTGTTGACAAGTGCATTTTCCTGTTGTCTCAGTCTGCTGTCTGATGCACTTACAGTAGTAAACAGAATACCCTCCACCATCAAAACACTGAACACCATATCATTTGTTTCACATTTACATTTATGATCTTGGTACGAAGATCAATATATTATTGTGTATCACTGATGTCAGAGGAGGGTATTCTGTTCAGAAACCAAGTTGAGGTAGGTATATGTACAATTTCCACACTATTTCAGAGATGATGATGAACAATGTTAGTCTGAGATTCAACCCTGGATGTGCTAACGAAAAAATTAACAAATAAACAAAGAATAAGAAACCATCCTGAAATGTTTAGAAGTGTTTCTGTATAGATGGGTTTTACAGATGGTGTAATAATCATTTCATAATTATCACCCACAAGACCAAATGACATTCTCTCACTCAGTTGTGACAACAGGGAATGTATTTTCAATGTACTAATAATGACTCATTTGACCTTTTCTGACCCTATAAAAGTGACTGACACATATTCATATTTGACCCTAAGCTCAACCCTACTATTTTCTAAAGATAGAACAACATTCAGAAATGGTAGAATTGTCGTATTAGGGGTGATGTATAGAGGAGGCCACTAGGTGCTCATTTGGATGGGACTAACAGCAGTTGTTGTATCTGTTAATTATTCTCAGTATACATGGATACTGAGGAAGCCTATGTGGATATCGCTGTATGAGGACACACAGACGCACCACTATTCTGCCAAATATGACTTCAGTTTAGTCTAGTTGTGACCACAATAAATCATCAACACTGGGACCCCCACTGGAAATGAAAACAGCAGTTGAAAGCAAACAACGTGATATGAGAAAAACAAGATAACATCTCATGTTAACATGGATCAGATTGAGTAAAGGGATGCACAGCGAGAGAGAGAGACGTGCAGGGTTGACATTAAGAGAATAATATACTAAATGTTTTATTTATGAGGAGAACCTTCGCAAGTGACCTTCAATGATTCACTAGTTGATGATGAGCAATTCATTTTACCTCAAGTTTATCATCAGTGGCAGACCTAAATAAGAGATCCTAAGTAGCAGTGTAGCCTTGTTTCTTCTAAAACAACCACAAAATCTGTAGCTCACGTCCTCCTCATTCTCACAAAGGCTTTGTAATTACTGACTTAAAAAAATGTGCTAAGAATTAAAGAGCCTCTCCCCATTGATTAAAATATATTATCTTGTATCAAACTATTGATAATGATGACAAACATATGTCTAGATCTATCTCCCTAATCCACTGGGCACAGATGTCAGTTCAATGTTCAGATTTGATTGATATATGCAGTGGGGAATTAACAAAACATTGAGTCCATTTGTTGCATTTTGGTTTTGAAATTGGGTTAAAACGAGACAAAATGTTTATGTGATGAGTTTGTGCTCATCCAAGTAGTTTGGTCCTGCGTATAGAAGCCTTTTGTCATAAAATCTAATACACCCTGCAAAATTGTGTGTGTGCGTCGTCACAATACTGAATCCTGTTCTTTGACCACCATCCTCCATGCCACAGTGAGTGACAAAAGCCACAGTGTTGTGCCATTGATGATAATTTGCTAATTTCGAACCCTGTGCTTTCCTCAATTTCACCACTGCCATTTGGTTTCAGTCTTCATTGTAAATAAATAAAAGCATCTTATTTTAAATTCAACTCAAAACAGACCGGTTAATGAGAGAAACTGAAAAGATAAGAGTTGTTCTAATAAAGAGTGCCGCATCAATTAATTAATGTTGCTCCACACTGAATTCAACTCAGAAGTAAACAGAGCTGTGGACATGATTTTACCAAGTGCTTCTGCATGTATTACCAAAAATCCCTTTTTAGAGAGTCTCTTGGATGTGTAGCGGCATTCACTTCTGAATATTTAGTGGAGTTGAGTAAGACATACCACAGAACACAAGGGAACAGACATACTGTAACTAAGACAATTTGTGTGATGGCGCGGCAACAAGGCAAATTATGTGAAAGCAAAGTAAACCATGTTCAAATGAAGAATTACCCACATACTAACGTATATGAATACTTCAAATAATAAGACATTTCAACAAAAACAGTTGACCTAAAATAAATCTATACCATTCAGTAGAGATTAAAAATCTAGCTCTAATCGAACACAACAGGCACGTCTTACTGGACTAATCAGGAGCTTTTTCCCTCAAACTTTCACATTGAATGGCACGATTTCCTTTCGTCAATGTGCTCTGATTAATTCCACTGACAAGTTTTGTGCTTGTTTTTTTTCCCTCTCCTCCTTGTCATCCTCTTCTCTCCATACTTCAAATGAACAAGACAAAAAAAATAAGCGCTTGTGACCTAGAACTGAAAAAGAAGGTACAAACTTTCATTTTTGTGCAGACGCCTTTTCAAGATTTAAAGATACAATGTTCTTTTTTAGATATCACATCCACAGTCATAGTGCCTGGGGCTTAAGTCAGAGCACAAAGTTGAAACACTTTTTTTTACCTGCTCCAAACACCATCTTGACACCATTGATGTTGGGTGTTGACAGTCACAATGATATCAGTGGTATACGCCCTAGAATTCTTCTGTGTGGTACTGCTCTTGTGTTGAGTATAGGCTACAGCAGCAGTTTGCACCATAGGGCTGAAGTGCACATCTCTAGTTCCTTGCACTACAATATATAGCTGCAGACAAAATGACCACTGATTGTAGCATCTACACGTGCCCTCCTGTGCCATGCTTTGTCTCTCTCACACACACACACACGCACACACACACGCACACATGCACACACACACACACAAACGGATGGCAATACACTTTCACATCAGTTACATACAACGTTAGAAAGAATGTTGCATCTTTAATCTGACAGTACATCCTGCAGGTGCTTCAGTTATGAGAGTAGTTTGGCTGAAGTGGCTGCTTGTCTATGTCCTCCTCTCCTCCTCCTCTCATCCCCCTCTCCTCTCCTCTCCTCCTCCCCATACAGAACAGATCTGTGTGGCTCAGCTAGTAGACTGATCCTTTTCAGCCATACGGCAGCCCAGATCAGAGATGCACGAGACTGGACTGTAAATGGGAGCTTCTAGGAAGGTATATTTGTCCTGCTGCCTTTTAATCCAGGCAAGAACAAAGATGAGGTTTGTCCTTCAGTCTCTCCACAGTACATTAACATTTCGGTTTTATGTAGCATATAAACAGCATGATGCCCAGGTACAGTACTCTTTCTTCAATGTTGTATTCAAGTAAATAGTAGTTCTGCCCTGCCTGAATCTAGTACTGTCCAGTTACTGGCAGTCACAGCCACCGACCCACAGACTCAGTCCACACAATCCAGTAGTTTCAGACCTTTTGGCACTAGCACAACATGGCTGATGACATCAGAACTTAGGACCAGTACACATGTACAGTATGACAGACACAACTCTCTACTCATGTCGCTAATTACATCACAGAAATAACTAGAACCATCCTAATATGAATCAAGACCATTTGATTACCTTTTTTTCTTTTTGTTAATTAACACGTCCACTATGTATATCAGGGGATATTACTAGTATCTGTAAATGTTCAGTATATCTTTGCAGGTCTAAGATGGTGGTAGTAGAGATGACTATAGATATTTGAGATGCCGTAGGTAAACATTAGGAACCAGCAATGACCCTACATTGAGTACTTTGGTACTTTTGTCACATGAGGAGCATGTGTATGGTCTTCTGCTTGATTACACCTAGATGGCAGAGCTCAGACAACCTTCATAACGAACTGTTATAACCTATTATGAACCTTCATAACAACCTTTTATGAACCTTCATAACCCACCTATTATGAAGGGACATGAGGTCATTCATTGGAATGCTGCTTTCATTATGATAGACTATGGGGATAAATGTGTATTTGTGTGTGCAACAGCCTTTTATTAAATAAGAGATTCCCTGACGGACGTAATTAAAAAAAACAAGAGCAATAACGACAACATCAACCAAATAAACTCTGTTTAGAAAACATGAATATATCCCTCTGTCACAACTAGTAAGTTGTGCCTATTCTGAAGTTGTAACCATGACAACCAACATCATGGTTCAATACTAGTATGTATATAGAGAGCTCATAATGTATTATTGCCACGGTCCTGCTGTAAATCCGAGTTGATGGTATTACAGTTGAGCATTTCCATGGATCCATCATCCAGGCATCCAGGCAGCGGTGCAGGGCTACAACGTGGTCTCGTACTCCAGGCGCTCCTGGACAGTAGTGTCATCTTTGTACTGGAGTCTGGGTGGCGCGGGGGAACAGTCGATGGCCAGGATGGCCTTGCGTATACTCCTGTCCAGTACGTGCCTCTCCCAGGCAGGATAGCGATTCCGACACAGGTCTATTTTGATGACGGTCTCCTCGATGCGCGGGGCGCGGGAGGACGGCGTGGAGGGGGCGGTGGGTCTCACCTGAAACACGGGCATGCAGCCGTCCCTCTCTGTGTATTTGGCGTCTCTACCAATGGTGCCGTCCCCCGAGATGAGGGGCACGCCCCGGTTGGACCTCAGCGAGTTGGTGGCCCCCTCGGCGGGTAGCATGAAGGCAGCGGTGGGGTCATCCAGCACGAGGCTGGGCGAACGTCCAAAGCGGGGCCCGTTGGGGTGAAAGAAGGCGTAGTACATGAGCATGAAGACGATGCCGGTGAGGAAGCTGCTGAAGATGACACAGAGGGCGGGGACGGCGAAGGCGTCGGTGCTCTGAGGGACGCGGTACAGGTACCACAGGGCACTCAGAGCAGTGTTCTCCAGCAGGATCACAAAGTAGTAGATGAAGAGCCTACACCGAGTACGACCTTCCTTCACATTAAACCAACTGAAGATGTAGATGATCCCAACGACCATGTCGAAGACAATCTCCTCCCATTTGGTGATGCAGAACTCGGTCTCGCAGTGGACTATCCAGAAGGTCATAAAGCACCAATGCAGGACGATGAAGATGCCGAAGTAGAGCTGGAACACGGAGGCGAACAGGGCGAAGGTGATGACTCGGGCAGCGATGGTGAAGAAATGCCAGCAGAACTGGATGATGACAGCCAGGTAGCTGATTGGCTTCTTGTCGTCCCGGGAGTCTCGCAGCGCTTTCTGATAGGACGCCAGGGCCCAGGCCAGAGACACCAGGGAGGCAGCCGCTGTCATTCCTACGGAGACACAGAGCGGACAAAAGAACGAATTAGAAACTTACAGTCACAATCACATTTACAGGCATTACATAATGGCAGTAATGTGTGGAAATTTCCTTCCTGTAAGTCTGCCATGTGATGGCTTCTTTAATAATATACTATAATGTCACCAACGGAGGAGTCACAGAAAATGTGTGAAGGAAAAATATATATTTTGCAGGAAGCATCTAAGAAGAGCACTTTTCAAAGAGCAAAGCAACACCAAACAGAACCAGGAGCCAAACGCAAGTATTTTTGCACCAAACACAAACAAAAGCACATTTAGGAGACAAACAACTCTTAACTTGCATCGATGTCTGCATTCCCGCAGAAATCAAATTAGCATAAAAAAAAAATCCCCATCGAAATCTGTCTGTTTAAGCTAGAGATATCCGTTTCTTTGCATGGGCTGACAATCTGAAATGGTCCAGCCGACAGTGTGGTGAAGAAGGCGGTGAGGCTTAAGAAATTCGGCTTGGCCCATAAGACCCTCACAAACCTTTGCAGATGCACCATTGAGAGCACCCGGTGTCACAGGAAGGCCAAGAAGATAATCAAGGACCTCAGCCACCCGAGCCACGGCCTGTTCACCCCGCTACCATCCAGAAGGCGAGGTCAGTACAGGTGCATCAAAGCTGGCAACGAGAGACTGAAAAGCAGCTTCTCTCTCAAGGCCATCAGACTGTTAATTAAATAGTCACCACTAGCCAGCCCCCGCCCAGTACCCTGCCCTGAACCTTAGTCTCTGTTACTAGCCGGCTACCACTCGGTACTCTACCCTGCACCTTAGAGGCTGATGCCCTATGTACATAGTCATGGAACTCTAGTCACTTTAAATAATATTTACATACTGTTTTACCCACTTCAATATGTATGTACTATATTCTAGTCAAGGCCTATCGTATTTAACTATTGCTGTACAGATACTATTCTTCAGATATACTACATATTCTATCCATATACTGTCCGTATTGTCTATACAGCCCATCATACACACAGACATATATATATATATATATATATATTTATACTCCGGACTCCGACATTGCTCGTCCTAATATTTCTAAATTCCATTATTTTACTTTTTAGATTTGTGTGTATTGTTAGATTGCACTGTTGGAGCTAGGAACACAAGCATTTCGCTACATCCGCAATAACATCTGCTAAATATGTGTGTGAGACCAATAACATTTGATTTGATTTGATGGGCTGCGTCTCAATCCACCACATTCCGGTGGGAGAGCTATAGCGCTGTTTGTCAGACCAGGAGAAATCCCGAAAATCGGTCTTCTCACGAAAACGTCTGTAGCGTCCAAATTGTTACAAACTAATATGACCCCTCTATGGAAGGATGAGACTCTCACGAACACGATGGTGTTCTCTGTTTTGCTCTACGACCCCCACAAGTGTCACGGGACTCGTTTGAATGTAACCCGGTACCAGGCAGGAAAATGAATGGAAGTGAATGGGGCACTTTGAGGTATATGGCTAATTCCACACTTAACCAAAAAAGTGTTTAACACTTTTTTGGTTACTACATGATTCCATATGTGTTATTTCATAGTTTGTCTTTATTTTTTACTATCTTTTACATTGTAGAATAATAGTGAAAACCTCAAAACTTTGAAATAACACATATGGAATCATGTAGTAACCAAAAAAAGTGTTAAACAGATCAAAATATATTTTATATTTGAGATTCTTCAAAGTAGCCACTCTTTGCCTTGATGACAGCTTTGCACACTCTTGGCATTCTCTCAACCAGCTTCATGAGGTAGTCATGAGGTAGTCACCTGGAATACATTTCAATTAACAGGTGTGCCTTCTTAAAAGTTAATTTGTGGAATGCATTTGAGTCCATATTATGCCAAGAACTGCTCAAAGAAGCAAAGCGAAACAACAGTCCATCATTACTTTAAGACATGAAGGTCAATACGGAACATTTCAAGAACGTTGAACGTTTCTTCAAGTGCAGTCACAAAAACCATCAAGCGCTAGGATGAAACTGGCTCTCATGAAGACCCAGAGTTACCTCTGCTGCAGAGGATAAGTTCATTAGAGTTACCAGCCTCAGAAATTGCAGCCCAAATAAATGCTTCACAGAGTTCAAGTCACAGACACATCTCAATAACAACTATTCAGAGGGGACTGTGTGAATCAGGCCTTCATGGTCGAATTGCTGCAAAGAAACCACTACTAAAGGACACCATTAAGAAGAAGAGACCTGCTTGGGCCAAGAAACACGAGCAATGGACATTAGACCGGTAGAAATTTGTCCTTTGGTCTGGAGTCCAAATTTGAGATTTTTGGTTCCAACTGCTGTGTCTTTGTGAGACGCGGTGTGGGTGAACGGATGATCTCCGCATGTGTAGTTCCCACCGTAAAGCATGGAGAAGGAGGTGTTATGATGTGGGGGTGCTTTGCTGGTGACACTGTCTGTGATTTATTTAGAATTCAAGGCACACTTAACCAGCATGGCTACCACAGCATTCTGCAGTGATACGCCATCCCATCTGGTTTGGGCTTAGTGGGACTAGCATTTGTTTTTCAACAGGACAATGATCCAACACACACCCAGGCTGTGTAAGGGCTATTTTACCAAGAAGGAGAGTGATGGAGTGCTGCATCAGATGACCTGGCCTCCACAATCCCCCGACCTCAACCCAATTGAGATGGTTTGGGCACTTAGACCTTAGGGGGAGGAACTGCATAGCACAATCTACTCAGTGACTCTCCACAGCACAATTATCTCAATATTAACCCCATTCATTTCCAAGCTGCCTGTAAAATACAGTAATTCACAAGGCCCACTGGTGGTGTTTAGCTCTGAAATATCTGAACTGAGGGACTTTATTGTTACTTTGTACTCAGTTAACTCCAGTAAAGATAGCTGTGGTGAAGGCAGAGGTCCAGGGAAGCCTGGCTAGAGAGTAATGACACTGGGTTTCTCTGAGGAGCTGGGTGCCATGGTTACTAAGTACTCAAGAGTGAGAGGAGACCATCTCCTGGCCTCAATACCAGAGGGAGACAACAGCCCACACACGCACTTGTATGTACACACACACACACACACACACACACACACACACACACACACACACACACACACACACACACACACACACACACTGACTGACAAGTGCTAGAGCAGACATCAGAGAAAGTACAAGTGGACAGACTGAATTGACTGCATTTTACTAGCTTTGTGAAGTAAATCCTGTTGAATACATCTATTGTTTATTATTCTTCTGTAACCCCCTAGGGATTCAAGGGAAACTCTTTAGACTACAACACTGAAATCAGGAGCAATAAGAGGCTAATTGGCAGCCATTCAAGTTCATGTGACCCTTTAATCACACGGAGGAGGACCACATAAATCCTGGGATGCGTCCAAAATAGTACCCTATTCCCTATAGTCCACTACTTTTGAGTCCGCTATAGAGCCCCCCCACTATATAGGGAATAGGGTGCCATTTGGGATGCAGCCCTGGACCTCTCTCTCTGGCAATTATACAATGAGTCTGTTGGACCATGCCAAACGAAGATGGCTTCCTATTAACACGAGTGGCTCTGAAAACGTAATTGCAACAGCTTTGTATCCAATTAAAAGCTAAGGCTTATTTTCCATCAGCCTGTTCAGAATGGGATGTCCCCATTTGGCCCACTCTCCATTTTCTTTGGGAGGCTTAATAAAACATGTTATTCAATCATTGAGCAAATAAAAAGTGAAGAACAGTCGTTATTACGGCGCATGACAGCCACTTACTCATTGCCATAATTCGAGGCAGCTAGGCCTCTCAGTAAACACACTTGCTCTGTTGCTTTATTACATTCTCAAGAGCAAAGAGAGAGTGAAGCGATCTGGGAAATGAAGACTGGTCGAGCTGCGCCGATAACCCCAGTTTATCCAATAGTCTAAAGGCCTGGCTGGGTGGACTAGGTTGTGCTTTTAAAGGTTAGATCAGATCAGACCACATTGAAATGGAGATGATTGCTATTCATTTCAACACAGCTCCCTTGGCTCCTCTTACAATAAAGAGTTAGGTCTACCACTGTGAAGTGGAGCCTCATCCACAAAGAGATCTGGCAACAAGCTGTGCTCTATCTAGTGGGAAAAGTGAGAGAAAAGTGAGAGAAAAACATGATGATGGTGCAGAATACTTAACATTCTCTAGACTGCACTGTTGTGGGAAGGATATTTGTCTGTCTAACCTAGATTTTGGATTACAATGTGGCTGCTACAGACATTTCTGTCCATTTAGAAACAACCTCATACATTATCAATTAATTATCCTGGATATGGATTAATAAATCCAGCTTCAAAAGTTGAAAATGAAAGCCACCCAAACGCCCTTCCAAATTTAAATGAAGAGTTTAGATGAAATTGAAAATATTGGACATCTTCAATGTATGTACATATCAAAGCATCTAGATCTTATTTAGTGCCTCACTCAAAACTCTTTGCCTCCTTGTGGATGGATATTTATGTGGCACCACGGCTCTTCAGAGCATGCATTTTGGTGCAATGTCAACCCTGTTACATTACTCAAGGAGCCTTACAGTACAGCAAAGTGTTTCCCTATTATCCTTTCTGTAGATTTCCTTTGTGTAATGTCTCCCAAATAAGTCCCTATGGGCTTAAGTGTAACTACATGCATTACTTATCTCCCTGTTCCTGGCCTTTAACACCCAGGACCATTACAGTCAATTGCATTTTGTTATCAGACGTGAACATATGGCTGACTCCTGCGCTTTCTAGTAAATTTCACTTCAAAGTCAAACCGAGTCAGTTTTTTAAGGGAGACGTCCTCTCTCTCTTTTTCAGGATGTCAGAACTGGATGGTGTGATGTATACAGTAGGACATCATGCTCATAAAACATGAGAGAAAATAATTGTTGTTCTTTGTCCACTACTATCTGTCCACCACATACAGTACATTGAGCTGGGAGAATCAGACAGCTGTCTGTCTGTCTGTCTGTCTGTCTGTCTGTCTGTCTGTCTGTCTGTCTGTCTGTCTGTCTGTCTGTCTGTCTGTCTGTCTGTCTGTCTGTCTGTCTGTCTGTCTGTCTGTCTGTCTGTCTGTCTGTCTGTCTGTCTGTCTGTCTGCCTGCCTGTCTGTCCTTTATCAATAATATAGCTATGCCTTTAAGCAGATTATTTTTTAGCAACTGTATCTACTATATCGATTGGTCTATTTATTTACATGTGTTTATTTGTTTGTCATTGATTAATGACAGTGTTTAACCCAGTTAGATGCAGGCCAGGCCATTAGGTGTTGGCTGTTGGGGCATGATGAAAGGGTTTAATGACTACTGTGTGAAGTGGGATAATTAACAGGCTGAGGCCAGGAGTGTCAGGGGACTGAGCGGGAGATAGGCCCTGCGTGCGAGTGTTTGTACGCGTTTAGCGCGCATTTAGTTTAGTGCATGCGTGTGAGTGTGTGTGTGCAAGTGTGTGTGTGTGTCTGCAGAAGAAAGCATATCCCTCCTCTGCCCTCACACACAAATGTGCAGCGTATCTCGATGAGGGGAGGGAAGCCAAAGCCAGAGGAACCTGCCTAGCTGGAACGGTCCAGTAGCATGCTTCCTGGCTACTGGACTGTGTGATTTGACTGGTCATATAATGCTCCTCTCCTCTCCTCTCCTCTCCTCTCCTCTCCTCTCCTCTCCTCTCCTCTCCTCTCCTCTCCTCTCCTCTCCTCTCCTCTCCTCTCCTCTCCTCTCCTCTCCTCTCCTCTCCTCTCCGCTCCTCCTGCTCACAGAAGCTACAGTAATTTGGGGATGCGGGCGGACTGAGGATCAGGGAGGAGCGGGGGTTATGTAAACCACAGCAGCATCACTGCAGCACTGTCTGGGGCTACCTATTCCATATGCAGTGCATTACCTTTAACCAGACTAGTGCACTATATAGGGAATTTGGGGCCATTTCGACAGCAAAGGATCTGGCCAAAAGTACTATATAAGGTACTATAGAGTATAAGCACTACATAGGGAATTGTAATTTCAGATGTAGCTTTTGTCTCCTTAGTATCTTCCACACGGAGGACTTAACAGTAAAATAACTAACTGATGGGAAATACCTGCTTCAGTAGCAGCAGCAGCAAGGTCATTACTGTTGACAGCACTGGGAAATGGATATGGGAAATAAAACGCTCATGAGTGTCTGCTTCCTGGTATACTGTACAGTTGAGCTTTGTCAGAGTGGTTTTCTCCTCATCGACCCATGCCTTTGGCAACCCATACCTTTGGCAACAATAGTGTTACTGACAGTTCCTTGCTTTGTCACTGCTTTTATAAAATGACAAAATATGGATTTCTCACTGCAAGCAACAGAGCTGTATAACTAACTCTCTGGATAACTCTCTTAGTGATCCTTAAAATATATTCTCTGGTACTTTTGTATAAAATTGCGTACTACGTCACAAATGTAGAGATATGTGCACCACGTCATTGCTCTCTCTCTCTCTCTCTCTCTCTCTCTCTCTCTCTCTCTCTCTCTTGCTCTACTGTGTGTGTGTCTTATTAGCTGTCACTCAAACGGCGAGGGGCTGAAGCTCATTGGCTGAAACTCGACTTGCTAGGTGGCTGTCCCACGTGGGGGTAAATCGAGGGAAAATGGCTCTGCACAGCTTCCAGAAAACAGTCGCTTTCAAAGGTGCTATCTAGAACCTAAAAGAGTTCTTCGGCTGTCCCCATAGGAGAACCCTTTGATTAACTATTTTTTGTTCCAGGTTTTTTTTTTTTACCTTTATTGAACCAGGTAAGTCAGTTGAGAACAAGTTCTCATTTACAACTGCGACCTGGCCAAGATAAAGCAAAGCAGTGCAATAAAAACAACAACACAGAGTTACATATGGGGTAAAACAAAACATAAAGTCAAAAATACAACAGAAAATATATATACAGTGTGTGCAAATTTAGCAAGTTATGGAGGTAAGGCAATAAATAGGCCATAGTGCAAAATAATTACAATTAGTATTAACACTGGAATGATAGATGTGCAAGAGATTATGTGAAAATAGAGATACTGGGGTGCAAATGAGCAAAATAAATAACAATATGGGGATGAGGTAGTTGGGTGGGCTAATTTCAGATGCGCTGTGTACATGTAGAACCCTTTCCACAGAGGGTTCTACATGGAATCCAAAAGGGTACTACCTGGAACCAAAAAGGGTTATCCTATGGGGACAGCCGAAAAAAACCTTTTGGAACCCTTTTTTCTAAGAGTGTAGGGATTTCTTGGCTAACTGAGGTAAAACAGTAATTATGCTCCTGTAAGTGTATGAACTACACATTGACATCCAGCCCAAAGCAGGAGGTTTAAAAAATACTTACTAGTCGCCAAAGTACCGGAGCCTGTCTTTAAGTCGTAGGGCAACTTCTACTTTTATCTTTCTTATCTGGTTTCAAAGGTTGAATAATATGACATCTGTAGCCGCTACTCAGACTGTGATGTCCAAAAATAAGTTATTTGATCTTCCCGAGACATCACACAGTATCTTATCGATGCATACAAAATGGAATTCCTTGTCCTGGATTGACTTCAAACGAAGTGAATGCTGCTCTGATGTGAAAGGAATACCTAACATTTTCAACATTGGAAAGAATATGTCTCCTTTTTGAAAATAGAATGTGAAGCGATTGTAGAATTACCAGAATATTCCTCATAAATTGGTCAAAATAGGAATGCAATGAGTTGAGACACCAGAGAGAGAGAGAGAGAGAGAGAGACAGAGAGAGAGAGAGAGAGAGAGAGAGAGAGAGAGAGAGAGAGAGAGAGAGAGACAGAGAGAGAGAGAGAGAGAGAGAGAGAGAGAGAGAGAGAGAGAGAGAGAGAGAGAGAGAGAGAGAGAGATCATGGCCGCATGATCAAAATAACATCTTGCTTAACTGCAGGGATTTGAAAAACAGCCAGGATTGGCCTTCTAAAATAATTCCAGAACAGGGGAGAGAGTCAGACAGACTGTTGTGGTGAAGAAGAAGACATTACCTCAATGAACGTATCTAGCGGAGAGTGCAATGAAGACAAGTCATTTAAAGAGCACACACAGGGGGCCTGATCCAGCCTTATCAAACACATTAACACACACTTATTTGGAAAGTGAGAAAGCAAGCTCATCCCTACTATGGTGGGTGTTTAAACACATGGGCTAGTTCATCAGATTATAGGATGTATTGTTTTAACTAAATGCTTTTAGACAAATGAGCTGTGATATGCCACTGGGTTAATTGGTTTCTTAATCAACACAGAAGGTAGGACTTGACTTCCATTTCAAAAAGCTCTCCATGTTAGCTCCCTGTGATATCGCAGTGTGTTGAGATTTTACAACACTATCTCTAATTTCTCCTGTTCTTTTCCAATATAAGAGTAACCAAGTGAAATGTGTTTTCATATTCATTCAATAGGCAACCAACTGCACTGTACTCTTGACTTAGGGCAGAGAGGGGTTGCTGAATACCCTTATTTTTTTACCTGGGATAGTACTTACGATTGCAGTGAAGACAAAGTAGGTGGTAATTCAGGAAAAGTGCTGCAAGAAATACAGTCAAGCTGAAGAATTGCTCACTTACAGGAGTTGGTTAGATAGGCCTCCTGGAGAATATTCCTTCTCCCAGGAAGGAAGTGTGTCACTCTGACAGAGTGTAAAAGAGGAAAAACTGACGACTGATGAGGGCTGGCTGACTGCTAGTGTGGGCTAAAACCACAGTAGCTATGGAAACTTAGAGAGGGGTAGGAAAAAAGAATGACAAAGAATGACAAAGAATGAGAGAGAGAGAGAGAGAGAGAGAGAGAGAGAGAGAGAGAGAGAGAGAGAGAGAGAGAGAGAGAGAGAGAGAGAGAGAGGGGGGGGGGGGGGTAGAGAGAGAGGAGAGAGAGAGAGAGAGAGAGAGAGAGAGAGAGGTAGAGAGAGAGAGAGAGAGAGAGAGAGAGAGAGAGAGAGAGAGAGAGAGAGAGAGAGAGAGAGCGAGAGAGAGAGGTAGAGAGAGAGAGAGAGAGAGGGAGCGGTAGAGAGAGAGAGAGAGAGAGAGAGAGACAGAGAAACTCTAAATAACGCATGTAGAGCAGAATTGGGCCAATACCCCCTCCTTATTCGAATAGAAAAAAGAGCCATCAAATTTTACAACCATCTAAAAACAAGTGACCCCAAAACATTCCATCACACAGCTCTACTATGTCAAGAGATGAAACTAGAGAAGAGTCCCCTCAGCCAGCTGGTTCTGAGGCTCAGTTCACTAACCAAAACCAACCTCATAGAGCCTCAGGACAGCACTCAGAAAATCTGACCCAACCAAATCATCACAAAGCAAAAAGAAAAATATATCACCTATTGGAAAGACACCACAAAAAATCAAAGTAAACTTCAATGCTATTTGGCTCTAAACAGACAGTACATGGTGGCAGACTATCTGACCACTGTGACTGATAGAAAACTGAGGAAAACAATGACTAGGTACAGACTCAGTGAGCACAGTCTGGCTATAGAGACCGGTCGTCACAGGAAAACCTGGCTGCCCAGAGAGGACAGGCTGTGCTCACTCTGCCCCCGGGGAGAGGTAGAGACAGAGCTGCATTTCCTATTACACTGTGACAAATACTCAGACCTAAGATAATCTTTTTTTGCCAAAATTATCATTCAGTACAAACAATTTGAAACTATAAAAGAGGAAGAAAAAATCCAATATTTATTGGGTGAAAAACCTAAATGTGCAATTTTGGCAGCCAAATATGTGTCCTCCTGCCACAACCTGAGGGACAGCCAGTGAAAAGTGTAATGTAATGTCAATAATATTTCCTGTTTTGTTTTTCATACCATGTAATGTGTCTTCTCAGTCATGTTGAGATTGCTTGACTACTATTGCTTTAATGTATTGTTATTCTCATTAATATTGTTGTTGTAGTTGCTATTAATGGTAATTCCATTTCCACTACTACTATTATTATTATTGCTGTTGGTCCCACCATTTTTGTTATATCTATACTTTGACAATGTAAGTCATTTTACTTGCCATGTCAATAAAGTCTATTGAATTGAATTGAGTTGAATTGAGAGAGGTAGAGAGAGAGATAGAGAGAGAGAGAGAGAGAGAGAGAGAGAGAGAGAGAGAGAGGTAGAGAGGAAGAGAGAGAGAGAAAGAGGTAGAGAGAGAGAGAGAGGTAGAGAGAGAGAGAGGTAGAGAGAGAGCGGGGTAGAGAGAGAGGTAGAGAGAGAGAGAGGTAGAGAGAGAGAGAGAGAGGTAGAGAGAGAGGTAGAGAGAGAGAGAGGTAGAGAGAGAGAGAGGTAGCGAGAGAGAGAGAGAGAGGGGTAGAGAGAGAGAGGTAGAGAGAGGTAGAGAGAGAGGTAGAGAGAGAGAGAGAGAGCAAGAGAGAGAGAGAGGGGTAGAGAGAGAGAGAGGTAGAGAGAGAGGTAGAGAGAGAGAGAGAGAGCAAGAGAGAGAGAGAGGTAGAGAGGTAGAGAGAGAGCAAGAGAGAAAGACTGTCATGAAAAAATATAATTATATATCCTTATTAAATGACATGATGATTGTATGCTGTAAATGTGTTGTTACAGTCTCTAGTCTCCTGAGAAATGAATGAGAACAAATTAATGGACTGACAAACCCATACATGGAGACAGATTTAGATGATGCATCATGTCAACAGAAAGCTCGACATTCACTTCAAATGGGAATGGTACTGTAGCTGTACTCTTGTTTTCGTTTTACTATAAATTGTAGCAGTAAATAGTCAATGGGATTAGACCAGGTAATAAAAGTGACCATTGATTGAGTATTTTCTTTTAACACTGGTCCTCCCTCAAAGCATTGGAGGAGTCCTGTGAGCAATGCTACCTGATGTCAATCAAGGTTAGAGAGACCCAGGGGGTCCAGATATCTAATGGCCAGGTCTCGTTGACGATAGAAACCAAATGTATAACACACCGTACGTTAGAGGAGCCAACATTGAACAACCACATTGTCATGTATTTTTATAGAAAACTGTTTATGAGCAAAACGGTACGGGGGACTATAACTGGGAGGTCAAGCCAAGGTCAGTGATGCTACATGGGAGGGTTTTAGGTGCTCTATAAATCCACTGTAATGTCCTCAAGTCTCGTTGAGCCGAGGATGGGATTTTCAGAGCAATTAACTTTCCCCATCCATTCCATCCACATTTCTCTGCCTGGCCACTGTACTATAGCATACTGTGAATTTCAAATGGAAGAAGAGGATCCTAGAAATATACTCTCTTTTTTTCCCAAGGCTCCTAGCTACAGTGATTAACATCTTGCATTATGTAAATGTTCCACTTGTAAATCTTGTGATGCAACTCATACAGTATGAATAGAATCATTTTGCAATGATGGATGGAGAGAGACTGACAAGAAGGAATACAACTGATAGTGACTACATCCACATACATGTCAGAATCCCACGCTCGTCAGCATCCTCTCTATTATTTTTGCTCTCCCTCTCAAGCTGATCTCAGGTTTTTCTGAACCCTTCTCCTTTCCTCTCCTCTCCTCTCCTCACCGCTAACGTCAGAGGAGGCCAAATCTTCTTTAACGTAGCAGAAAGAGCATAAGTGCCTCTTAAGTGCAGCAAAGACTCTCCTTCCAGTGACTCAGCACAGCAGAGGAGAAGGCAGAGCAAAGCAAGGCTGTGGAGTTGTTGGGATGACGGACAAGGAGAAGACTTGTTGTAGTGTTTAGGCCCACAGCAGGCCTGGAAGCCTTCCACTGGCCTAAATGTGGCCAGTTTCCCTCCCTGTGTGTGTGTGTGTGTGTGTGTGTGTGTGTGTGTGTGTGTGTGTGTGTGTGTGTGTGTGTGTGTGTGTGTGTGTGTGTGTGTGTGCGAGTGTGTGCGCGTGTGTGCCAGCCCAGCCAGTATAATTAAACATGATTCTTTGCCCCGGAGAGAGGACCACTCACTGTCTGTGCTCAACATCACATTATGCCTGCATTTCCAAGAGCAGACATTACATTTATGTGCTTCTGTTTACACTGACAAATAAGTGTTCCACACAGTCCTGGCTTACAATACAACACCTGGGTGGTGGTGGTGTTATTTTAAACCGTGGCAATCGATACATCTCAACCTGTGAAACCCTAACACTGCTTTACAACAGACAGAGACAATGAATGGGAATAGTGAAAATGGAGAGAGTGTTAGAAAGTGTGGTTTTCAGAAAGTATGTTGGATGGCCTGTGTATTTACAGTATGTGTACAGTGGCAGATAGATGGGGTGAGAGGGAGAGTGTTAATACAGGGTGTGGTTCCAGACAGTACCTTGGACGGCCTGCAGTTTGTTGGTCTGGATGATAATGCAGAGCTGCAGGACCAGCTGAGGAGCACTCTCCAGGAAGGTGGCCAGGAGGTGCAGCATGCTGACGTCAGCGAACTCGTACACCATCCTCCAGTAGAACCTCCAGTGGTCATGGTCCCCACTGCGCCGACTCCGGATGCCCAGGTAGATGGCATGGAAATACCTGGGATAAAAGGAAACAATAAGTCCATGAGCCAAATTACAGGACACCCGTGGCGCATTTCCACTAAGGATTTACCCCAGTGTTTTACCCAAAAGGCTCAAACTTTTCTGTTTTCATCTACGCGTGCTGGCACCCATGTCTCACTGGGCCATGGCTCCAGCGGACCAGCTCTGACTTTCAGCTTGCATTTACATAACAATGGCTAACTGTGGACTTTAACACCTTCTTACAAAACAACAGTCTTGATGATGCAGATGTTGTTGATTCTCCTCGTCACAAGTCTGTAGTGTCACACTCCTGATGGAAACACAATAACACTAGAGCTTACATTAACATAAAACACTGCGAAACCCTGGTGTGGTGGTAAGTCTAGATGGAAAAGCACCAGCAGTGACCTTGTCAAGAAGTTTGGATCTCTTGGCATAACAGCTTAGAATCCCCTGATTGGTTATACATGTACAGTATATAAAGAATTATATCATATTAGAGTTTTTATGTGGCCCTTTTCATCTCTCTTCATTCTCTTACAATCCTATCTACAATTAATTTGACCAGGACTCATTTCTAACATTGGGTCCTATGCAACAGAATGCATTTAGCAGTAAAAGGCTGCCTGATGTTGTGTTGTGTTATCCTGTGTGTTAGGTATGTCTAAGGATGCACATGTATTTGATGTGAATTATGTTCTGCTATTGCAGTTGATCCTGTGAATACTGACATAATGTGGCTAGAAACAAACACAGAGTAAGTGATGTGATCCCCTGTAGCTCAGTTGGTAGAGCAGTTGGTAGAGCATGGCGCTTGCAACGCCAAGGTTTTGGGTTTGTTTCCCACGGGGGGCCAGTATGAAAATGTATGCACTCACTAACTGTAAGTCGCTCTGGATAAGAGCGTCTGCTAAATTACTAAAATGTAAATGCGATTGTTAAGTAAATTTAGCTTGGTATTGTAGCTAGAATAATGTTTTTGATATACATGTACGTTTAATCTGTAATTGCAAATTAATAAATATATGAAAGAATAATGACCAATTGTTTTCTAAAAGTAGACTTAATTGTTACACAGTGAGAACGTCTCAAATTAAATTTTATTGGTCACATACACGTGTTTAGCAGATGTTATTGCGGGTGTAGCGAAATGCTTGTGCTTCTAGCTCCGACAGTGCAGTAATATCTAAGAAGTAATATCTAACAATTTCACAACATATACCCAATACACACAAATCTAAGTAAGGAATGAATGAAGAATATATACATATATTTGGACGAGCGATGTCAGAGCGGCATGGACTAAGATACAGTAGAATAGTATAGAATACAGTATATACATATGAGATGAGTAATGCAAGATATGTAAACATTATTACATAAAAAAAAAAACATTTTAGTAATTTTATTAAAGTGACTAAAATACCGTAGAATAGTATAGAATACAGTTAATACATATGAGATGAGTAATGCAAGATATGTAAACATTATTAAAGTGGCTAGTGTTCAATTTTTTAAAGTGGCCAGTGATTTCTAGTCTATGTCTATAGGCAGCAGCCTCTAATGTGCTAGTGATTGCTGTTTAACAGTCTGATGGCCTTGAGATAGAAGCTGTTTTTCAGTCTCTCGGTCCCAGCTTTGATGCACCTGTACTGACCTCGCCTTCTGGATGATAGCGGGCAGAACAGGCAGTGTCTTGGGTGGTTGATGTCCTTGATGATCTTTTTGGCCTTCCTGTGACATCGGGTGCTGTAGGTGTCCTGGAGGGCAGGTAGTTTGCCCCCAGTAATGAGTTGGGCAGACCGCACCACCCTCTGTAGAGCCTTGCGGTTGCGGGCGGTGCAGTTGCCGTACCAGGTGATACAGCCCGACAGGATGCTCTCAATTGAGCATCTTTAAAGGTTTGTGAGGGTTTTAGGTGCCAAGACACATTTCTTCAGCCTCCTGATGTTAAATATGCTCTGTTGCACCTTCTTCACCACACTGTCTGTGTGGGTGGTCCATTTCAGTTTGTCAGTGATGTGTACGCTAAGGAACTTGAAGCTTTCCACCTTCTCCACTGCGGTCCCGTCGATGTGGCTAGGGGGGTGCACCCTCTGCTGTTTCCTGAAGTCCACGATCATCTCCTTTGTTTTGTTGACGTTGAGTGAGAGGTTATTTTCCTGGCACCACACTCCCAGAGCCCTCACCTCCTCCCTGTAGGCTGTCTCGTCATTATTGGTAATCAAGTCTACTACTGTTGTGTCGTCTGCAAACTTGATGATTGAGTTGGAGGCGTGCTTGGCCACGCAGTCATGGGTGAACAGGGAGTACAGGAGTGGGCTGAGCACGCACACTTGTGGGGCCCCAGTGTTGAGGATCAGCGAAGTGGAGGTGTTGTTTCCTACCTTCACCACCTGGGGGCGTTCCGTCAGGAAGTCCAGGACCCAGTTGCACAGGGTGGGGTTCAGACCCAGGGCCTCGAGCTTAATGATGAGCTATGGTACTATGGTGTTGAATGCTGATCTATAGTCAATGAACAGCATTCTTACATAGGTATTCCTCTTGTCCAGATGGAATAGGGCAGTGTGCAGAGTGATGGCGATTGCATCGTCTGTGGATCTATTGGGGCAGTAAGCAAATTGAAGTTGGTCTAGGGTGGCAGGTAAGGTAGAGGTGATATGATCCTTGACTAGTTTCTCAAAGCACTTCATGATGACAGAGGTGAGTGCTACGGGGCGATAGTTGTTTAGTTCAGTTACCTTTTCTTTCTTGGGTACAGGAACAATGGTGGCCATCTTGGAGCATGTGGGGACATCAGACTGGGATAGGGAGAGATTGAATATGCCCGTAAACACACCAGCCAGCAGGTCTGCGCATGCTCTGAGGACACGGCTAGGGATGTCGTCTGGGCCGGCAGCCTTGCGAGGGTTAACACGTTTAAATGTTTTACTCACGTCGGCCATGGAAAAGGCGAGTCCACAGTCCTTGGTAGCTGCACTGTGTTATCCTCAAAGCGGGCGAAGAAGGTGTTTAGCTTGTCCGGAAGCAAGACGTCGGTCTCGGTGATGAGGCTGGTTTTCCTTTTGTAGTCCGTGATTGTCTGTAGACCCTGCCACATACGTCTCGTGTCTGAGCTGTTGAATTGCGACTCCACTTTGTCTCTATACTGACGTTTTACTTGTTTGATTGCCTTGCGGAGTGAATAACTACACTGTTTGTATTCTGCCATATTCCTAGACAAATTGCCATGGTTAAATGCGGTGGTTCGCGCTTTCAGGTTTGTGTGAATGCTGCCATCTATCCACGGTTTCTGGTTAGGTTAGGTTTTGAAGCAGATGCTAAGCTACAGGACTGTTTTGCTAGCACAGACTGGAATATTAACCCGGGATTCTACCGATGGCATTAAGGAGTACACCACATCAGTCACCGGCTTCATCAATAAGTGCATCGATGACGTCGTCCCCACAGTGACTGTACGTACATACCCCAACCAGAAGCCATGGATTATAGGCAACATCCGCACTGAGCTAAAGGATAGAGCTGCCGCTTTCAAGGAGCGGGACTCTAACCCGGATGCTTATAAAAAATCCCACTATGCCCTCCGAAGAACCATCAAACAGGCAAAGCATCAATACAGGACTAAGATCGAATCGTACTACACCAGACTACAAAGGGAAGCACAGCCACGAGCTGCCCAGTGACACGAGCCTACCAGACGAGCTACATTTCTTCTATGCTCGCTTCGAGGCAAGTAACACTGAAACATGCATGAGAGCATCAGCTGTTCCGGACGACCGTGTAATCACGTTCTCCGTAGCCGATGTGAGTAAGACCTTTAAACAGGTCAACATTCAGAAGGCCGCAGGGCCAGACGGATTACCAGGACGTGTACTCTGAGCATGCGCTGACCAACTGGCAAGTGTCTTCACTGACATTTTCAACCTCTCCCTGTCTGAGTCTATAATACCAAGATGTTTCAAGCAGACCACCATAGTCCCTGTGCCCAAGAACACTAAGGTAACCTGCCTAAATGACTACCGACCCGTAGCACTCACATCTGTAGCCATGAAGTGCGTTGAAAGGCTGGTCATGGCTCACATCAACATCATTAACCCAGAAACCCTAGAAACACTCCAATGTGCATACCACCCCAACAGATCCACATAATATGCAATCTCTATTGCGCTCCACACTGCCCTTTCAAACCTGGACAAAAGGAACACCTATGTGAGAATGCTATTCATTGACTACAGCTCAGTTTTCAACACCATAGTGCCCTCAAAGCTCATCACTAAGCTAAGGACCCTGGGACTAAACACCTCCCTCTGCAACTGGATCCTGGACTTCCTGGCGGGCCGCCCCTAGGTGGTAAGGGTAGGTAACAACACATCCGCCATGCTGATCCTCAACACGTGGGCCCCTCAGGGGTGCGTGCTCAGTCCCCTCCTGTACTCCCTGTTCACTCATGACTGCATGGCCAGGTACGACTCCAACACCATCATTAAGTTTGTGATGACTCAACAGTGGTAGGCCTGATCACCGACAACAACGAGACAGCCTATAGGGAGGAGGTCAGAGACCTGGCCGTATGGTGCCAGGACAACAACCTCTCCCTCAACGTGATCAAGACAATGGAGATGATTGTGGACTACAGGAAAAAGAAGAGGACCGAGCACATCCCCATTCTCATCGACGGGGCTGTAGTGGAGCAGGTTGAGAGCTTCAAGTTCCTTGGTGTCCACATCACCAACAAATTAACATGGTCCACGCATACCAAGACAGTCGTGAAGAGGGCACGACAAAACCTATTCCCCCTAAGGAGATTGAAAAGATTTGGCATGGGTCCTCAGATCCTCAAAAGGTTCTACAGCTGCACCATCGAGAGCATCCTGACTGGTTGCATCACTGCCTGGTATGGCAACTGCTCGGCCTCCGACCACAAGGCACTACAGAGGGTAGTGCGTACGGCCTAGTACATCATTGGGGCCAAGCTTCATGCCATCCAGGACCTCTATACCAGGCGGTGTCAGAGGAAGGCCCTAAAAATTGTGAAAGACTCCAGCCACCCTAGTCATAGACTGTTCTCTCTGCTACCGCACGGCAAGCAGTACCGGAGTGCCAAGTCTAGTTCCAAGATGCTTCTAAACAGCTTCTACCCCCAAGCCATAAGACTCCTGAACATCTAATCAAATGGCTAACCAGACTATTTGCAACCCCCCCCCCCCCCCATATTTTTATTTCGTATTATTTTATATTGTATTTTTTGGTATTCTTTCTTAAAATGCATTGTTGGTTAAGGGCTTGTAAGTAAGCATTCACCTGTTGTATTAGGCGCATGTGACAAATACATTTGATTTGATTTGATATGATTTAATAGTCACAGTGGGTACGACATCTCCTATACACTTCCTGATAAGCTCAGTTACCGTATCAGTGTATTAGTCTAAATTATTTTCGCAAGCTACCCGGAACATATCCAAGTCCGTGTGATCAAAACAATCTTGAAGCGTGGATTCCGATTGGTCAGACCAGTATTGGATAGTCCTTAGCACGGTTACTTCCTGTTTGAGTTTCTGCCTATAGGAAGGGAGAAGCAAAATGGAGTCGTGGTCAGATTTGCCAAAAGGAGGGCCGGGGAGGGCCTTGTAAGCATCCCAGATGTTTGAATAACAGTGGTCGAGTGTTTTAGCAGCGCGAGTACTACAGTCGATATGTTGATAGAACTTCGGCAGTCTTCAAATTTGCTTTGCTAAAATCCCCAGCTACAATAAATGCAGCCTCAGGATATGTGGTTTCCAGTTTGCATAAAGTCCAGTGAAGTTCTTTGAGGGCCGTCGTGGTATTGGCTTGAGGGGTGATATAAACGGCCATGGCTATAACAGAGGAAAATTATCTTGGGAGATAATACGGTCGTCATTTGATTGTGAGGTATTCTAGGTCAGGTGAACAAAAGGACTTGAGTTCCTGTATGTTACTACAATTACACCATGAGTCGTTAATCATGAAACACACACCTCCGCCCTTCAGCTTCCCGGAGAGATATTTATTCCTGTCTGTGCGATGAACTGAGAATCGACAGAGTATCCAGTAGGCCCTGATGTCTCTCTGGAATGAAATCCTTGCCCTGAGCTTGTCAACTTTGTTATCCAAAGACTGAACATTAGCGAGTAATATACTCGGAAGCGGTGGGTGGTGTGCACGCCTCCTATGTCGAACCAGCAGGCCGCCTCGAGTGCCTCTCCTCCGCCGGCGATGTTTTGGGTCGGCCTCTGGAATCAGTTCAATTGCTGGGTAGAGCGAACAAAGGATCTGCTTCGGGAAAGTTGTATTCCTGGTCGTAATGCTGGTAGTTCTGGTGAGTTACCGCAGCTCTGATATCCAATAGTTCTTCCTGGCTGTATGTAATGACACTAAACATTTCCTGAGCTAATAATGTAAAAAATAATACATAAAAAAACAAAATACTGCAAAGTTTCCTAAGAGCTAGTCGCGAGGCCGTCATCTCCGACGGCGCCAGCATTTTAGACCAACAAACACTAAGTGGCACTTAAGATGAGTTAACCTCTGCATTGGCCTTTCTCTTCCTCCATCTTTCCCTCTCCCTCCACCCCCACGGGCAGAAACCAGCTATCCGTTTTCTTGTTCTAGGCTGCCCATAGGGCTCTGGTAAAAAGTAGTGCACTATATTGTCATGGTTCCACAGAGAGACCGTCCTAGAGACATTAATGACACTCAGGTGTGTCCTATTACTCATTATGATTTCCCTGTTAAAAGAGGTGTGTTTTCTGTTGTCCTTTGCAGAAGCTTTAATTGTTTGCCGTGTGCTTTTGTCTCCTGAGTGAGTTTTCAAGACTTAGTGTTTGTTGTTTTTCCCGTGTTACTGTGATCCTTCAGTTACCGTTTCTCAGTAAAGTATTATGTTTATCCTTAACCACTGATTCCTCGTCTGGTCTCTTCTCTGCTCCTGGGTCCAACCTCACCACGTCACATACAGTTGAAGTCGGAAGTTTACATACACTTAGGTTGGAGTCATTCAAATTCATTTTTCAACCACTCCACACATTTCTTGTTAACAAACAATAGTTTTGGCAAGTCGGTTAGGACATCTACTTTGTGCATGACACAAGTAATTTTTCCAATAATTGTTTACAGACAGATTATTTCACATATAATTCACTGTATCACAATTCCAGTGGGTCAGAAGTTTACATACACTAAGTTGACTGTGCCTTTAAACAGCTTGGAAAATTCCGGAAAATAATGTCATGCCTTTAGAAGCTTCTGATAGGCTAATTGACATAATATGAGTCAATTGGAAGTGCACCTGTGGATGTATTTCAAGGCCTACCTTCAAACTCAGTGCCTCTTTGCTTGACATCATGGGAAAATCAAAAGAAATCAGCCAAGACCTCAGAATATTTTTGTAAACCTCCACAAGTCTGGTTCATCCTTGGGAGCAATTTCCAAATGCCTGAAGGTACCACGTTTATCTGTACAAACAATAGTATGCAAGTATAAACACCATGGGTGCAAACAGCCGTCAAACCGCTCAGGAAGGAGACGCGTTCTGTCTCCTAGAGATGAACGTACTTTGGTGCGGAAAGTGCAAATCAATCCCTTAATAACAGCAAAGGACCTTGTGAAGATGCTGGAGGAAACAGGTACAAAAGTATCTATATCCACAGTAAAATGAGTCCTATATCGACATAACCTGAAAGGCTGCTCAGCAAGGAAGAAGCCACTGCTCCAAAACCGCCATAAAAAAGCCAGACTACGGTTTGCAACTGCACATGGGGACAAAGATCGTACTTTATGGAGAAATGCCCACAGGTCTGATGAAACAAAAATAGAACTGTTTGGCCATATTGACCATCGTTATGTTTGGAGGAAAAAGGGGGGACTTGCAAGCCGAAGAACACCATCCCAACCGTGAAGCACGGGGGTGGCAGCATCATGCTGTGGGGGTGCTTTTCTGCAGGAGGGACTGGTGCACTTCACAAAATAGATGGCATCATGAGGATGAAAAATTATGTGGATATATTGAAGCAACATCTCAAGACATCAGTCAGGAAGTTAAAGCTTGGTCGCAAATGGGTCTTCCAAATGGACAATGACCCCAAGCATCCTTCCAAAGTTGTGGCAAAATGGCTTAAGGACAACAAAGTCAAGGTATTGGAGTGGCCATCACAAAGCCCTGACCTCAATCCTATAGAACATTTGTGGGCAGAACTGAAAAAGCGTGTGCGAGCAAGGAGGCCTACAAACCTGACTCAGTTACACCAGCTCTGTCAGGAGGAATGGACCTAAATTCACCAAACTTATTGTGGGAAGCTTGTGGAAGGCTACCCGAAACGTTTGACCCAAGTTAAACAATTTAAAGGCAATGCTACCAAATACTAATTGAGTGTATGTAAACTTCTGACCCACTGGGAATGTGATGAAAGAAATAAAAGCTGAAATAAATCATTCTCTCTACTATTATTCTGACATTTCACATTCTTAAAATAAAGTGGTGATCCTAACTGACCTAAGACAGGGAATCTTTACTAGGATTAAATGTCAGGAATTGTGAAAAACTGAGTTTAAATGTATTTGGCTAAGGTGAATGTAAACTTCTGATTTCAACTGTATATATAGGGAATAGGGTGCCATTTGGGACTCAGCCCGAGAGTGGATGGAGCATATTCACTCTAAGCTGCTAGCTATTCCCAACTAATTAACCATTTAAAAAAAAAGGCTTGAAAGAGCTTTTTTCTTGAATATACACTTTTACCACTAGAGAGAGAGAGGTGCAGAATGAACATGAGCTATTGACTACATCTACACCAATCTATTAATTTAAATCCTCACACACAAAATAATATGCTCCACTGGTAGTCTGGGCAACCTTCCAAACATAACCCCCCAGAATCTACCGTCTCACCCCGGGGCTATTTCAGTACTGCTTCTACTACTCCATTACATGAGAATATGTTCAGGGGAGTCCAACTTGGCGACTAATTAGTCTGTATTTTGGTTCCCATTCTGCACTCTGCATATTTGCACTCTATAATTTTTGTTACCTCTCTACATCAAGACACTAATATTACGCACATTTTGTCACAAATAGCCACATACAAATGCTGCATCTGTAATGCTAATGTGGAAATGATTGAACTGCAGGTGTGTATTTTCACAAAACTGCTTCTATCACACTTAGTGCAAGTGTATGCTTTGACTATTGATACTTTCTATAAGTGCCTCATTAAGAGAGATCTCTTGATTTTGCAGTAGAACTTTCCTGCAACGCAGGACATTTTAAACTTGTAGTGTATTTGAGGTTTAAAAATGCTCCAAAAGTTTGAAATTTCACAAATAATTCCACAAGTAATTTCCACAAATTTCAGACTTGCTGTAGGAAACTGGCTCAAATTAAGATCCTACATCTGTAAATGTGTATTACAGAGTACCAAAGTATGAGTCATAATACCTATAAAACCTAGGGGTAAAACAGGGAAATGGTTCCAATCGTCTTTCCACCATTCATTTTTCCCATTGGGGATTTTAGAAACACTTAAAATAAGGGCTGAGTTTTGTGTAGGCTTACCCTGGCGTGACGTTTTGATAACCTTGTAAATCTCTCTAGGACAAGGTGACTTTTATCAATATATTCGCCTGTATTTACCCCCAAATGCCATGATGATCTGGACGAGATTGCCGAATCGAGGCAAAGGTAAGAATATCTAGATTAACTATCTAATGTTAGCTAAATGTAGTAATGAATAAATTAGCTACATTTCTTTAAATGGACAATTATGTGAACTGTCTTGTGCATGTTTTAAATTGACACAATACCTGTTAGTAAAGGCGTCAGCTAGAGATGACGTGCAGGAGCTTGCAGGGATTTGTAGTTTTGCATGATGTCTACTTTGATGCTAATTAGAATTTTCGAATCTGAGAGTAAATAGAGCCGAATATGTTGATAAAAGTCACCTTGTCCAGGGCCTCCCGAGTGGCGCAGCGGTCTAAGGCACTGCATCGCAGTGCTTGAGGCGTTACTACAGACCCGGATTCGATCCCGGGCTGTATCACAACCGGCCGTGATCGGGAGTCTCATTGGGCGGCGCACAATTTGCCCAGCGTCGTCCGGGTTAGGGGAGGGTTTGGCCTGGGGGGGCTTTACTTGGCTCATAGTTTTCTAGTGACTCCTTGTGGCGGGCTGGGCACCTGCAGGCTGACCTCGGTCGTCAGTTGAACTGTGTTTCCTCCGACACATTGGTGCGGCTGGCTTACGGGTTAAGTTGGCGGGTGTTAAGAAGCGTGGTTTGGCGGGTCATGTTTCGGAGGACGCATGACTCGACCTTCGTCTCCCGAGCCCGTTAGGGAGTTGCAGCGATGAGACTAGATCGAAATTGAGGAGAAAAAGGGGGTGAAATACAACAACAAAAAAAAGTAATATTGTCCAGGAGATATTTACATACAGTTGAAGTCGGAAGTTTACATACACCTTCACCAAATACATTTAAACTCAGTTTTTCACAATTCCTGACATTTAATCCTAGTAAAAATTATTAGGTCAGTTAGGATCACCACTTTATTTTAAGAATGTGAAATGTCAGAATAATAGTAGAGAGAATGATTTCTTTCATTAATATGTTAATAACTAAAGATGTTGACACTATTCTCAACATTCCTTGGTATTGCGTATACTATCGCAAAATAACTGTCTTAAATAGAGATCATGGTTAAAACAACGCTACGTTAGTTTTAATGTGTTAGGATACACGTATATGATTTATTTCGAGTAGAAACCTTTGAATCTTACTGTTTTGGAAATATAATGTTAATGCAACGATTGTGTCTTAAATCATGTACATGTTGATTGTTATGTCACAGTATTCATATATTAGTCACTATATACATCTGAAGTATTTGGATGTATTGATATGGGACTATTACAGTTGAAGTCGGAGGTTTACATACACCTTAGCCAAATACATTTAAACTCAGTTTTTCACAATTCCTGACATTTAATCCTAGTAAAGATTCCCTGTCTTAGGTCAGTTAGGATCACCACTTTATTTTAAGAATGTGAAATGTCAGAATAATAGTAGAGAGAATTATTTATTTTAGCTTTTATTTATTTCATCACATTCCCAGTGGGTCAGAAGTTTACATACACTCAATTAGTATTTGGTAGCATTGTCTTTAAATTGTTTAACTCAAATGTTTCGGGTAGCCTTCCACAAGCTTCCCACAATAAGTTTTTTTTTGGCCCATTCCTCCTGACAGAGCTGGTTTAACTGAGTCAGGTTTGTAGGCCTCCTTGCTCGCACACGCTTTTTCAGTTCTGCCCACACATTTTCTATAGGACTGAGGTCAGGGCTTTGTGATGGCCACTCCAATACCTTGACTTTGTTGTCCTTAAGCCATTTTGCCACAACTTTGGAAGTATGCTTGGGGTCATTGTCCATTTGGAAGACCCATTTGCGACCAAGCTTTAACTTCCTGACTGATGTCTTGAGATGTTGCTTCAATATATCCACATAATTTTCCTTCCTCATGATGCCGTCTGTTTTGTGAAGTGCAACAGTCCCTACTGCAGCAAAGCACCCCCACAGCATGATGCTGCCACCCCTGTGCTTCACGGTTGGGATGGTGTTCTTCGGCTTGCAAGTACCCCCTTTTTCCTCCAACCATAACGATGGTCATTATGGCCTAACAGTTCTATTTCTGTTTCATCAGACCAGAGGACATTTCTCCAAAATGTACAATCTTTTTCCCCATGTGCAGTTGCAAACCGTAGTCTGGCTTTTTTATTGCGGTTTTGGAGCAGTGGCTTCTTCCTTGCTGAGCGGCCTTTCAGGTTATGTCGATATATGACTTGTTTTACTGTGGATATAGATACTTTTGTACCTGTTTACTCCAGCATCTTCACAAGGTCCTTTGCTGTTGTTCTGGGATTGATTTGCACTTTTCGCACCAAAGTATGTTAATCTCTACGAGACAGAACGTGTCTCCTTCCTGAGCGGTATGACTGCTGCATGGTCCCATGGTGTTTATCCTTGCGTACTATTGTTTGTACAGATGAACGTGGTACATTCAGGCATTTGGAAATTGCTCCCAAGGATGAACCAGACTTGTGGAGGTCTACCATTTTTTTTCTGAGGTCTTGGCTGATTTCTTTTGATTTTCCCATGATGTCAAGCAAAGAGGCACTGAGTTTGAAGGTAGACCTTGAAATACATCCACAGGTACACCTCCAATTGACTCAAATGATGTCAATTAGCCTATCAGAAGCTTCTAAAGCCATGACATCATTTTCTGGAATTTTCCAAGCTGTTTAAAGGCACATTCAACTTAGTGTATGTAAACTTCTGACCCACTGGAATTGTGATACAGTGAATTATAAGTGAAATAATCTGTCTGTAAACAATTGTTGGAAAAAGTACTTGTGTCATGTACAAAGTAGATGTCCTAACCGACTTGCCAAAACTATAGTTTGTTAACAAGAAATTTGTGGAGTGGTTGAAAAACGAGTTTTAATGACTCCAACCTAAGTGTATGTAAACTTCCGACTTCAATTGTAGTTATCAAAACGTCACGCTAGGCTAAGCCTACACGAAACACAGCCCTTATTTTAAGTGTTTCTAAAATCCCCTATGGGAAAAATGAATGGTGGAAAAACGATTGGAACCATTTCCCCATTTCACCGTTAGGTTTTATGGGTATTATGACACCTCCACTGTGGGGCTCCATATGCAACACCGCTTTGAAAGGACTGTGGTTGAATACTTATATTTTGTTTATCAATTTGTACTTATCACAACATCTCACCTGTGAACGTACCATGTTTATGTTTCTCTAGTAGAAACCAAACACAAACAGTGAGTGTTTTGCATTTCATTGATATGAATTCAAGGTTTGCGAGATGAGTTCAACTTTCTGTGACTCTGTTTATGTCTTAAAGTCTCCGGGGTCAGCTAAGGATCACCATGGTAATTACACTTCAGAGGTTTCTAAAAATCCCATTTCCCATTTCAAAACAGAGCACCGAAGACAGGATGCTTAAGAAAATTTGATCTATAAACAACAATTCTGACTAGGTTGACTGTCATTGCTAAAGGTCAATGACTGAATATGGCCCATTTGAAATGTAGCCAGACTGTGAATTGATACACTGACTGTTCCAACTCCTTTTTTTCCAGGAAGCAGCTACTGTAGGGCCCTGAATTCGTTTCCAACAGATGCCCTGCCTACTGGCATCTGCGTTGTATTCATTTGGCACCAAATGGAAGATAGAAGTACTGAAACAGGAAGGGACTACCTGAATTGTCCAATAAAAAATTATTGTTTTCCGTTTTCGATTGAAGAACGTTTTAAAAGGTTTCGCTAGGGTGTGCCCTAATGTATACGACCCTGCCAGCCCTGCCCCAGCCCCAGCCCCGGTGCCAGATTACCCATTCCCAGGGTGTCTCTGGGGGCCTCACACAGACACATTATCCCCCTGACCCACCCAGGCACCCAGCCAACCAGAGCAGCATACTCACACTCACAGGCAACAGAGAGATGAACCAACAATGACCTGCACTAAATGGGCCAAGCAATGCCATGCCAGCCCCTTGTATTATGACATTAATTTTTTATGTTTTATTTGTTTAACCTTTATTTAACTAGGCAGATCATGACATTAATGCACATCAAACCCAAATGCTTAGTCTCAGTCTTCAGCTACCATACATCTTTGTTTACAATGGTTGTAGTACTGAGTCAAAATATTCCCTAGGATGGTTTTTGAGCTAATTATTTTATTTTGATGTTTGTACAATGATGTGAACTAAAGGATTATTTTACATTTACGTCATTTAGCAGACGCTCTTATCCAGAGCGACTTACAAATAGGATTATATTTAATTACTGAGTATCACATCATTCCTCACAACAAGACTACAGTCTTTTATAATCTCTAAACTCATGACACATATCGCCACCAAGCTTACCCATGATGAGTTATCTAGAATCCAGATACATGCACATTGAGCGCTTCTTTGTCTCTCAATAGAAGGCAAAACGTCATCATCTGAATCTAGGCAAATGCATCACTCTTAGTGACATCATCATTCTAGTTCATTTCCTCCATTGATTTCCGGAGGAGGAAAGAGGCCCTTTTCCCCTCAATAACTGCCTACCTCTCCCTTTAAGAAGCCACTCATCATAACCACTGGCCTGTACTACTCTACAGTAAGGACAGCCAATGTATGATGATGGAATCTACCAAAGTACTTGCTTTGGGGTCTCTTTAATTGGAGTACTTGCTCTATAAAAAACCCATCAAAAGATATAGTGTTGTGTTATAAATAAGCTATAAAACAAGTGGTCCAACCATTGCTTTAGGTACAATCCAAGCATCAAACTTCCTTTGTCCTTTAGACAAATATTTTATAGAATAACTAAAAAGCTTCCTTCACAAACTTTCT